>NC_134850.1:22344380-22662057 GCF_965363235.1 Mytilus galloprovincialis
TAAACAAGTCAGGGATGAATAACCTCGATAGATAATGAAGAAAAGCAATGGGAAAATTAATTCAGATTAATTATAATTTCTTTTCTAAAAACAAAACTACTTGAAATCGTTATATTTATTTTTATGTATTTATTGAGAAAAATATTTTTTTCTGCATTTCATATAATTTAAAAATTCAAATCTGGTAATGATCAATTGTTATTACAATATTTTTTTCCGTACCACATTTCTTTGCTATAGTTTGCTCCTTAATTACATATTGAAATATGTGTGTCCGATTTTCCGGTAATTTGTTCCTTAGAGTTGTGACTGTTGATTCATAGGCGTGTATATATGTCTCTGGTATATCTGAGAAACTTATATGTAAACAAAATCTTCCCTAAGACAGGATGAACATGTATATTCTAGCTCACAAAATGCAGAAAATAATTGTGTGAAAATTGAAAATGATAAGACTGACCTGATAACAAACAAAAAATATTAATCGTCCCCTAAACGTCAGAAACTGCAAAAAGTTAGTACAAATATTTGCAAAGGTTAAAGAAGGAAAAGCAAAATGATGCCATTCCATGTTGACATAAATTATCATTGATATAGTCATACTCATAAATTAACTGTTAACAAAAAATACTAACTCGTGCTTTTGTACCTCAGTAATATATTATACCTTGATAAGCTGTATTTGGCAAAACTTTTTGGAATTTTTGGTCCTTAATGCTCTTCAACTTCATATGTTTTTTGGCTTTTTAACATTTTTTTTATTCGAGCGTTATTGATGAATCTTTTGTAAACGAAACGCTAGTCTGGCGCAAATATAAAATTCTGGTATCTATGATCTGTTTATACTTTATTTAATTGCATTATACATAAAAAAAATTATTGAGTGACTATTCAAACCTTATCATTCTCTCCGTTTACCTAGATTTAGAATATCATTAATGACTTATTTTTCTTATTGACTGCCTGTAACACATTAGAAAAAATCCCGTACCAACATAGATTTGAGTTATGTCGCTTTGTGCGACATATATTACATAAATGAAAGTAATAAACATTTAAAATCGCTCAATTTTAGAATGTTCGTCCCCTTAATCCGCTTCAAAATATTCTTACAGACTTAAATGACTCTAAGATATGATACACCATTTATCCTGAAGGATGCATCCCTTTGAGCAGCAAAGAAAAACTTTCAAATAAACTCATCAGATTTACCAGGATTAAATTTTTTATTTACGCCAGACGCGTGTTTCGTATACAAAAGACTCACCAGTGACGCTTCAATCTAAAAAAGTTAAAATGTCCAAATAAAGTTGATCAAGAGCATTGAGGACCAAAATTCCATTTGTGTTTGGCCAAAGTAATCTATTCATCATGTAGAAAAGCCTTAGTATTTCTAAAATTTAAAAAAGTTTTGGAAACATTTAATTTATAAATATGACCATATCAATGATAATTCATGTCAGCACAGAATGACTGACTATTGGGCTGGTGATACCCTCAAGGAATTAAAACTCCACCAGCAGTCAACATTGTCTCTGAACACACGCATATTATGAAAAACGTATGTGTTTGAATATAAGACTAGAAATATATATCTGTTCACGCTAAAAAATGAAGACGGTACTAATCAATTTTTATTATTAAAGGTTTTAACGTTTCGTCGTTTGTTTTCTCTTATTTTTGAGTGTAAATTCACATTGGGATAAGACGTGTCACGGTACTTGTCTATCCCAAATTCAAGTATTTGGTTTTGATGTTATATTTGTTATTCTCGTGGGATTTTGTCTGATGCTTGGTCCGTTTCTGTGTGTGTTACATTGTAGTGTTGTGTCGTTGTTCTCCTCTTATATTTAATGCGTTTCCCTCAGTTTTAGTTTGTTACCCCGATTTTGTTTTTTGTCCATGGATTTATGAGTTTGAACAGCGGTATACTACTGTTGCCTTTATTTAACGATGACCGAGATGGAATCAGAAAGATATATGCACATATTATTGTACATTGTATATCCACAAAGGTTTACAATTATGAACACTTATGTTTCGATAGATACTTATATTAAGGACATTACTACCATTTTGACAGAAAAGTCGAACCTTTTTAAAATTTCTTTCTTTAAAATTAAAAATCATTTCAAAATGTAACATATTTTTTTTCATGACGAGCATTACAGGAAAAGTTTTGAAGTTATGTATGTTGTACTACATGTAGAATTTAAACAAAAGTTAAAAAAAATAATACAAAATAAATGAAAAGTAAATACAAAAAATAAAAATAAAAGAAAGTTTAAAAATAGCTAACCGAGGTCCTATGTTATAGGACGAATGTTAAAATAAAAAGACTTGGGATAGAAAAGTTTGATCACATTTTTATAAGGTCACTTATAGATAATCTTTTTTTGATGATGAGTTTTTGGTTATTTTTACTGAATATCTATGCACTTGTTAGAAAAAGAAACAATTTTACAATTTAATTCAACATAGTGAGGAGGACAGTAATTTTTGACTCGCTACTTTAACATTATTTATTCTGAGGGTGACCTAGTCAAATGAATAAAGATCTCTGACTGTTTGAAGTTTGTTTTTTAATATTTCCTGGAAAATGTACAGAAGTTTAAAACAAAAAGGAAATTGCGAGCTAGAAATGAGAGTGTTAACTTGTAACATGAGCAACACGACGGGTGCCACATGTGGAGCAGAATCTGCTTACCCTTCCGGAGCACCTGAGATCACCCTTTGTTAGTCGACATTTTCTTTTTTGTGTCTTGTGTACTATGTCTGTTTGTTTCGTTTTTAGCCATGGCGTTGTCAGTTTATTTTCGATCTATGAGTTTGACTGTCCCTTTGGTATCTTTCACACCTTCTTTACCTTAGCCGTATATCACAGGTATTTGGCACATTGTTTTTGGAGTTTTAGGTCCTTAATGCTCTTCAACTTTGTACTTGTTTGGCTTTGTAACTATTTTGATCTGAGCTTCACCGATAAGTCTTATGTAGACGAAACGAGCGTCGGGCGTACTAAATTACGAGCCTGGTACCTTTGGTAACTATTATTAAATGTATTTTAATGTAGGACATCTGCATAGGTTAATGTTCGAAGAAGACAATTAAAAGTAACGTTTTATTTAAATTAGAATTAGAATACGTGAATTTTTTCAACAATAACAGAGGTACTAGTTCATTCAAACCAACCGTAGTTTGCATACAAAGTATTCCCGTGTACTAATTGCACAATTAAAAGTGCTTAACGTTGGATCAAGGTTAGGTCATCTGCCTGCTCAAAACAAATGCATAGGTTGATGTTATAAGAAGACAATTATAAGTAAAGTTTATTTAATTAGAATTGAACCGCGTTAATTTATCAAACAACAATAGAGCTACTAGGGTAGCCAAAACAACTGTAGTCTACTAAATCTACTAAGGCTTTTCTACCTCAGGATTAGATTAGTTTAGCTGTATTTGGCAACACTTTGAGAAATGTTTGGTTCTTAATGCTCTTCAACTTCGTGCTTCATTTGGCCTTTTTATAACTTTTTTGGATTCGGTCGTAACTGATGATGTTTTGTAGACGAAATGCGCGTCTGGCGCAAAAATATTTTTTTTAATTCTGATATCTATGATGAGTTAATTTTTATATAAAGTATTTCCACGTACTAATTGCACAATTAACAGTGCTTATTTTTGGATCAAAGTTAGATCATCTGCCTTTCCAAAACAAATGCATAGTTTAATGTTCGAAGAAGACTATTAAATAAAAGTTATTTTAATTAAAAATTTAAAATGGAACTGCATGAATTTCTTCAACTATAATAGAGCTACTAGTGCAGCCAATCAACTGTAGTATGCATACAAAGTATTTCAAGGAAATAATTGCACAATTAAAAGTGCTTTACTCTGGATCAAAGTTAGGTTATCTGCCTGCCCAAAACAAGTGCATACGTTAATGTTCGAAGGAGACTATTAAATTAAATTTATTTTAATTAAAATTGAACTGCATGAATTTATTTAACTACAATAGAGCTACTAGTGCAGCCAAACAACTGTAGTTTGCATACAAAATAGTTCCACGTACTAATTGCACAATCAAAAGTGCTTAACTTTGGAACAAGGTTAGGTTATCAGCCTTTCCAAAAATATACAAAAATCCAATTAAATTTTTAAAGACAAGCTCTAACAGTACATAAAGTAAATGTACCACAGCAAAATGATAGCGAAAATATTTATAAAAAAGCAAACAAAACAACGATAGAGTCAATATCTTGTTTATTTATATAGTTTTATTTACCTACTCATTGAAAATATGTCAGAAAACATTGATTCCAAGTTTTTAAAATTCTACATATATTCAATACCTCTTATCGCTATTTATGAATCTGCTACACACCCGAGAATCTGCGACACTGAAACTATTGACGTCAACCTACAATCACCTTTCCTTCGTGGCATCAGACATTTTCTATTTTTATGCCAAAATTTGAGGGGAACCTTTGTGATATCCATTGATGGCGGACAAAAGCGATAAGGTGTATTGTTATCCACAAATTATATTTCTATAAATTTCAAGTATAATATAGTAACATAAGATCTGTAGAAAAACTTTTTTTTGTAATTTGTTGCAACTTTTGAAATTTATAAGAAATATTCCATAACTGGCTGGAAAGAACCATCACATTAGATAATAAAGTCAAATAATTTATCCCCCCCCCAAAAAAACAAAAACCCAAACCAAATTAAAGAACTGTTATGGCACAACATGTTACAATTGAATTACAAATGCACACATGTTTTCACAGCATAATAAAATTGAGAATGGAAATGGGAAATGTGTCAAAGAGACAACAACCCGACCATAGAGCAGACAACAGCCGAAGGCCACCAATGGGTTCTTAAATGCGGCGAGGAACTCCCGCACCCGGAGGAGTCCTTCAGCTGGCCCCTAACAAATATGTATACTAGTTCAGTGAAAACACTAAGAAAAGTATTTCCATATGGTGATTTATAGAAATTATACAATTTAATTCAGATGGTTAAGGAGAATAACACTTGGGAATCACCATTTTACACTAGTTATTCTGTTTGTGACCTTATCAAAAGAATTACAATATATCACAATCAACTATCGTGCAAATGACCGGTTCACAAATAATTTGTTTTCTAATTTTTACTTGAATTTGTGTGAAAGTTCATTTAGGAAAGACACAACGAAACCTTATAATGCCGAGGGTAAATTGCATGATAATTTTTTTGATATTAATTGTCTCAAACAAAAAATGAATTTGTACTCGCTATGGAACTGGAGAAAAGCTTTTTCAAAGTTCGAACATGCTCGTACAAATTCTATATTTGTACATATATTGGATATAAGAAGATGTGGTATGCGTGCCAATGGGACAACTCTCTATCAAAGTCACAATTTATAAAAGTAAACCATTATAGGTCAAAGTATGGTGTTCAACACGGAGCCTTGTTTCTCCCTTATCTGAAACAATAGTGTAACATCACAACATTCCATTCTCAATTTTATAACACACTATAAAATATCAATTGAAACGGCTTCACTCAATCAAACAACATATTAACACAAGAAAACATACACTGAAAGAATAAACTTGATCTTTGATACGATGTGAAAGTTAAACAATTTCAGAAAAATAACAATAACCTTGAACAAAAATCCGCCATTTACAATAATGTACACAGAACAAGGTATTAAAAAAACTGGAAATCAACATCAAGTTTAGAAAACTTCCATTTCTTTTTATCGCCTAATTTCATGATGTTAGTTCAATTATTTTTTAATTTGGTGTAACTATCTTTTTTCTTTTTATTTGTTTTTTTTCATATTTAACCTATTTATCATGATTTAAAGACATATTGTGCATTATAACTCACCTTACGAAATAAATTGCAAACACTTGATAGTATAACTAAACCTTTTCATGTTATGTAAACATGAAAACTTGGGAACTAAGCTTACTCCATGCATGCATGGACGAAGGCAACTAATGTTAACTTAGTCCATAAAGGTTTAGTCATACTATCAAGTGTTTGCAATTTATTTCTTAAGATAAGTTACATTGCACAATATGTCTTAAAATCATAATAAATAGGTTGAATATGAAAAAATCAACTAAGAAGAAAAAAATGATAGTAACATCAAATTAAAAAATAATTGAACTAAAATCACGAAATTAAGCAGTAAGAAGTAATGCTGGTTTTCTAAACTTGATGTTGATTTCCAGTTTTATCTAATACCTTGTTACAGGTAAATGAAAATAATTTTGTTGTTAGGTATACAGTTTAAATTGAGAAAGAAAATAATGTAAAAAAAGTTAAATACTTTTGATGTTTATAGTATGAAGGAGTGAAAATTTATAGTCATACCAAACAATTATCAAAGTTTGTATATAGACAAGATATAACCCTGAATAAGTAAACATTAACACAAATAGTACCAACAGGTCAAATGAACATGAAAGTACGATTTGAGAGTACTCGTAGTTACTGACAACTAGTTAAAAGCCAAAAACAATTAATAATGAAAAACACATCCCAGGGATTGTATATATAGATCTGAAAGATATAAAATTCAAAGAATTTTGGTAAATAATTAATAATGAAAACACGACTTGATCATGTGATCTAAGTACAATTTATCAGAATTTCAGACATGCGCATGATTTAATGGAGACAATTATCTAAGTTTTAAATAATATGAAATCTAGTCAAACCAACTGTAGTTTGCATACAAAGTACTTCTACAATTATAACTGCGTTAATTTGGATCAAGGGAGGTTATCTACCATCCCGAAAAAAAAAAAAAAATATAATTTATGTCTATAGGTCACTGTTTCATTCTTAATTAATTTTAAATATAGGTAGTTTGCATATCAAGTACTGCCTTATTAATCATGCTTTTATCAAGGATTAACCATCTGGCAATCAAAAAATTTGAAACATAGTAAATTTTGTAAACCAAATTAGCAACATAAAACAATCCATATCAAACGAATTCATTAATATATATAAAACAATTAAATAAAAAAAAGTGTTTCGACTGCTTCATTTCACATTCGGCAATCCTCGGTAGAATCCGCTACTCTCCTTCTATCCGTTAGATGAGGGTACGGAATCGACCGAGTTGAGACGAATGCTTCATTTCATTAGCTTCATAACAAAATGTTTGTTTTGACACCGCTGATTTCTTTAAACAAAACTACCAAAATATAGCAATCAAATAAAAACTATTTTATTTTTTTATTTTCTAGCACAAATGGTTTGCGACTCGATTTATTTAAAAACTAAACACTTCCTTCCATATAAACCTATCAAATGAAAAAAAAAAAATGTAGCAGCTGTAGTCATTTTACATTAGACTTTAATGTCATCTTTGCATAGTTCCGCATTTAAAAAAATATGAAAGCAGTACTTTAACAAAATTATGACTGTACGAATCTAAGAATGGAAATATGTATACGTTGTAGATAGTATATATTTTGTGTGTTGATAGGGTATGCATTTTCTAGTACTAATGATCCAAACGTTATACATAGAAAGACTCACAAAAAGTAGGAATTTGATATACTGTACATATTTATTATTCGAATTTAACTTATATATATATAACATATCTTGATTATTCGTTATATTTTACATATTCATTGAGGATGGGATTAGATGGATTTGGCTATTTTTTTATGGCCGTTTTGGTGATATAGTACATAGTCTGTTTTTAGTTCTTAAACTTCCTTGGCTTTCAGATATAATCCGCGTTGACTGTCCCGGATGAGGGTAAATCGAGAAAAAGTGCATCGGACTCATTAAATTAAGCGATTTTATCTTTTAACAAGGATAACAAACGGCGAGGATCAACACGGCGGTCGTCGATAGTGAAACAAATAATAGTAACCCATGCAGGTCAACTGAGTTTCTCTCCGTAATTTAAAGGACATCTTATTATCAGTTCTTTAGTTTTTCTGCGCATTTTTCTTGGACTGCTGTTTTAAGGATATTTGTATCTTTACAATGTTTTCTTCATCTCTACTAATTATACTAGTAGTCATCCGAGTGGTGATAATACGTATACATAAATAGTACTAATTTTATTTCAACAGATACACAGTTTGACGTTTCATGTCTCTTTATTAATGCTGGAGGCCAACAATTTCGAAAGTCCAAAATATATTTTAAACTTTAAAGAGCTGATATAATCAAGAGGAAATAAAACTACAGCCAAAACCAGTACAAGTAAACAGTGTTTTTCACGAGAGAGAAATATCATATAATTTTAAGAATATGACGCAATAAATATGAAAGGCTAGATATATATTCTGTCTAATTTTGAATAAAAAAGAGTACAACTGACCACGTTCCCATTTCCATCTTACACAAACAATGATATATTTGATTTCCATTGGTTTTCTTTGTATGTTATCAACTCTAGGCGTCATAAACAGAATTGTTTTGCCTCGAGATGCTACATGATTCTGAACAGACATGCCAATGTTCTTATCAATAGTTTTTAATAAATTCTATGAATGTTACCTGAAACGTTAAAAAAGTTTTTGTAAATTAACAAAAGTTAAAATTCACGAGACGATTGGGTGAACGTGGTACAGTATAATGACAAATACTATTTACTGTGAAAAAAAAAAATTATAAACTTTAGTCCGTTGCATTTCAAAATTTGAAAAGGACAATTACCTTCACATTTAAACGCTACCTGACAAATGACATTTTTTGATTATGAAGTTTGCGATGTCCATCTAACAAAAGTAAATTTCTGCTTAAATCAAAACTTTGCCGTCTGCATACAAAGTTCTTCTAAGCAATTAAAAAGGCATAAACTTAGGTCATGGCTAGGTCATGTGATTTTGCATTAATATTTTTTCTTAAAATAGACAAAGTTAACAGTGCATAATGCACATACAACGACAACGTAATCATTTCTCAAACAAGAAGAAAGATTAATTGAGATTCAAGGTCTTATTTGTGTTATATTGTTATATTGACCTAAACAAAGAAAATGACGATCTTGGGATACTATGTTGATGAGTGTTATCATTTGCTCATCAAAATGAAACATACGAAATTTGTAGTTTTCGAAATGCTTTTATAGATTAAACGTTTAAAGATAAAGAGACATACGCTTATGGGGGCAATATAAACAAAAGAGAATAGATAAAGGCAAAAGTAGTTTACTGCGTTTCAAAAGTTATAAACCGATTGAGATAAAACAGATCCAGATTACAAACTAAAACCGAGGAAAACACACAAACTATAGGAGAAAAACAGGGAAAAAAAGAAACCAACGCCTTCATTATAGATTCAATAACTGCCAAATTCCTGACTTGGCACAGGAAAACAAATGTTGAAAAACGTCAAAAGTTTCTGCAAAGAGTTCTTCTGATCGCGTTAAAAGACGTACTCTTTTTGCCACTAGATATTTACAAAATTTACCAAAAATAGTATATTATCGAATGGACAATTTCGATAACATTAAGAGCCGTGGTGTGGTGGTTAGTACATTGGACTACTAACACAAAAGTTCCTGGTTCGATCCATGCTCCAGGGAGAAAATATCAGGGACTGAATTTTTGGCTCACCCTTGACACCATTTGCGAGTATGGTCATGAGGAAACGATGATAGTCCGTTGGAAGGGGACGATAAATGACTGACCCGTGTTAAGAGAGAGCAATATCTCTTGCACATAAAAGACACCCTTGTAGATTTCGAAGCAGAGCAGGATAATGCCACTAAAAGGCAGCACTCTGACCCGCAAAATGGACATGTATTAATATAAGTTGCAATAACTTGTTTCCCAATTTACTATAAATAAATATGTTTAGACTCTATTTACAAATTGACAGCTTTTGACATATTTTTGATGATGTGTTTGGTTTTTTTTTCTAATTTTACAAATGGTTTCGACTGGTATGATTTTTCAATGCGTTTTGACATCACATTAAAATAACAGCATACCTTTCACACAAGTGTTATTCCGGGGGCTCAATAAATTAATTACAGTCATAAAGAATAACGATAGAAAGATTAAATATCAAATGAATAAGCTTCTATTGCTTTGTAAGTCCAAAATATTTGAAAGTCCAAAATTCAATTCAAACTTTGAGGAGATGATCAAACTAAAAAGAACCTTAACTTTAACCAAATCAAAGATTGTCATGAGAGAGCTTTCGCCATGCCCATCTTTGGTCCCCTTTAGTATAATCAACACATCACCCATTGAATTTTTGGATTAAAATATGTTGGCCTTGTGAATCACTGGAGAGACATTAATTGTCAAAATGTGCATCTGGTGCAGTAGAATTGGTAATGTTATACATCGTTATAGTTTTCATTAGAATAACAAGCAACATATAAACAATACAATTTAATGATTTTTCATGCTTTAAGGGAATTTGCAGTTTTCATTCGCACTTAAACACGAAACAATAGGGAATAATATCGGAAATTTACGAGTTATGTTACTTGATATGTTAAGAAAGCTTTTGTTATGAACAAAAGGTTTACATCGATGCAGGTAGTGCAGTAAAATGAGAAATGCTTCATACTCTAAAAAAAGAAAAACTTTGGGCCTTTACATACTTCAGTGTAGACAATTACGGAACCATTTAATGTTATTAGATCTATACATTACTATTATATAGTTCAAGAAGCGAATAGCTGATTTAACCCTACTTAAATATGAAATGTGCAAAGTCCAAATACAAACTTTTATTTTCGTCAAACATTTGTTGTCTGAGTACAAAGTACTTCCAGGCGCCCTTATTTATTAAAAAGACCAACCCTTGCTCAAGGTTAAGCCATCTGGTTTTGTATTTATATTGAAATCTATTTAATTTTGTCTTAAAATTGGCAAAGTTAACAGCGCATACTATATAAAAAAAAACAATGTAATCATTTCTTTAACAATAAAATCAATGAATGATCGAGTGTCAAGTTATATAGGCCTATTCAAAGAAAAAAAAAAGAAATTGCGATACGATGACATGGAACGTAATTTCAGACCAGTAGTCAGCACTTCGGTGTTGACATGAATATCAATTAGATGGTCACATCCTTGGGACAGCGTTTTGGAATTTTTGGTTCTCAATACTATTAAAAAAATTGAAAACAACACGCTTAGTAATTTTATGCGTCCGAAGCGCTTTTCAATTTTATACCTCCGAAGTGCTTTTCATCTTTATACTTGTTTGGCTGTGTAACTATTTTGATCTGAACGTCACTGATGAGGCTTAGGTAGACGACACGCGCGTCTGGCTTATCAAGTTATAAGTCTGGAATCTATTAACACCACTGGGTCGAAGCTCCTGCTGGTGGACGTTTCGTCCCCGAGTGAGTTACCAGCTCAGTAGTCGGCACTTTGGTGCTGACATGATTATCAATTATATTCACATTTCTATAAATTTCCGATTTACTAAAGTATGAATTTTTTGAAATATTAAGGAATTTTTATCCCAGGCAAAGAGAACCTTAGCCGTATTTGGCACAATTTTTTGGAATGTTGGGCCCTCAATGCTCTTCAACTTTGTACTTATTTGACTATAAAACTATTTTGATCTGAGCGTCACTGATAAGTCTTATGTAGACGAAACGCTCGTCAGACTTATCAAACTATTAATACTGGCATGACCGTACTAATTTTGAAATCATTTAAAATTATGGCATATTCTCCTTCTTGCATAGCTCTGATTTCTTGTCAGAATTTTGACTTGCCCTTTTAATCTCTTTTTCGTTTTATTAGCTCTTCATCGTATAAACTTAGTTTTGGATTAGAAATAGTTTGGTTTGTGAATCACTGAAAAGACATTGATAGTCAAAATGTGCATCTTATGTAGTATCAAACACCTTAATCATATAAAATACTAAAACAGTTTGAATTTTCATGCTTACAATGTAATGTGAAATAACCGATTTTGGTCGCCCTATCTACTAGTAAACGAAAGTTATATTGAAGCTGACCTTCTGAATTAAAGACAAAGATCATCAAGTAGAAAGTAATGTTTTCTGAAACGTCAGAAAAGCTTCTTAAATAAACCATGGTTTACCAACACAAGACGATCGGGTGTATAAACTTAAGATAAACTTAAGGCCACTGCATACTTAAATGTATGAAAAAGGCAAGTACCATTAAGTTTAACTATAAATTTAGTTGATAGTTAAGGTAACAACTAACTAATTTAACACTACTTAAAGCTGAACTGTGCGAAGTCCGTCTACCAACAAAAGAGTTCTGTCGTCTGCATACAAAGTCCTTTCAAGCCCAGTTAACACTGCATTTAGTACACGTTACAACAGCATGATAATTTAGAAGACAAGAACAAGAATGATCTCTGTTATTATTGAAAAGGACATGCTTATCAGAAGCTCTTTTCACAAAAAGTCGTAAGAGTCGCTGGATGGAAATAATATTTATATCCTATCAACAGAGAAATGTAAACGCAGTAGCCTTAAAAAAATGTTATGCATTTCTTTCGTGAGTGCATGTTGTATATTGTATTGTAAAAACTCAATTTCTTTTCATGTATCTCAATAGGTAAATTAAGTGCACTCTTGATTCACACAGTACTTTGCAAGGTCGTCTTTTCATTTTATAACAAGGACACAATTGTAATTAATAAAATTCTTTCCTAGCATATTAATGATAAAAAACATTGATGAATTCAGACACAAAACCCAAACTGGACAAGCCAAGTTTAGTCATAACAATCCGTGATTCAAGATGTCACATGCACAATGATATAACATGTACCGGAAACAGTAATATTTCATTGGTATGACCTTTTGTTTTTTTGGATCTAAATCGCTTATTAATTTAATCACATAGCTGTTATATAAGACAAAACGCGATAAAGGTCAATTGAATAAGCAATCATGAATATGACCTCGACTCAAGAATATAACTAATCTACTGACATCCAATGTTTCAGAGGAAACTACCGTTGAACATATTTAGGCTTCTTGTGATTTCCTATAATAATAATAATAATAATAATAATAATAATAATAATAATAATAATAATAATAATAATTTTGTTACTACTACTTCTACTACTACTAATACTACTACAACTTATAATAATGATAATGATAATAATATTACTGATAATAATATTATTATTATGAATAATTATAGGAAATATAAAAATGTTTTGATGTATAAGAGTTCTTTAATACTTCAAGGAAAATTTACGAAGTATATTTTCCTATCCTTTAAAATAATTTTTATCATAATGAAAATAAGCAACAAAATTAATGATTTTACTGAAATACATTGATTTTGTATTGTATTTTTTTAACTGACAGATGCCATTGACATCAACGCTTTGATATAAGAACGATTTTAATATATTTTCGAAAACAAATACCAATAAAGCTGACATACACATTTGTATGAAAAAAGTAACCAAAATGTTTTGCAACATATAATAAAATGGCAACACAATGTAGCTTGTTTAAAAAAAAATTGAATGCATTTTCAAAGAGAATAATGTTTGTTACACAATGGACGCTTAATGCAACATAACATGATATAATTTTCATATAACAAAATTTATTTTCTTAATTATGACGTTTAAATTACACAATAATATGCTTTTAATAATTCCAAAAATTCAGGGATTTCCAAACAATAAATTGGAGTCATAATTAAGAATGTTTCCATTTTCTGCAAATGGACATTTGCGTGTGTAATGCTTAAAATGTATATTTTGAATAGTGAAACAAATTTTCTGACAAACTTTTTTTCACTATGTTACAACGTACACGATTCTTTAACAATGATTTGATATAACCTCATGAGGGACAAAGCAGAAGTTTAAACTGATGTTGCTTTGCTTTTCTGCTTACAATATTCTTTTACTTGAACCCAAATACATTCAAGTGATAATGTTATGGGGTCATCAATGCACCTCAACTTTGTATTATTTTACTTTCTAACTATTTTGTTCTGAGTGTTACTGATGAGTATTATGTAGACGAAACGCAAGTCTGGCTTATCAAATTGTAAGCCTGGTACCTTTGATAACTAATTATCCCCGAATCAAATTTCATCCTGATTTGGGTAAACGAATTGTTCGGTAATGCTACTGAATATTTAAAAGTCATAAGCTCTTACATAAGTGACGTCTTTTGTCATATCCGAGGAGTTACAGTTCATAATAATCCAAAATGTATTATAAGAAAACACGAACAGTTTAAAATTGATGTAATTTTATTTTGATTGAGACAGGCTGTCCAATTCATCAGTTGTTATGCAATCACAAGGTCAAACACGTTATGCATTTTATGAGCATGGTCAAATACATGGCATAATTTAATAAATACGAGTGACATTGTCGGTAAATAAGAAGTGTATAAGAAGAATATCTTTGTCATGACTCTATACACGTATTATCAGGAACTGCGCAGTTTATATCTGCTGATGTACATGTATGATCGCTTGTGGTCGATATATCGTTTGCATACTTAATAAAGCAGCTTTCAAAAAGCACATTCTTAACTTTTCGGAGAACCTTTCGAAAATGAAATACATTGTCAAGAATCCAATTTGTAAGCCAAATTAGAGTTAGTCTATATATTGATTGATTGCATGATTAATGTTAAATGCTTCATTTAGCACTTTTGTCCTATTTTGTGGCGGTTAGTCTTTATTGGTAGAGAACGCCGGAGTACCTAGCATCAACAACCGACCTTTGGCAATTAAGGTTAGAGTAGTCTGCACATGCCACATGTTAACTCACATCCTAAGTGTTATCAGGCCAATTATATATTAGTTCGACTATTTAGACCAGTTGGGCACCATCGCCCCTGTTTCTGATGAAGATTAAGATAAAAAAGAAATGATTACATCATGATATAATAGAAAGATTTTAGGACACTTTTGTTTGTGATTGTTTTTATGTAACGGCTTCTACTAATGCTCCCAAATTTATATTTAGACTTGCATATACCTTTAATTTGTTTAATTCGAGCGGTATTGATAGTTCCGTTTTTATGTGGTGTACAAAGGTTACGTTTTGAGTGAAGGCAATGTTCTATGTACTTGAACGTTTGACTTTAATTATTTTATTGCTAGGGTCTTAAATTTCGCATTCAGAGTAACGTCACCAAGAAAATACTACATTTAGTATTGTTCCTGTAGCTAAAAAGTTCAATTTGGAATGTTAGCAGAACCGTCTGTCCTGCTTCAGGTTAAAGTGTTTGTTCAATGTTGTTTTTGATGACGTTGAAGGCCAAATAACTTAAAACTTAGTACACATATTCCCTATAATAGAGTTTTTACCCAAATATTACGGTCTGCTGAACACACAGTATAATAGTGTGAGTGGAGCATCCGTGTACTATCGACACATTCTTGTTGTTAACTATAGAACCGCATATTTGACAAATAAATACGAAAATCGCAATTTTTTTGGAGTTTATTGCAGATAGCTTGGCACTGAGGTACGTACATCGGTCATTGTTTTTTTAGCAGTACACATTTCCCGGTATAATAAGACAGAAGCTACCAAGGGGCCTCCAAAACTTATAGGTCGATTAAAAATTACAACGCCGTTGCCAAAAAAAAAAAAAAAAAGACCAACGCACAAAAATCTAAATTAAAAACTAATGAGCGAGCAATACGAACCACACACAACTATGGGTAATATCAGTTGCACATAATTAGTAGTCATAGCATTAATATATATTTGACTTTTCTTTTAATTATATTGTTATGCTTTTTACAATTCTAGGCTATTTTACCACACATATGGAAATTTCGACATTATTAAATGGGTGTTAGTGACATGTTGTTTTTATTTAAAAAGTCGAAGAGGAACAAGTTTCTTGACAATAAACATGATTTATATAATGTACAAAGTAATTAAAGTTTACCGATTTACTATCAAAACGTTACGTCATGATCCATATTTAAGTCAACATATATTATATATGTACTAATGATGATGCATAACATAAGTGATACACAATAAAAAGTTATACAGATAATGTAAGCATATCCAAAACATAATATGAAAAATACCTAAAAGTGTTAGCAAACTAATTCCCTTCTCAACCCCCCAAAAAGTAAAAACATTCCCAGGCTGCAGATACATTTGTGTAGTTCCATAAATGAAAAGTGACAAGAAATACTGTGGCATGATGTACCTTTGATGCTTGAAAATACAAAATTTCAATTCTTGTATCTATGATGAGTTTATTTAATAAAAAAAAAGCAAAATACAAAATAGAAGAAAATTGGACAAAACAACAACAATAACAGCAACAATAACAATTTTAGTATATAATTTGCACAATACGTAATTTGTGCCGATATTCGATCCGTAAGTCTACAATGAAGAGACAAATCAAGATAAACAACAGAAACTCCAAAAAAGCGAGACGGCCCTCAACCATAAAACTCTTGTCAGTATTTCAAGTTCAAATTTTTCCTGGAAACACCGAATCCAGTATTTTGATTGGTTGATTTCTAAGTCTGAGTACGATTATCGTGCACGATAGGTTTATGTTTTTCCATACAAATATTCAAATAGCGATCAATTGTTTGTTTACATATTAGAAAAACAACACAATGAAAGATCATTGGGTTTTGTTATTCAAAGTAAGCTCATCGGAGGTCTCGTAGTTGTGTGTTCGTCTAGAGTGCGGGAAGTCGTGATTCAAACCCCAGACAAATGAAACCAAAACCTGTTTTTTGGTAACTGCTGCTTTCCCACTAAGCATGGGACATCAAGGCGGAAGAGAAAAGACAAGTAAGTCGAAGTCAAAATAATTATTACGGCAGGTTAACCTGTCATCCTCTGGACTGTTACCTTGTAAACTAGCAAGTTCAAAATCCTGTTCAGTGTGTCTGTTTGGTACAAATAAGGTAAATATTCATATTTAATTAACCCGTTGATATTCCCGTCCTGAATATGCATTTTAAATGCCGCTGGATGTTTAACAACTATTTATCATCGTCATTCTCCTATTTTATGTAATGTTTTGAATGTTCTATAATCTTTATGTAACAATATCATATTATTTATGTTAACACATGTGAAAGTTTGACACGTTTAAACTATGAATCCTGTTCAGTGTGTCTGTTTGGTACAAATAAGGTAAATATTCATATTTAATTAACCCGTTGATATTCCCGTCCTGAATATGCATTTTAATGCCGTTGGATGTTTAACAACTATTTATCATCGTCATTCTCCTATTTTATATAATGTTATGAATGTTCTATAATCTTTATGTAACAATATCATATTATTTATGTTAACACATGTGAAAGTTTAACACGTTTAAACTATGAATCAAACAGTAAAACTTACTAATAAGCACAAAACGCGTACCTTAAAATATAGTTTATGGGTAAAATGTGAAAGAAAAGTATGTCGTGATTGAACGAGGTTTTTTTTATCCGGCTTAGAACATTAAAAAACTAGAGGCTCTAAAGAGCCTGTGTCGCTCACCTTGGTCTATGTGAATATTAAACAAAGGAAGCAGATGGATTCATGACAAAATTGTGTTTTGGTGATGGTGATGTGTTTGTACATCTTACTTTACTGAACATTCTTGCTGCTTACAATTATCTCTATCTATAATGAACTTGGCCCAGTAGTTTCAGTGGAAAATGTTAGTTAAAATTTACAAATTTTATGAAAATTGTTAAAAATTGACTATAAAGGACAATAACTCCTTAGGGGTCAATTGACCATTTCCGTCATGTTGACTTATTTGTAAATCTTACTTTGCCTAACATTATTGATGTTTACAGTTTATCTCTATCTATAATAATATTCAAGATAATAACCAAAAACAGCAAAATTTCCTTAAAATTACCAATTCAGGGGCAGCAACCCAACAACGGGTTGTCAGATTCATCTGAAAATTTCAGGGCAGATAGATCTTGACCTGATAAACAATTTTCCCCCCATGTCAGATATTCTCTAAAGGCTGCGGTTTCAGAGTTATAAGCCAAAATCTACATTTCACCCCTATGTTCTATTTTTAGCCATGGCGGCCATCTTGGTTGGTTGGCCGGGTCACCGGAAACAATTTTGAAACTAGATACCCCAATGATGATTGTGGCCAAGTTTGGTTTAATTTTGCCCAGTAGTTTCAGAGGAGAAGATTTTTGTAAAAGATAACTAAGATTTACGAAAAATGGTTAAAAATTGACTATAAAGGGCAATAACTCCTAAAGGGATCAACAGACCATTTTGGTCTTGTTGACTTATTTGTAGATCTTACTTTGCTGAACATTTTTGCTGTTTACAGTTTATCTCTATCTATAATAATATTCAAGATAATAACCAAAAACAGCAAAATTTCCTTAAAATTACCAATTCAGGGGCAGCAACCTATCAACGGGTTGTCCAATGCATCTCAAAATTCCAGGGCAGATAGATCTTGACCTGATAAAGAATTTTATCCGATGTCAGATTTGCTCTAAATGCTTTGGTTTTTGAGTGATAAGCCAAAAACTGCATTTTACCCCTATGTTCTATTTTTAGCCATAGCGGCCATCTTGGTTGGTTGGCCGGGTCACCGGACACAATTTTTAAATTAGATACCCTAATAATGATTTTGGCCATGTTTGGTTAAATTTGGCCCAGCAGTTTCAGAGGGGAAGATTTTTGTAAAAGTTAACGACGACGGACGACGGACGCCGGACGACGAACGACGACGGACGACGGACGCCAAGTGATGAGAAAAGCTCACTTGGCCCTTCGTGTCAGGTGAGCTAAAAAGTGTTACACAACTGTTCACCTGTTTATGTAATGCCACGTGATTAAATCTAAATTGCAGTGTATAATTAACCTAGAAAATTACAAAGGGTACGATGGAAGGTGAACTAATTAAAACATCAATCGAAGAAAACTAGACAACTTAATAATAAAAAAAACCCTACGAACAAGAATATGCCCATATTACACGGATTCCCCACTCGCACTATCATTTTGTGTGTTCACTGGACCGTGAAATTGGGATCGAAACTCTATTTGGCATTAAAATTAGAAAGGTCATATCATAGTGTTAAGTTGATTAGACTTCAACTTCATCAAAAACTACCTTGACCTAAATCCATAACATGAAGCCGGACAGACGGACGGACGACCGGACGAACAGACGGATGAAAAAACGAGCGGACGCATAGACCAGAAAACATAATGCCCCTCTTCTATTGTAGGTAGGGTATAAAATCCAAATTACATTTCGATGGGGTCAACCATTCCTTTGCTCTTTCAATAGACGCCCATTGTGTTACTCCTTTTAAGATTACTTGATATAAATATCCGATGATAGACATTATACAGAAACAGAAATATTTTTATTTATGAGTTTTATCATTTAATGTAAACAGTAAACCAACAAAATACTGAACGCAGAGAGGAAAATTCAAAACGAAAAATCATTATAGTGCCTAACATGATTTTGTGAGGTAGACGAAATTAAAAACCAAAAAAAAAAAAGACCTTAAAACGATCGTATTGACTTTTTTGCTCTAAAAGTAGGTAGATCGGACATATTTTGACTTTATTTAATGACTTACTTAGTTTGGGATTAATTGTAATTAGCATGTTCCAATGAGACTGAAAAATGTTGTTTTTTTTGAAAAGATGAATAATAATTTTACCTAGCGTAGCGGTGTGTAAAGTGTATTTCGGCATTTCTCTCCGAAAAATGACTTGTTGATTGGAATAAAACGTCTTATTTGAAAACTTTTTCTGTTTTTCTCCGCAATTGACTATTAAAAAATAATCTATTTACTGTGTATTTTGAAAATTTTGTGAAAATAGGAGAATTGGCATTTCTTACCTTTCATACCTATACTTTCATTGATAAAACATAACATGGACTCATCCAGTGTCCAGTTTGAAGGTCATTTTAGTTACTGTATGCACGTCCTGATTTAATCAATAGTCATGTATGAAAAGTATAAACAGTTTGAAGGTAAACCAATTATAACTTAACCCAATCAAATTGCGTAATATTTAATAACAATGACCGGTCCACATTATAATAAGTAATAGGGGTAATCTGGGTAGGGAGAAAATGTAAGATATTCAATATCTATTTTTTAGCGATAACGAATAAAAATTTGTCAACCAAAAGTTTTGCTATAATTTCATTAACATGTCGTTCTGTATTGGTACAGTTTTTTTTATCTTTCATTTATGTATTTAAGGCCGTACAAAGTTTGGGCTTCAAAAGTCCACATAATTATTGACTTTATACAGAAAATTTATCCTTTTAAAACATAAAATGTTTCGAAAACAATACGTTTCTACAAAGCAAAATCATTTCTCAAAACACTGCAAAAAATTTCATTTCGATTGGTACAGGAGTATTGTCATAAAGTGTGTTGAAATGAACAGTGGTATAGCAAACATCGAATTCCCTCACACAATCTTGTTAGGCACTATAATCAGATAGCAAAATCAAAAGCTCAAAGACAGCTGGATAACAGCTGTCGTATTTCTAATTTGGTGCATTCATTTTCCTTGTGTATAAAATGGTAGATTTTACCTGGTTTTATAGCTAACTAAGCCTCTCAATTGTATGACAGTCGCATAAAATTTAAATGAAACAATATATAATTTGTTTGTTAATATTTCTATTTAATACAAAGAACAATATTATTCAAATGTCTTTTGACTGCATGTATAAGATTTTTTTTTGTGTTTGAATCAACAAATGAATTATCTTAACCATAATTTTTTAAAAGATTTTAAATTGTCTTAGATATTAAAAAATAAGAAAGTTAATCCAACAAACGGCAATAAAGCTAAAAAAAAAAAACTTTTAAAGAAAGTAATGATAGTGACATATGATAATGAGGTTATTTACTGGTATTTTGTTTGTTCTATTATAATCAGTTATTACTATTTACTTTCCAGTGGGCGTTTGTAACTAACAAATGATCTATAAGTTATGTGTATAGTATACAGGAAAATATCGGGATTACAATAACTCAATATCAGTACATTTACATGATTTATAGAGAATTTGATTATATAAAGATTGTTTTTAATATATTGTTCACGCACACTTGTTTTATAGTAAAACTAAGCCAAACGAGTGTATAAAACATATTCATATTTTTTTTTAATTTTAAGTTTCATATGATTTTTAAAAATCAATAAGTTAATAAGACAACCAAAGACCTCCGAACAAAAGAGGATGTGAATGTCTTCAACAATACTTTTTAAACAATTTGTTATACAACTTCCAATCAAAAAGATCTGATATCTGCAGAATATTTAAGAAAATGCTCATTTCGGTTAAATTTATTGAATTTCTCTTACGCAACACGATAAATGATTATAGTGTTCTCAATCATAATATTTGACATAAAAACCTGTTGAATTCAATGAATATCTGAACAGCCTTTATGTAACATCTTCAGGGGCAATTAAGTAGGTGTGAGTGCCTCGCTTAAAACGTGTAAAGATATTATGGCAAATAATCTCATCAGCAAGATTGATCTTCATTCTAAAATTGACATAGAATAAACTACATAAAAGAAATGCATTTATTTGAGTAATCCGTCATTTACTTTACACGTCGAATTGAAGCAACAGCTCTTTAAAATTCTACATTTTCGGTACATTTCACATATGACTTATTTGACAGTATAGTCGAGTTACTCGTGGTACGTCTACAGGGTTTTTGTTTTAAGTTGTATGTTTTCTTGTGTTTTACTGTTTGAGCGTACATGATATTGCCCCTTATATTAGAGTTATCTTATTTCTATTTTCTAAGTGTATGTAAAAAATATAATAACAAAAACACAGAACTCAGAGGGAAATGATAAACGGAAAGTTCCTAAGCAAATGGCAACTTTAAAAGCTCCAACACATCAAACTAATGTAACACAACTGTCATATTCCTTACTTGTTACATGCATGTTCTTATACTTGACGTTTGCTTTTGTTGCAGTTCAGTGGTACTATTGATTTGTTCTATTTGTTACCTGGATTTGGGGTTTGCTGTATCGAAATTTGATTATTGAACAGCGGTATACTGCTGTTGTCTTTTTTTTTTTTAGAGAGGCCATGTGTTATCTATTGAAAGATAAGACGTCCGTCCCTTTCAAAAATACCATTTTCCCATTGGCAGTCATTCAAAAAACCGCCTATCATCCTCGTGGTTCAGACTTGCAGCACTCACCAATTACATAAATTGCTGATAGTATATATGAAATAATTGCCATGTTTTCCATTGGAAATTAGCAGTAAACAATCAATTAATCATGATCGACTTAATGGTTATATAAATTGGTAATTTGTTTTAGTCCTAAATATGCATGTAAAATGTGCTACTAGTGTTAACGACTAAGCAAATGATTAATATACATATCAGATACTGCTGAACACGCCCATCATTTCAACATAGAGGTTAAAGTGAGTAATATATGCTTTGTTTGAATGAGGATATTTTTTATTAGTTTTTCAGAAATATATGTTTTGCTCCGATATCGAAAGGACTTTTTTTAATTCTATTTCGTCTGTACACTTATTCGTCATTTTGTCATACAACTTTGGTATCGTCAATACTTTGTAATGAGCCCGTTTTGAAATTTTTTTCTTCGATAAGGGTCTTTTTAATAAAGGATGAGTGCCGATTCTTTAAGTTTTTATTGTTCTGTAATGACGATTTATTTGTTTTTTCGTGTAAAACTATTGTAGATAGAGGTAAACCATTTACAGAAAATAAAACCTGCACGCATGCAAATTTAATCAAATTCAGCAGTTGAATGAATCCTAATATGAATTATTACAATGCACTGACAATTTATGTCATCCTCAATTGGTACACGCATTTCCTTATGTAAAAAATGGTGGATTAAACCTGTTTGTTTTAATGTTAGCTAAACCCTTCACTCCTATGCCTTTGGCAATACAAAAAAAGTAAAGTTAAATCACAAAAATACTGAGTTCCGAGGAAATTCAAAACAGAGAGTCCCTAATCAAATAATAAAACACATCAAACGAATAGGCGTGAGTTTCTAAAGTTTATATTTAAAAATTAATTGAAATACACATAAGACTATTCATCAAAGCACGACACATAATGTTATATAAACGCTTTCATCACACCTTTAAATGTCAACAAATCTTTTAAATACTATTTAATTTCAAATGCAAAGACAGTGGCGTAGTATTATTAAATGAGATTGTACATTTTAGCCTGAGGAGTGCATAACTAATTTTTGATTCGTTTTATCAAGCACTAGTAACGTTTAAAGATGAGTATGAGGTTTTGTTTTCAAATTTGTGTTTTTTCCTTTATTTTCTGCCACTATGTTGACGCTCAATTCCTTGCGGGAAACTCAGGGTGGCCGCCAAGTGGAAATGTTATACCCCGTGTGACCGCACCAGCACGTAAGTAGAAAATAAAAATAACTAATGACTTTATTCTATTGAACTAGTATGTATATTTGTTTAGGGGCCAGCTGAAGGACACCTCCGGGTGCGGGAATTTCTCGCTGCATTGAAGACCTGTTGGTGACCTTCTGCTGTTGTCTGCTATATGGTCGGGTTGTTGTCTCTTTGACACATTACCCATTTCCATTCTCAATTTTATTAACATTAAATTCATTCTGAATACATAGTATATGACATGATATAGTCGCTTGCACATTATGTTTGTCATTCAAAATGGCTTCTCAAATCTAAGGTGTCAAATAAGGCAGATTACGGTATCCGTAATGATATTCAATTGAGGAATTCTGGTTTTATTGCGTTAAATTCATTCTGAATACATGTTATATGACATGATATAGGTGCGTGCACATTATGTTAATCAGTCAAAATGGCTGCTCAAACCGAAGGGCTCAAAATGACCTCTAATTAGTAAATACTTGTAGGATCATGTTCGGTCAATAGTCACTGAAGCGTTCGTGGCACAAAGTTAATGCATACATGTATACGCAACTGTTTCATATTAATACACAATGACAAAAAAAAAAATCAAAAAATCTGAATGTAGCAAAAATATACAAAATGGCCACCCTGTACAATGCTTTGATATGTTTACTGTTTGATATTTTGGTGTAAAATTTCATCTTCCACACGCTTGACTTTATTATGTATATGTTGAGGATCTTGGAGTGTCTTTAAAAGTACCCACTGTAGGTAGGACAAAACTGACAAATTAAGATCGTAGTCGATATTACCCTGCCACAATCGGTGCTTCTAACTATTATCACTAAGGTTGAAAGTCAGGTGATCACTAATGATCAAGTACTTAGACCGCTTGGCTACTGTGGTATTCTGTAAGTCGAGGAAGCAAAGTCATTATCCGGACCCAAAAATAGGCATACCAGCAACAAAAACCAGTACACATGATTTTTAACAAACCTTTCTGAAACTGTCTATTTATAAATTATAAAGAAACTAAAAGTTTCAACTCCCCGAGGCACGGTTTGCCATCGATACATTTGCTATTACTTTTATGTCATGTTTGTCAATACAGCTCGTAAAATGTTTCGATTCTAATACATCATTGGCTTTTAGATATTCGACCTTGAGTGTTCCCAATTAATGAATGTTATATCTGTAAAACGCTTCAGATACATGAAATTAATAAACAATATTAAGCAATTCTGGTTAAACTAGCTTCCCTTATTCAAAGCTATGATGCATAGCCCGCCTTCAGCTATATCGTTTGTCCTCCTTGTTATAATCAACTCTTCAATTCCTGATTTATTTTCGGATTTTTAATGTGGCCTTGAGCATCACTACTGACGAAATGCGCATTTGAAGTGTAAATGGTGCCGTTTATGTTATTACTACCACTAGGGTCATAACTTTTCTGATGGACCGCTACCAGAGATTATCACCAGCCCAGTACTGAAACGACAGCAAATGCAAAACCAAGATTTTTTTACCGACAAATGACATAAAAAATTAAAAACATATAATTTTGAAATTCATCAAATTGTCTCATTACTCTTAACCACTGTTAATGCTCCTTACCCCGCCCTGATTTTTCTTACTTGTCTTGAATATTGTATTCGTCAGTTGTGAATGACAAGGGACATAATAAGTTATTTATCGTAATTCGCTGAATGTCTAATAACAACATTTTATTTCACCAATGTATTATACAATGTCATTAACTATCTTTGATTAAGTTATGATGTAATGTTATTCACAGTTTAATAAGAGTGTAGTGTGTGAATCTACTACACTTTTGTATGATATTACAAAAATAATGACTTTAGTGGTGTAATAAATAACGAAGAAAAAAAAAGTAAAATTGAGAATGGAAATGGGAAAAATGCCAAAGAGACAATAATCCGACCAAAGATCACCCAACAGCCGAAGTCCAACGGGTCTTCAATGCAGCGAGAAAATCCCACACCCGGAGTAGGGCTTTAACTGGCCCCTAAACAAAAATATATACTAGTTAAGTGATAATGGACGTCATACTTAACTCCCAAATATACACAAGAAACTGAAATAAAAATCATACAAGACTAACTGATCAGAGGCTCCTGACTTGGGTCAGGTGCAAAAATACAGCGGTTGTTTTTTGAGATCTCAACCCTCTCTTATACCTCTAGCCGATGTAGAAAAAAACACACACAACAATACGCACAGTTAAACTCAGTTAAAGGGAAGTCCGATTCCGATGTCAGACTAGGTAACAAAAGAAACTCCTTTGGCTCAAAATGTATATTTTCAATTCATAACAAAAACAAAGGATATGGGGTCACTATCAATGAGACAAAATCTGTACATCTGTATAAAAAGCAAAAACAAAAAGCATAGGAAAAGCGCTTTTATTGCTGTTCTTCATCTTAAAGTTGGGAATGAAACTATGAAAGGCTGATACATATAATCATTGGAGTAAAGTAAAATAAACTGTTTCGCATATGATATAACACAATGTTCAAAATGGAATATATACGAGAAAAATTTAAAATAAACATTAGTAAACATAATCTATATACATGGTGTCAGTTTTTTTAAAATTGTCACCAATTACAAAAGATTTACTACTCGCTCGTTCAGCTCAGTTTCAATACAACAAATTTATTTTCCTTTTAAGCTCGATGCAGTGCAATCAAAAGTATCAACTGTGAAAAATATGGTTTCAATGTCACAATGTTCCCGACTTTTCTTGGGCATCTAAATGTAGAAGCTGCTGATGCCCTGCTGACTCACACATTTAAAAATACTATTGTATGTCCAATTCCAAGACAATCTGCTGAATTGATAGGATGTGCCATTATTCTTCCGCTTTGTGAAATGGGTAAAAAAGTGCCCCCATGCCAGGAGGATTGCACAGGTAAAAACATAAAGTATTATAAGTATTTTGTATGTTCAATATTTTTGATGATATTCTTTGATAATACGATCGAGGATCTAGTTAATAAAGTACTACAACATTTTTAGTTTGATCTTTAGTCTCCGTCGTTTATATAGGCTTTGGTTTTTCAAATACGGCCTTGAAAATCACTGAAGAGACATCTTCAATTGTCGTACTAGAAAGCAGAAAACTAGGTTTTACAAACAAAACAAAAACTTCGTTACATTTTCTCAAAAGCCAACTAAAATTATTGCAATGGTTAAATAACCGTATCTAATTGTTAGCTTCTCAGCCAAGCATAACTGACATAAGATTGAATACAAGTAAAAAGTATAACACAATTTATAAAAATTACAGTCAATGTTTGCCAGACGTAGTCATATCTAGTTTCTAGATGTAAGTAAAATTTGTTGATTTTCAAAATGCCGATTAATGAATTTTACACGAAAATTTGATCATATTGACCTTTGATCCATGAATTATAAACAGATTCTAAAACTGCATTTAGTGTGATACGATATTTATCCACTCGAAACAGTTAACGTTTCAAATTTAAAACGCGAGGCTCGCTGAACGTTTTGAATATCTAAAATGTAACTGTTGAGAGTGGACAAATATCGTATGACACGAGATTTGGTGGTTGAATCTGTTTCTCTAATGCTTTTATAACAATATGCAGGCAAACTTATTCTTTTTTTCGAATGATCTGCAAAAAGATGTGTTCTTTCTAAGTGACGTTATCAGGTATGGTCGTCTTTTTATGCCGTCACAATAGGAAATTCAGAGGAAAGCAAGAAGATTCGACGTCATCATCGGATTTTAACCAATGAAGAACTGAGATCAAATGAACCATACGTTGATTACATTTTGTTAAACAACGGATGCAGAAAGGGATAAATTGACGAAGAATTAGAGAAATGGATATATATCGACGATGAATATGAATCAATCATTTATCAAAAACGACAAAAGCACACTTCGCTATATGTATACATTCTTCAATATTGAAATTAACATGTTAAGCATACAATTCAATAAAATATTGTTTAATATCAAATCTTTGTAAATACTATGTTGAAATACATTCAAAGTTTATATTAATAGTTCAAAACTCGTAAATCTCAAAGCGTTTTTACAGCAAGTAGAATATTTTGTGATTGTTCATTTATTGGTTAGACAATTTCTCACTTCTTAAGGATTATTTACCCTTTTGTTGATTCACTGCTAAATATATGGAAATTTTATAGAAAATCCACAGCCTTTATCCTTGTATTCAAATATTTGGCAATCTGTTGGCTGATAGATATAAGATTATTGCATGCAGTGCTAGCATCGATTTACTTAAAAACACAAGTTTATTAATGTAGTTATTGGTTAAAACGAAAAAAAGTATGGACCAAACCAAGTACACCTTTTAAGGTGCACTCGACTTAAGTGACTCAGTACGAGGTATTTTGGAATTTACAGGTTGATTAGAACTTTTTGTAAAAAATGAACACTTGCACATCATAGAAAAGCAAGTGAGTAATCTATGTTTCAAATTTTATAACACAAATATCTGTATTAAAGGCTGTGTTTTTTCTATAAAAATCTTGGTTTATTTGCCACAAAGTACTCTTTTTCTATTGAAAGGAAACAGTAAATAATAATACTTTGTATCAAGTACCCCCTTGGTATATGTACAAAATGGCCTATCTCTATTGTAGTTTTGATACAATTGAAGTTTAAAAAATTCGTACAAAAATGGCTACAGAAGGGGTCATAAACCATAATGATACATTCATGGCAAATTTTAACTCATCAAAATGTAAACAAAAAAAACATAAAAGTGTTCAAAAGAAATGCAAATAATCTTCCAAAAACAGAAATTCTATTTTATGTTTCGAAAACGAAACGCACACCTGACATATAAAATATCAATACTGGTATCTATGAGTTAATTTAAGATTTTGGATCACCAGGCTGAGCCCAATAGTCAGAACTTAGTCGGAAGTACTTTTATCATTGATATGGTCATAATTATAAATAAACTGTTAACAAATATTTTCATATACTCAGGATTATCTACACAAAGAATAACTAACCTCAGCTGTAGTTGACATACCTTTCGGAATTATGTTTTTTCCTTTTTATATAACTTTTTATGGCCCCGCAACGAAGTTGTCGATGCCACATATTTTTACCCTTGTCCGAAATTTCCGTAATTCTGTAATTCTGTAATTCTGTAATTCCGTAATTCCGTAATTCCGTCATTCCGTCATTCCGCCATAACCCATTATACGGAGTTTTTTTCTAAACGCCTTCAGATAATGAGCTGATTTTTGGTATGTGAGTTAACCATGATTAGTTACAGATCAAGTTCACGTTTCGCTCCGCTCTGGTAATTTTTGCGAAATTACGGGCTTTGCACTTTGATAAATTGTTGAAAAATCACAGTTATACAGACTTTTTTTTCTAAACGCTTTCAGATATTGGGATGATTTTTGGCATGTGAGTTAATCAATATGAGTTACAGATCAAATTTAAGTTTTGTTCTGCTCGGCTAATTTTTGCCGAAATTACGGGCTTTGGACTTTGATAAATTGTTGAAAATCACAGTTATACGGACTTTTTTTCTAAAGACTTTCAGATATTAGGCTGATTTTTGGTATTTGAGTTACTATGATGAGTTACAGATCCAGTTTAAGTTTCCTTCCGCTCGACTATATTTTGCTGTAATTTCGGGCTTTGAACTTTAATAATTTTTACAAAATCACAGTTATACGGACCTTTTTTCTAAATGCTTTCAAATATTTGGCTGATTTTTGGTTTGTGAGCTAACCATGATGAGTTACAGATCAAGTTCAAGTTTCATTCCCTTCTGCTAATTTTTGCAAAAATTTAAGGGTTTACAAATATGAAAATTGTTGAAAATCACAGTTATACGCACTTTTTTTCTATACGCCTCCATATTTTGAGCTGATTTTTAATAAGTGAGACTACCATCATGTTTCTGTCCACATGTGTTATTGAAATTGCAGATTTTTCAACTTTTTGAGACGGGCCATTCGTGTCGCTGTGACCCATCTAGTTTGATTCTGCGTCACTGATGAATGTGTTTTTTTTGTAGACAAAACACACATCTGGCGTACAAAACATATATCTGGTATCTATGATGAGTTTGTTTACTAGTTTTTGTAATGAGTTTGGTATACTATTTCAGTACCGTTTGAGCTTTTGATTTTGCCATTTAATTAGGGACTGTCCATTTGAATTTTCCTCGGAATTCATTTTTTTTTGTGATTTTACTTTTCATTTTTATTCCCTTTGCAGATGTTATCACGCAATGCAGAGTTAATCAATCCCCAGGATATGAGATGTCTCTCAGAATATGTACTTTATTTCCAAAAAGGTTGTCAGGCATTAATTGTATCAGAATATAAGGTAGGCAACCATTACTGTTATTGTGATAATATGGTTACTTGTGAACTGCAATTCATCCACATAGTAGGTGGTGCTTTGCATTAATATATATGTTAAAAGTGTTATAGTCTAGTTAATTAAGATAACTATTGCCATTCGAATTATATTAAAAATAAACGAAACCCTATAAAAATGAGAATGGAAACGCAAACGGCGTCAAAGAAACAGCAGCCCCCCAAAAAAACAGAAAACAGCCAATGGCTACTATAATAGGTCTTCAACACAGCGAAAAATCCCGTATCCGGAGGAAGGCTTCAGCTGGCCTTTTAAAAAAAAGATATATTAGTTCAGTGAAAAAGGACGCCACACTATCTACGAAACATTAAAATGATCTAAAATACTAAAACTAAAAACAAAAACAAAAACGCAGGACAGACTAGAAGTTCCTGACTTGAGACATGCGCAAAATGTGCCGGGGATAAAAAACTTTGTGTGATCTCAACTCATCCTCTATATCTCTAACCAATTTGGAATAAACATCCACACACATCAAAACGCAGAGTAAAATTTCAATTTAAAGGAAGCCCGATTCCGATGTTGGAAGAGGTATGCTCATGTATCATAGATCTATCATATATTGACGCCAATTTTTTTCGTTATTTTGATAGTAGAACAATCTAGAATTACTTTAAAAGATATTTTGTTTTGTACTGCATGTATTTCTCTTTACGTTTACGTTAAATTTACGTTTAATTCTGATCTTTTTTTTATAGGTATGACATAGGAGTGAAAAGATATTTGGAAGCTCAACATTTGAACATGCTCTTTACAAAACAATAAAAATTACCAACGTCACAATTTATATTAAATTGCTTTTGTCTTTTTTCAATACTTCAAACAATTAACATAGATAATTAGAAATGAAGTTTTTGATTAGTATTCCGATTTCTATTGTGTGAATGAAGAATATCCTGCATTTAGTTAACTAATGTACAAAAAAATAGTCGTAAAAAAATATATTTCTATAGCATATTAATAAAGTATCATGTTATTCTGCTTCTGTGCTGAACGGTAATATTAGAACTTCTGTTTACATCACAGTTAATTTTTGGGTCTTAGACGAGGTCCGTACTAAGCCATTTCGATTACAAATGCTTTAGAAAAGAGGAACGAAAGATACCAGAGGGACAGTCAATCTTCTTAATCGAAAATAAACTGACAACGACATGGCTAAAAATGAAAAAGACAAACAGACAAACAATAGTACACATGACACAACATAGAAAACTAAAGAATAAGCGACACGAACCTCACCAAAACTAGGGGTGATCTTAGGTGCTCCGGAAGGGTGAGCAGACAGTAATAAGTGTTTAACTTAAACTGAAGGATGGAAACAATGCCATGCACATTGTCGGAGGAGCGAGAATTAATATGTTATCTCTTCGAACCAAGAAAAAGGGTCATCCTTTTTATTAAGCTGGAAAATCAATTTAAATATTTAAATTATGTACATTTTTATAGTCCATTCAAACTAAGTTTGAACATCAAATTAATTGCAACAGAAAATGTGTTAGTTCTAACCTATAGCATTTAACCCCAAAGATACACAGAAAAAGTCCCATAAAATCTAACTTGAGGAAAACTCAAAATCAGCATTTCTAATTTCCTATGGAAATAAACATTGGAAGGGGAGATAACTCCGCAAAAATGAGTCTTTTTCTTGTCAAATTTTGGTTGATTTTCTTAAAATTCATGTAAAGTATGATCCTTTGATGGGGTTATAAGTTCGTATTTGACTACATTATATAATCTTCTGCTGATAAAATGCACAAAACCGAAGTCTTTTTATTTTTGTTCTCACATTTTTCATTAAAGAATTGCAAATTTGAAAAATTTGAAAAAATAATGTGAATATGTGGTATTGTTTATGTCTGTAAATTATATTTGTTCAGTATCTACCTTGTTTCAAGATACTTTAAGCCACAAAAAAAAAAAAATAAAAAAAAAATAGATGATTAATTATTTTTATTAAATTAGAGATTCTTTATCTTGGCATGTTGAAAAATCTAATAAATGGTAAACTCATGAATTATGAAATTTAGGTTGCAGCTTCATAGAAGATATGAAACACCTTTAGAGTTGTTTGTTATACTCTAAAGACGGCTAAAATATCAAGAATCAATACATTCTGTTGAATAGAAGCGGTAAAGTTATAATTCTCTATAATTTTGTATTGATATTTCTGCCTTTTTTGCAACGTTGTGTCCCATTTCAATGCAAATCTCCATAGGAATTCTGAAATCGTTTTTTTTTCAGTTTTCCTCAAGTTAGATTTTGTTTGACTTGTTCTATGTATTTTTGGGGTATAATGTTTAAGATTCAAACTTGAATATCTTCTGTTGCAATTACTTCAAGGTTAGGGTCAAATTTATGCTAGATTGACTGGACTCGGGGGATTTAAATGCATAGATACCCACAAAAGAGGGAGGAAAGAAACCAGAGGAACATTCAAACTCATAAACGATCATAAATCGAAAAAAAAAAAACCGAAAAAACTGACAACGACATAACATATGCCTATCGTTTCTTTGTGAAGCTTATCAATTTTCTATGCTTCGGCAAACGTTGATTTAAGTCTGTTTTGCTAGAACATAAAGAACTTGGAACTGGCTCCGTTAATGTGATAACAGGTCTAGTCTAACTTGTGTGTTTGACACAGACAGCTTTAGTCATATATCATATATGTCATACATTGTTTTATTAGACAAAAGTTCAGTATTTGAAATGATGATGTAATTTAAAATCTTTGTATCTAGAATTCGTTGATATAGCACGTTCATTTGTAGGACATTTGAATACACTCTCTGTATTTCTAAATTTGTGTACACCCTTAAAAAGTAAAAACAAAACTATCGAGCGCCAATGGAAAATTCAAAATGGGGAGTCCATCGAAAATAAGCAAATTTGACTAAATCACTCTTTTGACTTTATCATCATGCGGAAAGAATGATACACTATATTGTGTGTCATTGTTACTTTAACCAATAAAGTACAAAGGCTAGTATTTTAAAATTGAATTTTATGGAGCAAACTTACTTAAAACATATAAGTTAATTCGTAATTAAACATGGTGTTACAAAATATAAACATAATTTTACACACCATTATATTTTTAAATGTCCTGTACCAATATATATATATAAGAATCTGTAAGAGCAAACCATGATAGGTCCAAGTACGGTCTTCAACACAAGTCCGGTTAGTCCGTTTCTTTGTAGGTTGGCATTAAGTGTGTTGCAGAGTTTCTGTTGATCCCTTGTTTTCCCCTTATAGTTGATGTGCTGCCCTCGATTTTATTTTGTAATCAAGATATGTTTACTCTCAATCGATATATGACTTTTGAAAACCGGAATACTACTGCTGCCTTTATTCACCTCAACCAATAAAGTACCGCGAGCACAAGGGCTGACTTTTATAATTGTAGTTCATGAAGCAATACAATTGAGAAAGGAAATGGGGAATGTGACAAAGCGACAACAACCCGACCATAGAGTAGACAACAGCCGAAGGCCACCATTGGGTCTTCAATGTAGCGAGAAACTCCCGCATCCCCAGGCGTCCTTCAGCTGGCCCCTTAAAAATATGTATACAAGCCTACTGAGTTGTAGACACATTGGTGGCCTTCGGCTGTTGTCTCTTTGGCTCCATTTCCATTCTCAATTTGATTAAATTACATATTTGTTTATTATCAATTCAACATGGTATCACAAAATACAACCATATTTTACCCACCATTTTGTCATAAAATGTCCTCTACCAAGTCCGGTTGTTATCTCAATCGTTTCAGGTTTGTGTTTCTGTTTTCAACGGTTTTAGTTTGTAACCCGGATTGGTTTTCGCTTAATCGATCTTTCACTATTGGATAGCGGGAAACTACTGTTGCCTTTGTTTCCGAAAAATAGTTTCGTCTAAAAGTAAATGCACATTTACTCTGCATATCGTCATTTAAGTGAAAAAGGTACACACACTCAATTGTTCAAATGAGTTTGACATTATTTCTCAATATGTTACAATATCAAAAGTAAGTCTCTTACTATCAAATTGTGTAATTATGTAAAAGCTGCATGGAGTATTCGATCTAAAATAGTCTAATAACTTTATATTTCATTGTATTGTACTTCTATTGTTCTCTGTTGTCTATGCATGTTTTATTATGTAATATACGTTGTTAATTTTGCCATAGCATGTCTAAAATAAAGATTCATTCTTACATTCAAAAGCTTAAGCATCTGAGCAGAAGATAAAAGACCTATTGTTACTAGAACATGTCACCAAATTGCTTTCCGTTAAATAAAAAAAGAAGCTAGAACGTAGCGTTAAGTTTACAACATTCCAAACTCCCTTCAGAATGTGTATGTAAATCAAAAATGGAAAGCAAATAAAAACTGATAAAATCAAACGTGAGACTTTATCAACAAACAGAACGAATACTAAAAAACCGTCATAATCCTGACTTGGAACAGGCATATTCTGATTTTCCAGCTAGCTTAACATCCCACTTGTACCACATTTGTTAAAAGTTCTGCAAATTGTTAATTATATCATTTTCAAAGTATCCAATACATTATATTATATAGCAATCAACTCTTTAAAGTAAGTTGTTAGAAAGTAGGAATTTTAAAGAAAATACAGTATCTGTCATTACATGCCTTTAGTGAAAGTAAAATAGGATTTTAAGGATTAAGTAGAACATGGTTTGTGATTATTTAAATACCGTTCTTCCTTTATACTATATATACTATCAGTATCACGATGTATTTCATTATTTTGGTGACAGATGATTTGATACTAAGACATATCATTTGAAAGGTTAAGAAAGTATAAAAAAAAATCCAAATTCCAAGGAAAATTAAAAAAGGTGTAATTTGTCCCTCATAGGATACACGACGCTCTACTAAATAAGGGTCTAGAGGAAGATATCTTAAATTTCTTTACCCTTTTCTTTATACCTTTCCCCCTCTTTTCTTCATTCAGTATGCCCATTATTATCCTTTCTTATTATTGATGACCTATTTTTCTGTATCCTTTATTTTCTTGCTCTTTATTTTGCACTTTTTGGACAATATTCACTTTTCCTTAAACCCCTAGCCCTTCTAGACCTTCCTATATCGACCATTAGAACTAATGGAAAACAGGTGTCATACTCCTGACCGGTACAAACACTGTCCGAAGAGTTAACCAGTGGTTTTATAGCTAGCTAAACCTTCCACTTGTATGACAAACATTCATGGTTTCATTACATAAACCAAATTGTTTGAGCAATCCAAACATACATAGTTGGTTAACGTGACAATGGTTGGAACCAAACAGTCAGAATAGTGTAAACATATATCTTAAATCTCCAACACAACTAACATAAAAGTCTAAAACCGCGGATTTATAAAGTTAAAAATAAAAGCTAACAGATATTTATTTTATTAGATTGTAGAGTTTAGTTTTCTTGATTGAATTGTTTTACATTGTCATATCGGGGCCTTTTATAGCTGACTATGCGGTATGGGCTGTGCTCATTGTTGAAGGCCGTACGGTGACCTATAGTTGTTAATGTCTGTGTCATTTTGGTCTCTTGTGGACAGTTGTCTCATTGGCAATCATACCGCATCTTCTTTTTTTATATAATGACAAAGACCCTTTACAGGTAAAGTTAAATTCAAGATGATGAAAACACCACTTATAAAAACTTAATGTATCCTTATCGTACATCTTAACATACCCGGAACAGGAACGGCCTAACCTGAAAAAAACAAAGTTGAATACTCAAAAACCGCCCAAAAAGGAAAGTAAAAATCAACCATTATATTCTCTTTAATGCATAATATATAAGTACAGATTTATGTAATGTTCTTTATCGCTATCTTATGCATTTTTCCTTTGATCTTTTTTTTGTGATAATATTTTATATCAAACCCTTACCCTAACCCTTGAGATGAAAAATTATCGCTAGAAACTAAGGAGGCACGTGGCGTTGCTAATGCAATTGACATGAAATTGTAAAATAGGTAAAATAGCGATAAACAGATTATCATTGGTCATCTAAACTCGATTGCTTTTCTCGCTTTCGCCGTGCCAGTTCAAGCGAGAAAATCAATCTCGTTGAGATGATCAACGATAATCTATAATTATCTAACTATGTTTTCTTAATTGTTATGTGGTTTCAATGGAATCGAAAGTCTTTGTTGTACAAACATAGACCTTAACTTTAAAGTTGGTTAAAATTTTCAACATAAATTGAATGTAATTGGACAAGATAAATATGATGCTAACAGAAAGGTCAAGTGCGGTACGATTATATACTCTCTAAGACAAAATTTCGTAAAAAGGGTGTTGAATGCAATTACTCACACAACAGATGAGTCACGTGGAGATGTCTCTAAATGAAAAAAATGATTAGGATTTCAGTGATGTATGTGCTTCTTAACATAAAAATGTATAATGCACTTAATGTCCTTGGGATCACAAATGCAGTTAATTTATATGGTACGTGCGCAATGAATCTTGTAGTCTGTCATATATTTTTTTTTATCAAGTATGAGACGAACGTTTGTAAATGAAAATTAAAAAATGGAGTAATTCGTGTTGATTATGACCTGTCAAACTTTGAAATCAACAATCACATTATATAAGTATAGTATCAGTAATGAATTAGTCTTAAAGTCATATTCCTAATTTTCTTTCGTTGAGTGACGGTTTTTCGTTTCGCCGTTTGCATTTCTCTCTAATCTAACTTTAACATTGAATCAAATAATCTATTCATGTTTTTCCCACTAAAATTCCGATTCCGATGAAAGAAAAAGCGATATAATCTTGATTGTCAGAACTCAAAACTATGTAAACAATTTTAAAATTTAGGTATATTAGGTATATGCCCTCCTTTCGTTCAGTGCTGCTATTTTACATTCATCTGATGAAGACGAAGAACTGACAATACAATTATGTACGAGAGAAGTCTTGTTTGTCTTAAAAATAGTCTATAGAAGCTATTATCCCGCACACAACGTCTACTAAACATTGGTTAGAAAGAAATGGACTTCTTCAAATTTCCAAAATGACTAAAAACCCTGCCATCGGTTTAAATTCAATTGATTAAGGCGATATAAGCCGATTACCATGTTTTTGTTTATGTTTTCTGAAATATTCCCTGATGTTTAGTTTCTGAACCATCAAGTTTAACCGATATTGGTTAATTCAAAGTTGCCTTTATTCAACTTTTGCACCATAGTTTGATACGTTGTATCTATGTCTTGGTAGATAAAAAGACAATTGAGCGGAATCAATTCCGATTAAGTATTCATCAATTTTGTCTGCAAAATAGAAATACCACATTTTAAAGAGGCTAAATAGTATAGATTCTCCGTTTTTTCATGTCTTCACACTTTAAATCTTTTGTTTGTGAGGAGAGTGAAAAAATAAAATATACAGAAATACGAGCTAAAATTAAAAAAAAATCTATTGAAGTTAATTATATGTAATAAAGCCTGAAATATATAAATGAACGAAGGGGAATTATTTCAAATTAAAGGGGCACTAGCTACGAGGTATATAAAAAATCTAATATATTATGTTGTTTGCTGAATCATTAATGAAATGCAAAAGTGAAATATGAATTCGTTTTAAACTGCCAGTATGGTTCAATTTTGTCAAAATAAGCTTAAAAACATTGATTATCAATTATTCACTTGCAAGTGAATAATTCGACCTCATTGACTCCGTATTCATGTGAACTTCAATTTAACCCCTAAGCTTGAGATGGATAACACGAGAATTGTATGTGTAAAGTTATTTAAAGGAAAAGAATGTCAACATTGAAAGTGAAACAAAGTTGATTCATTTGATTGACTGGTCCGATCCACAAAAAAATATTCTTATACAGGTAAAAACGATGATAAACATTTATTTTTCATCTATAATATGAAATTAAATAGACCTAGAAAAATCCAACAGCACGAGTTTGCTTAATCTATTTATATCCATATTAATGTTTACATCGCTTATATGGTCATCGGATGACTTTAGAGGTCGAATCGATAGTTTATTAGATGGCGTCTAGACTGAAATACGCACGAAACGAAGCTATGCATTTTCATGCCCGTGCCCTGTTAATTGTTTATTTTAGACTTTTAATAGTTTGGATAAATGTTTTACATTGTTATAAATCAAACATGCAAATTTGATTTAAATCGGTGAACATGAATTTGACAGCTAGTGCTCCTTTAAATAGCTTGATATATTTTACCGCAAGTTACGTAATACAAATGCCATTCAAGTAATGTCAGAGTCAACGCACTTTTTATGCAATTAATTTCTTAATGTTTAAACTTTTAAACTAATAACTAATCAATGTTATACTTAACACACAACTTTTGGAAGGAGTTTCTGCAATTAATTAAATGAAAATAACAATTTTTTAACTTTCGTTCCTGTTTTTCTGTATTTACTGTCATCAGGAACGCTCATACATTAACAACATTACCAAACTGGTTTGCTTAGCTCGTGTATGTATTGACAATTTACATTGTAATCAATGTGATATAATTGATAAATATCAATTCTGGAATCTCATTTGAAAAAAATAGTCAAAACTTTTATTACATGAAATCATAAATACAAATAATTGGTAACGTCCACTGTTCACATTTTACAGAAAATAGGAAATCTTATCATACCATTTTTCTATATTTAAATAACACTGCAAATATACAAGTTAAAAATAGTTGTATGCAGATTCTTACACATATGGAGTAGGATCTGCTCACCCTTCCAGAGCACCTGAAATCCCAGTTTTTGGCAAGGTTCGTTTTGCTTAGTCTTTAGTTTTCTGTGTTGTGTCTTGTGTAGCATTATTTGTCTGTTTGTCTTATTATTTTTTCAACCATGACATTATCAGTGTGCTTAAGATAAATGAGTTTGAATGTCCCTCTTGTATCTTGGGCCACTCTTTAACCGTCAATTTGACCAAACATTCAAAATCCAGATATTCAGTTATAACGTTTATTAAATTGATGATTTCGACCTTGATATATATTAATGGTTTAAGTATACAACAAAAGACCTTTTTTGTGTAATTTTTCTTGTTTTCACTGATTGCTATTGATTTGAACTGCTTCGTTTTCATTACGAACAAATAGGTGTATATTTGATTAACTAAAACATGAGCCTTATATCTTTGTTGGTTTTACTCCATTTTTTTCTTTTCAATTCTATGTATTCTATAATTGATTGATTGTCTGGTCTTTTCCTTATTGATGATAGTTGATGATAGTAATGTTTCAATCTGTATATAATTCTTAATACATATGATACATGTGATATGAACATCAGACTGAATACGAAGAAATTAATAAGAAAAAAATAAAGAAAGTAAAAAAGAAACACAAAATGTCATTAACCTACAATTCGACATGCATTACAGTGCATAAGGACTTACAAAAAGAAGTCAAACATGCGCCATTTCCTTCAAACAATCCTGAATGTGCATGTATATGTCATAGTTTTATTTACGACACACACAATGTTGCTGTATAATTTTTGATTATGTAAATGTCAAATTGACACAGATAGGTGTATGCAGTGAAATATTAATGTGTAATTTCCATTTTGATTATTTACATGTCAAATGAACACACATATATGTATTCGAGGCAATCTTATAATTCCAAACAATAATCATATTAAATATTGTGTTATACTGAAATGAGAGTGTATCGTCATGCCAAGATTTGTACTCATAACTGTGATGGCCTGGATTTAAAATCTAAAAATTTAAAATCTGCCGCTGGGTTTAGATTACCAAAAAATAGGAAGTCCATGTATCACGATAATGACTAGTTCTTCAGTACCTTTTATTTTTATCTCACTGAGAAACCATGTTTTACAAATTGTTCAAAGCAGACATAAGTTATTGTACGATTTCTTAAGGAAATAGGGGAGATCAGTCATAGTTATAACTTTTATATACTGCCATTCATTTAAGTTTAATTTTCAGTGTATGCATACACAAATAAAGGCTTCGAAAAGTTTATGATTCTTGAGTAGTTTGTTTTATCAGCATCGGAATATTCGGCAAAACGATCATTAGCAGACGTGTCGCGCTGTCCAGTTCGGCCATGTTCTAAAAGTCTGAATCGTAATTGCGTTTTATTAAAGGGACACCACTCTTAACAGAGTCCGTTAACGATTTTGTCTTCGTTTTTCTTGTGCGCTATTTTTCTCTTAAAGATCGATGGCATTTTTTACTTCAGAATAAAGAATGTGATATGGCCCCTTGTTATTTAATAAGAGAAGCTTATTCTTAACCGATATATAATAATGTGTATTCGTAGCATTGCAACTGAAAGTTCAGCATAATTCCATCAACGGTTTAAAACAACAGGCTATATATAGTCATATAGATTACGTTAGCCGTATTTCACAACTTTTTGAAATTTTGGATCCTCAATGCTCTTCAACTTTATTTTTGTTTGGCTTTATAAATATTTTGATATGAGCGTCACTGATGAGTCTAATGTAGACGAAACGCGCGTCTGGCGTACTAAATTATACTCCTGGTACCTTTGACAACTACTTCTCCAATAAAATCTGCATTATTTTACAAGGACTATGCGCGTGGCCCCTCCACTTTTGATTTATGTAAGCCTTACAACCTCTTCAATGTTATTAATTTATTTTTATTTACCTACTGTGTTCTTATTTAACAAAATATGTAAACTTTCTTAATGACATGTCAATTAATTCATTTTCGGACAACGACCCATTATTTGCATTAAACTGTTAAATAGTGTTGCATTACTTATTAATGCTAAACACGAACTTGTTGTGTAACTGTGCTTATGATTATATAAATTTACACGTGTACCCGTTGCCTTATTAATGACGTTGTTGTGTAACTGCTTCTTTTTATGATCATGTAAATGTCACCGTGTCACAAGGGTGGTTATCTAATGTTGTTTATCGACTTTTTATTAAACATTAATTTACTTTCAACAATGGTATTATCATGAATATTAACAAGATTTACACCCTTATGTTTTATTTGACAATATAATATTAATTGTCGAAAAAACTTTCAGAAAGAGGCTACAAGGACATAAAATAGGTCATATTCATAAATCTTTAATTTTAGATTGCTTTCATGCCATGAATTTGTCTTTAAGCAAAAAAAAAAAAAAATAAAGCAAGTGATATAATTATTGAAATAATAGTATTTAAAGGTCTAAGAATTTAAACATAGTTCTAGTAAAAATACAATTGGTTCTGAAAAGGCTTTAACGTGAAACAGTAAGCTGTTTATGGCAATACCTTTCGGAATTTTGAGTCATAAATGCTCTTCAACTTTGTACTTTATTTGGGCTTTTTTCCCTTTTTGATTCAAGCATCTTTGATTACTGTTGATTCATTATTATTCGATAGATACGAAGTTTCGTTGGTTTCGTGTATACGTTGGATACGAATTTTCGTTGGTTTCGTGGGTACAGTGGAACCACAATTTAAAATGTTCAACTAATTGCAAATTTACTATAGGTTTTGCATGCAGAAATTGGCCAAACCACGAAATCAAATATCCTCGAAAATGCAAGTGTTCCTCAATCCACGAAAATTGATACCCTCGAAAATAAATGAATCCACAGTAGTTATTGTAAATCAAATATAAGTGTAGTGTAAAAAAAATTGATGAGTGATTTGATATAGTCAAAACAAGTTAAAAAAAACACAAACAAGAGGAATGTATGGACATATAAGTTTTGATAACTATTATAAGAAAATTTTATGTAAAATATAGTTTCGTCGTACCTTGATTAAGATTATCAATAGTTATGGGTATTTGAGGATTTAAAATATGACACCGGTCACACCACTTTCAACGAATGGTTGCATGTTTTTCATGGTGATTTCTGCAAGAGGTGAGATAATCGGATTGATTTTCATAAATATGTTTAATAGTCAAGAATATCGGAAGACCAAATTATGTTAAAAAGGTTCCATATTTATTCTAATAGATTAAATTCGTATTGCTGCATAACCTGTGACTTATTTACTTCTATTTTGATCATATCAGTAATCATGTCAATTAATACAGTCGGAAAAAGTAAGAAGTTACTCAGAATGAAGATTTCCTGATAGAGGAACCAGCGGTAAAAATACCATATAATTCACGATCGTGAAGTTAACGGATCTATATATGTTAATTAACCTCGCAACATTATGTTTGTGCCTGTCCAAAGTCAGGGGCCTGTAGTTCAGTAGTTGTCACATGTTGGTGGAAACTCAACACTTCTCGACATGAGGGAGAAACACAACTTAAAAACATACTGTTTAGTTGGAAGACTTGGCTCATTAGAGGGGCAATAAGGCAGCACAAAAGACAATTGAATAACAAAAAGACAAATGATATAAAGAATACTTGCTCTTTATGGAATCTGGTTCAAAGCTCATTTTGCACCAAAACCATATTTGCCAATAAGAAAAGGTCAACCAGGTACCCAACGAATTTAGTTTAAGGGCGTAAGTCCAAAATAAAGGTATCGTCAATATGTATGACAACGAATTACTGGCTACAGTAGTTAACCATTGTTGGAAGCTCATAAATCCATTCATATGTACATTGACCTATAATGGTTTACTTTTATAAATTGTTATTTGGATGGATAGTTGTCTCATTGGCACTCACACCACATCTTCCTATATCTATATAACAATCAAAATACAGGTGGCAAAAAAAAAACCAACCCAATAATATAATGTGTTCTCTCTGTACTTTCCCTTGTACAATATACTTTAAAAACACCGCAACCTTTATATTTCTAATATACGGTTAACAATTTGTATCACACAAACTTACTTCTGATTAAATAAATGACAATTCTTATATCCATTTTATTCAATTTTCATTTATTCCATATATAAAAGAAATATTATTCTCTTAAACAAATCTCAAAATGAGTAGGTACTCCTGATTTAATTTTACATCGTTTGAACCCTGTAGAAAATGTTAAGTGTACCCCTAAAACAAAACCGACTGATATCGACATTATATAATTTGTATGATAATTACATCCCAGCTCCTGTGTTCTAACAGGGATGATCTGAAACGGATCACCCCTACCAGATCACCCCAGTTTGAGTTTCTGTTATGCATGCTTTCCTTTGTTCTGTAACATTTTGGCGGGAATGTTAAATCCGCTATAAAACTTATAATTAATTATACGGAAAAGACTATCTATTAAAATTCACCTAGAAAAACTCCAGTGTATATGCTGGGATTCGAACTCAAGACCTTAAGCATATCAAGCCACGACACATACCACTACACCCGGGCGACTGGATACGAACTAACAGTAATTTAACATACTTAAAGGAAGCAAGATCTTTTTATAAGTGGGGCGAGTTGGCAGACCTTTATTCAGTGAGGTTTAAACCTTTTTCGTTAAGAAGTGAGTTGTCAGACTGATTGTTCAATTTGATTTTACACTTTTTCAAAAGTGGGGCGAATCGGTAAACAAAAGTGGGGCGATTTTTTTATAAAGTGACGGTATAGTATGGGCAAGTGAGGCGAGTTGACATTGTTTGATATCTACTCAACGTGTTCGGGGGTCATAAACGGTATACATCATAAAGTAATATATAAAGTATATTATAATGGTTGTGTGGCGTTCTAAACTAGATTTTATGATTTGTAAATGTTTTTTCGTCTAATCTAAAACAGCTGGGATGTAAAATAGTTATCCCATTCGTACTTGGTGTGTCAGTGTTAGATCACCCTCTGGCCTCCGGCCATCGGGGTGATCTTACACTGACACACCGCGTCCTTGTGGGATACCTATTAATTATCACGAGAATGTTTGAATGTGATTCACCTGACTATCAACGTGTTTTCATGATCGGTGATCATTAGGTGATATAATAGTTATTAACGAGTGTGGCCTTTTCACGAATGTGACATTTCTGTTACAAATAGACAAAACTTACATGCCACATTTATGACGTTTTATTGTGTATTCGTAACATTGCAAATGAATTTCAGCATCAAAACTTTAAAGCAAGGCAGCTTTATCAGACAGATAGATAGATAGATACTTTATTCTCTAAAAACTAAATACAAGTTTACATTGAAAAATACAATATAAATACACATACAATAGTTTAGGCAAAAAAATGCAGTACAATATTCTTAAATAAAGTACAAAATTTATGATGGTATACATGTTTAAAAACATTTCTAATCATATTAGCGCATCAATAAAATCAGCATAATTAAAAAAGGGCTATTTGCAAATGAATGTCAACATCAAAGTAAGCAAGCTTTATCTAATGATATTTATTTATCAATAAAATTAGCATTATTCTAAAAGGACTCCCATTACAATAGACTGAATAGTGGGAGGGGAAGGGGCGTATAAACAAGCTATGCGCATGTCTCCTTATCATTTGAATTGTGAGGGCAGTACATTCTCTTCAATGTTATTAATTTATTTTAAAAAACCCACAATGATCTTATTCAACAAATAATTCAAACTTACTTAATGACATATCAATTAATTCAGTTTCGGACAACGACCCGTATTTGTATTTAATACTATAGTTTCGAGTTGTTTATTAGTGCCACACATGATCTTGTTGTGTAACTGTGTGTATGGTTATATAAATTTACACGTGTACTCGTTGCCTTATAAAAAAAAGTTGTTGTATAACTGCTAATTTTGGTCATATAAATGTCACCGTGTCACGAGGAAGGTTATCTAATTTTGATTGATATTTGAATTGTAACCATTTTATTGTTTGATAAGCATTTCTTTACTTTATACAATTAAAATTGGTATTGTTTAATAGTATCATCATGAAATATAAACAAGATTACCAGTCCAATGTTTTATTTTGAAATATATGATACTTATTGTCAAAATAATTTCTAACTGATTTTCTTCAAGGACATAAAATATGATTAAGTTCGACCGAATATTTTTCACTTTTAAAGGGCATGTTCATAAATCGTAAAATTGTATTTCCTTTTACGACATAATTTTTTTTTAAGGCAACAAATATATACTGAAAAAACTTCAAAATAAAAGTTTTTAATAATCTTAAGATTAAGAACAAAAAATATTCTGAAAACAATATTGTTCTTTAATGTCTAAAAAAGAAATACTGTCAAATATGAAGTATGTGCTAAACCGCTCTGAATTTTTCAAAATAATAAAGATTTTCTATCAAATGAATAATTATGTCAGCTGTATCTGGCAAAACCTTTCGGAATTTCGGGTCCTAAATGTCTTCAATGCCGTACGTTATTTGGTCTCCTCTACTCTCTTTGATTTAAGGGTCACTGATGCGTCCTTGTAGACAAATTGCACGTCTGGTATATATGTAAGCCTGGTATCTTTAGTTGGTAAATTGATCAAGTTAAAAAAACAAACAAAAAAGCAAGAAGAAAAGCAAATACTAAGCAAAACGAACCCATCAAAAACTGGGGGTAATATCAGGTGCTCCTGAAAGGTAAGCACATACTGCTTCATATGCATAATAAAGTAGCAAACGGTAGAAGTTATTCAGAATGAAGATTTCCTGAAAGAGGAACTAGTTGCAGTTAACAGACATATGTTAATTAACCTCGCAACATTCTGTATGTGCATGTCCCAAGTCAGGGGCATGTAGTTCAGTAATTGTAACATGTTATTGGGCACACAATCCTTCTCTGAGACAGAAATACAACTTCAAACATACTGGTAAGCTCAGTTAAAGACTTGGCTCATCAGAGCAATAAAAAGGCAGCACAAAAGACAACTGAATAACGAGAATAAAAATGACATTAAACCCGAAATACGACTACTGGCATTTTCTGGAATCTTGTTCAAAGTTCAATTTCATCAAACATAAACAGTATTCGCCAATAAGACAAGTCTACCAGGTACCCAACGAATTTAGTTTTAGGATGTATGAGACAAAGCATGTCTTTTTGTAAATCCAAAATAAGGGTTTCGTTAGGTTTTCCAACGAACTACAGGCAACAGTAGTAATTGGTGTTCAAAGCTCTTAAATCAATTCAAAATACACAAATCGATGTGAAAGAAAAACAATAAGATATTGTTCTCTTTCTGTATTGTCCCTTGTAGACAATGTATTTAAACCCAACTACCCCTATATTTCTAATATGTAGCATTATAACGTTTTCAATATAATGACATTTGATGTGACAGTCATACAAGTGAGAGGTTTAGCTTGCTACAAAACCAGGTTCAATCCATCATTTTCTACATAAGAAAATGTCTGTATGACAATTGTTATCCATTTGTTTGTATTGTATGAGCTTTTGATTTTGCGGTTTGGTTGGGGACTTTCTTTTTTGAATTTTCCTCGGAGTTCAGTATTTTTGTGATTTTACTTTTTAAAACTTGTATCTCATACACAGTTCTGATCAAAGAAATATTTATTCATATATCCTTTTTATACTTTTTACAATTATTCTTATTCATGTAAATAGAAAAAATCTTGTTCCCACTCAATCATCTTAATATGCTTGTATTTAAAAAAAAAGAACACATGTAGTACGGTGACCAAGTAAGGAAAAGTCGCTTATTTAAGGAGTTTAATCGTCATTCGGACTATACGGCTATAAATCACAGTATTGGTAGTTCAAAGGTTACACTTCACACTTTCACTTGTCGTCAAAAAATCGTACGGTGCAGTTTTTGTAAAATGGGCTTTGAAGTTCGTTCCCTTACTTTAAAGAAAAAAATACTTTCAAAAGAATTTAGGCCTTCATTCTAAAAGAACATTCATGATATGCTATTTGTTATTATATACATTGTTATAAAACCTTATTTTAACAATTTCAAACCAAGTCAAGCAAAATTAATCTGTTGTTGAAGAGTTTTTGTAAAAATTGAACACACCGAATATTTTGCATTTAATAGAGTACGTTTCAATTCATTTTCGTCATTTATTTTTACGCAAAATGTAAAATAATCAACATTTATATGATATGTCAAACCTTTATTTAACAACAATTTCAAAATCAATTATCTCAGAAGCATTATTTCGACTTGTGCATTGAAACAAAATATACACTACAATAGAAGATACAGGTTACAAATTTTCCTCTAGAAATTCGACTTGTACAAACATATTGAACCGGACCGATACTATTATTTTAATCTATAAATGATATTTCGTATAACAACGATTTTTCGTTGCCAAAATTTGTTCAATTCGATCTCTTTTGTTAGTTCATAGTTCTATTTCGTGTTGGTTATCGTGTCTTTTTCAAAGATTTCTTATTTTCGTATGTTTATTTGATATAGGTTTTTTTCTTTTTGATATATTGTAAAAAGTAAGAACCAAGTCTGAATTTGGACATGTACTTATCTGGAAAATGTTTGAATTATAAAGTCCTTTACGATTAGGTCTTAGTAGTTAAAAAAGGCAACACATGCGTTTTAATTTTGAAAAGTGTATCGTCTGCCAGAGAAGAAGTACTGAATCACTTTCTTTACTGTAAAGAGTAAACGTTTCTTCTTAAGTTCTGTTGAAAGACTTAATGATGGAATCTGCTAGCAATGTGTTAAAGAGTATGGGTCGTTTGATGAAATTCCTGACTTGGTGATCCAATTCGATTGTTATGTCTCTTGTGCACTTTCCCTACCTTCCTTTGTACCATCACTCACAACTTACACCAGTCTGAAAGGTGGTATGGCATTGCTTAAATGTATTGATGATAACAGAAAAGTAAAAATTTTGGTGACCTTGCAGCTGACTATTATGAAAATATGACCCAATGATTTTCTCTAGCGCTCACAGTAGCAGACATTCTTTTACCGCTACGACATGAAAAATCAATAAAGTTGTCTGCTCCAAAGTAAAGCCGCACAAAGATTTCAGCTTCCACCAAAGTGTATCAGATTATTGAAGGGAGAAGGATTCTTCTCCCTAATTTCTTTGGTAGTTTTTCTTCTTCACAACTATGACAAATCCCCTATGATTCCACCTTATAGTGAGCTTTACTTAGCCGGAACGGTTGTAAATCCGAAATTGCCGAAGTTATTTCAGACAATAGTGTTAATTATTGTCGTAACTTTGTTGAGTGCTAATACCCGTATAATAACTAATGCCTCTGTGTGTTCACTACTACAAACAGATGACACATGCATGCGAGGTGTAGGTGCAGATGGGGAACATTAGCCGTGTAAGGAATAGTTGAAGAATTTTACCCATTCACCAAATATGTGCTTGCTTTTCCCCAACAATTTATAAACTGACTCCTACTATACACACTCTTTCCGGATGCGACACAACTTCGTCTCTGTTTGGGGTAGTGAGAAAATTGTATTCAGGACTTTGAAGGACACGCACGACTACTGTAGTTACAGAGCTTTGGGAGTACTGTTAGACTCTCGAAAAGTCAAGTTAGTCAGCAACCCAACAAATCAGACAAGGCACACAATAACGGCAAACTTAGACTCTCGAAAAGTCAAGTTAGTCAGCAACCCAACAAATCAGATAAGGCACACAATAACGGCAAACAATGGCTGAACTGGTAAACGTTTCTTTATTACTGATCAAGTTACAATCTGAACTGTCTGAGAAAGACAGTTCTTTTATACATCTACCAACGTGACTTAAATTTAGAAAGAATGTTGTTTGTTTCTACCTTTGACAGGTACTTACTTTTAGAAAGCCAAAAGCGATATATAAATATGTTATAAACAGTGGTCATTACTTTTGCTTCCATAGCTAAGCATTGAAGTTCATTTAATACAAAGCAATAAATGTCAATTAACTGACCACTACACGATGACCACCTGCCAAAAGTATAGGTTTACCTTAAAGCCAAAACATGTACATACTAAGTCACGTTGTAAAACAATTATATATCTGCAAGTTAAACTTTAATATATATTATAACTTTACTGTCCATTTGTATATATGTCCTTTTGTATATAAAATTATATTGAATATTAAAGTTATTATATAAGCACTGCATAGTGTTACATTCCTCCCAATGTACTGGAAATATAGTTCAATATTTCACTAAAAGTCGCTAAATATAACTTAAATAGTCAATACTGTTTCTCCATTAAAAAGTCACATTTTTAGGGTTCATCCTTCTAATTAGTTTCACATGGTATTGTTACGGAATTCAACTGAAGTAAATAGTTATTAAAAGATGTTCCAATTGTTCTATGTTGTCCAATAATTACAACAACTGTCGTCTACTATATAAAACTGACTAGACACATAAAAGTCTTGACCTTAGATCAATGTCACGAAGAGTTCATGGTTATTTCCTTGTACCATAAAATAGTGGTAATAAAATTGTCCACATACGTCTGTAAATACACAGTTCATGATATAGTTGATTAAACGTTCACTATGAATATATGGATTATATATCAAGGTATCCTAAATCCCTTCAGGTCACTACCATTCTGTAGCCTGCTTTCTTCCTTCAACGACTAAATACATGTTATAGTTTATTTACACAATTATTTACAATATAGTACTTCACAGTGTCCACTTTGATTAATTTTCATGTTAGATGTGATCGTATAGATTTTTGTTAATTGTCAATGATCGGTAATTTCAGCACTGGATAAATGTTATTTTGTGTATCTTCCTTGTGGTTGACCAGCATTGGTGCAGAGGCTACATCTCTGTTGGTGGTAACTTCACCCTCGGTCTTTGCCGACACCAGATGCCCCACTTTATCATATTTGGCAGCGAAATTCATCACTTTTTCGCCACCCCCTCTCCTGGCTGAACAAGATAAGCAGAACCTAACTTTGCGTCTATATTTACATAAGATGAACATAGCTATTCCAACCAAAAGAGCCCCAAACAAATATATCAATGTATATACCCAATTTGGTAATTCACTATCCTCAGTTATTTGACCCAAGCTTTTTAATTGGCTAATTAAATCATCCATTGGTATCTCTTTAATTTGATCTAACTCTTTAGGTAACTTTGTTAAGTTAAATTTCGGAAAAGACTGGTGAAAAGGTTCCCATAGCTTTTTGGATGTCAAATCATAATTATTTATTATCCTTATAAAAGAATCGTCCGTTGAGGTAAATTTACTTTGTTGATTATAAAAAGGCAATAATGTCATAAAGTCATTCGTCGCTGTACATGTCTCATTAAGCGTCAGAATATTTATTGGAGGGAAAATCCTTTTTGTCAAGGTCGTTTTATATTTAGAATTTTGACAAGCAATTGCAAAATCAAGTGGTCTATTTGTCGTCACTAACCATGATCCTGACGAAATATAGTTTGCCATGGGCAAGATTGAACTCGGTTCTACTAAAACCTTACAAAATTTATCAATGTCATTTTCTTTTTTCATAAATAGTGAAATCGCACAATTCTTACTTAGATTTATAGGGTAAACAGGACTTACTATTTTACAAAATTTTGTAAAACGATCTGTACATTTATTAATTTCATCATTATTTAGTAATACGTATTTTGACCGCTCAGCATTTACTGCAAAATATTCAACATTTATATCAAATTTCGCTACCATTGTTAACAATTTTGTACTGTTGTTTTTCATAGGCATAGGGAGATTATATGCTTTATAAACCTCGAACCTATTGTTTGAATCGAGAAGCGGAAGTGAGATAATGGCTAATATTTTATCATCGTAAAGTACAGTGGTGCAAGTCAACAATCTATAAAAGAACCACAAATTTGAATTAGGATCCTCTGATAACTCTAAGTATCTAGGTAATTTGTTTTTAATTTCGTTTAAAAGTCGTTTTAAATTTGTTGGAGTAATAGTACTAGGTGAAAGATGACCTAATGATAACATATTTAATTGCGAACCTAAATGTTCTAAATAAAACATTGCTTTCTGCATTAATAATTTTAATTCACCGGTTATCAAATCTAGTTGAACATACTTTTGTATATAATTTTCAAGATCAATTATTTGTTTTTCAAATGCTTCTGTTACATTTTCGAGTTTGGAATCTATTTCACGCAAGTCCCCTATCAAAGAATTAATTGCATGCCTATTTTCGGAAACTTCAATTCTTGTTACATTTAAAATTGAAAGATTTTCTGATAAAACATGAGAAAGTTTATTTTGATTATCTGCAAGAACTCTTATGTTACCTTTTATTGCACTTACATCTGAATCTGTTAAAGTTCCAAACAAAAAATGCATGGCTTTACCGATAATTGGTAAAACACTACGTTTATTCCTATGTAAAGCCTTATAATCATTAAAAATTCTTAATATCGAAGTATGGGTATCTGTTAATAATCGAAATTCATTTCTTAAATTAGAGAAGGTATTTTTAAATCCTTCCTTTTCCGGTTTATCATATCGTCTCGTTATCTCTTGAGCAAGCGCGGCTGTTTGAACAATGTCATTTGAAAGTTTCTTTATAAAATTATCAAAAGGTTTTAAGTCTGTGACAAATGTAACCAACCAATTTGATCTTGTGGTCGTAATTGAATTTATTTTGTCGAAAACTACATTTTCTGAAATAAATGCTTGTTCACCCAAACAAAAGAGGAGGGTGACAAGAAATAATGTCTTCATGTCCGTCCTGTAATTTAAAGAAACATTAATTATTAGTCGTTTAAAAATTAGTGCAAAAGTTTGGGAAATATGCTTCCATAAACTGTTCAAAGGTCGTATACACGGGAAAATCCCTTACAAAACGGTTATATAGTCTCTGAATTGAACAGTGATTTTTTAAAAGTGATAAATAAGTTTCACCACGCCTTTTAGCGGCATTTTCCCTACTCTTGACAAGGTCGCGAATATAAGAGGGGGTCAAATTGATATCAGGGTTTTGTAGGAAAGTTTCAAAAGAGTCCCTCATGGTTTCTCCTAACATATTCGACTCATGGAATACCCTAGCTTTAAAATTCCAAGTTTTGAAGATTCGTTTGATTATAGAAGGCTTTAATCCTTCTTCTTCCAATGTTTCTTTACATCCGGAATATGCTATGTGGGAAAATTCATGAATTATTAAATTGACTTTTCCTTTTGTTATTTCGGCCTCAGCCAGTCTTTCTAAATCTTCTATTCCAGCCATCTTCTTACTGAAAATATATACCAAAATAGTTTAGATGGAATTTACTTTTTAACTAAGATACTTTTTAAACATTGGGATATATCGGAGAAAATATCGATTATCTGCTGATCATTATTTTCGCTCTGCTTACATACAGATTTAACATTTACAGAATTAACTGACATATTTTCGCTATCTGAATATTTGTCGGTAACATCCTGGTCACGGCACCAATTCCCAGGTGTTAGACTCTCGAAAAGTCAAGTTAGTCAGCAACCCAACAAATCAGACAAGGCACACAATAACGGCAAACAATGGCTGAACTGGTAAACGTTTCTTTATTACTGATCAAGTTACAATCTGAACTGTCTGAGAAAGACAGTTCTTTTATACATCTACCAACGTGACTTAAAGGAGTAGGGGCAATAAGGGCCAAAATCGGCCCCAATTTTCACAAAAAAACAAAGTTCCTTTACAGTTATATATTACCAACTAAAATAATCATTATAAAGTGTGTTTTCAAAAAACATGTTATTTTCGGCAAAAATCGCGTTCCGTGACGTCACAATAGAACCTCGAAAACGCCATGATTTGTAATTATTGCTTAAAAAACAAAGATTTTCAGTACGTTTTACGATAATTCGTACCCTCCACAGGCATGTGCCAAAATTTCCTTTAAACGATAAACGGAACTATAAACAAACAAGATAGTAGCAAAATATTTTTTTGGCACATGCCTGCGGAGGGTATGAATTTTTTGTCAAAAGCGGAATCGTTTCTTCAAGGGAGGCATTGAACACCTGACGTTAAACCCGTTTCAGATTACCAGTTTACTCGCAAATACAACTCGACTTCCACGTGATGCAAATTAATATTATTTATTTCAATGTTGATTGTTTTAACACTTCTTTTAGTCTCCTTAGTCTTTTTCACCGCGCTGAAGTACGTCCATTATTCATAGTTCATTATTCATTATTCAATAATGAATAATGAAATAGTTCATTATTCACTATTCAATATTGAAAAATGAATAATGAATAATGAAATGGTTTATGTTTCATTATTCAAATTGAAGCGGTGAATAGTGATTTTTTTTTTTTAAATTGACCGTGACACTATAACTATATTTTGATTCGCAATGACCATAAGAGGGTTTACGGACGACCTAAATGCCACAATATGCATAAAAAATGAGGAAAAGTAAAAAAAGAAGATGTGGTATCATTGCCAATGAAACAAACATCCACAACTATAGCTCACCGTACAGCCTACAACAATGAGCAAAGCCCATAAGGCATAGTCAGCTATAAAAGGCCCCAATAAGATAATGTAAAACAATTTAAACAAGACAACTAAAAGCCTTATTTATTTTATAAAATTAACGAAAAACAAATATGTAACACAAAAACAAACGACAACCACTAAATTACAGACTCCTGACTTGGGACAGACACATACATCAATAATGTGACGGGGTTAAACATGTTAGCCAATTTTGAATAATGAAATGGATATTTTGAATTATGGAATAAACTGCTGCCACCCTTTAGCCCCTAATTATAGATAAACCTTATACCTCATTCGAAAGCTATAACGGGAGAAACAAAATGTATATAGTCAGCATGTTCCGCAACGCATATTAGAGGACTTAAATGTCGAAATACGCGTGAAAATTAAGAAATAGCCAATTGTGAATAATGAAATGGATATTTTGAATAATGGAATGGACTGCTGCGACCCTTTAACCCCTAATTATAGATAAACCTTATACCTCATTCGAATGCTTATAACGATAGGAACAAAATGTATATAGTCAACATGTTCAGCAAGGCATATTAGAGGACTTAAATGTCGAAATACGCGTGAAAGTTAAGAAATAGCCAATTTTGAATAATGAAATGGATATTTTGAATAATGGAATGGACTGCTGCGACACTTTAGCCCCTAATTATAGATAAACTTTATACCTCATTCGAAAGCTTATAACGAAAGGAACAAAATGTATATAGTCAACATGTTCAGCAACGCATATTAGAGGATAGATAAACCTTATACCTCATTCGAAAGCCTTTAACGAAAGGAACAAAATGTATATAGTCAACATGTTCCGCAACGCATATTAGAGCACTTAAATGTCGAAATACGTTTGAAAATTAAGAAATAGCCAATTTTGAATAATGCAATGGATAATTTGAATAATGGAATGGACTGCTGCGACCCTTTAGCCCCTAATTATAGATAAACCTTATACCTCATTCGAAAGCTTATTACGAGAGGAACAAAATGTATATAGTCAACATGTTCCGCATGAATATTAGAGGACTTGAATGTCGAAATACGAGTGAAAATTAAGAAATAGCCAATTTTGAATAATGAAATGGATATTTTGAATAATGGAATGGACTGCTGCGACCCTTTAGCCCCTAATTATAGATAAACCTTATACCTCATTCGAAAGCTTATTACGAGAGGAACAAAATGTATATAGTCAGCATGTTCTGCAACGCATATTAGAGGACTTAAATGTCGAAATACGCGTGAAAATTAAGAAATAGCCAATTTTGAATAATATGAAATGGATATTTTCAATAATGGAATGGACTGCTGCGACCCTTTAGCCCCTAATTATAAATAAACCGTATACCTCATTCGAAAGCTTATAACGATAGGAACAAAATGTATATAGTCAACATGTTCAGCAACGCATATTAGAGGACTTAAATGTCGAAATACGCGTGAAAGTTAAGAAATAGCCATTTTTGAATAATGAAATGGATATTTTGAATAATGGAATGGACTGCTGCGACACTTTAGTCCCTAATTATAGATAAACTTTATACCTCATTCGAAAGCTTATAACGATAGGAACAAAATGTATATAGTTAACATGTTCAGCAACGCATATTAGAGGACTTAATGTCGAAATACGCGTGAAAGTTAAAAAATAGCCAATTTTGAATAATGAAATGGATATTTTGAATAATGGAATGGACTGCTGCGACCCTTTAGCCCCTAATTATAGATAAACCTTATACCTCATTCGAATGCTTATAACGATAGGAACAAAATGTATATAGTCAACATGTTCAGCAACGCATATTAGAGGACTTAAATGTCGAAATACGCGTGAAAGTTAAGAAATAGCCAATTTTGAATAATGAAATGGATATTTTGAATAATGGAATGGACTGCTGCGACACTTTAGCCCCTAATTATAGATAAACTTTCTACCTCATTCGAAAGCTTATAACGAAAGGAACAAAATGTATATAGTCAACATGTTCAGCAACGCATATTAGAGGACTTAAATGTCGAAATACGCGTGAAAGTTAAAAAATAGCCAATTTTGAATAATGAAATGGATATTTTGAATAATGGAATGGACTTCTGCGACCCTTTAGCCCCTAATTATAGATAAACCTTATACCTCATTCGAAAGCCTTTAACGAAAGGAACAAAATGTATATAGTCAACATGTTCCGCAACGCATATTAGAGCACTTAAATGTCGAAATACGTTTGAAAATTAAGAAATAGCCAATTTTGAATAATGAAATGGATAATTTGAATAATGGAATGGACTGCTGCGACCCTTTAGCCCCTAATTATAGATAAACCTTATACCTCATTCGAAAGCTTATTACGAGAGGAACAAAATGTATATAGTCAACATGTTCCGCATGAATATTAGAGGACTTGAATGTCGAAATACGAGTGAAAATTAAGAAATAGCCAATTTTGAATAATGAAATGGATATTTTGAATAATGGAATGGACTGCTGCGACCCTTTAGCCCCTAATTATAGATAAACCTTATACCTCATTCGAAAGCTTATTACGAGAGGAACAAAATGTATATAGTCAGCATGTTCTGCAACGCATATTAGAGGACTTAAATGTCGAAATACGCGTGAAAATTAAGAAATAGCCAATTTTGAATAATATGAAATGGATATTTTGAATAATGGAATGGACTGCTGCGACCCTTTAGCCCCTAATTATAAATAAACCGTATACCTCATTCGAAAGCTTATAACGATAGGAACAAAATGTATATAGTCAACATGTTCAGCAACGCATATTAGAGGACTTAAATGTCGAAATACGCGTGAAAGTTAAGAAATAGCCATTTTTGAATAATGAAATGGATATTTTGAATAATGGAATGGACTGCTGCGACACTTTAGTCCCTAATTATAGATAAACTTTATACCTCATTCGAAAGCTTATAACGATAGGAACAAAATGTATATAGTTAAAATGTTCAGCAACGCATATTAGAGGACTTAAATGTCGAAATACGCGTGAAAGTTAAAAAATAGCCAATTTTGAATAATGAAATGGATATTTTGAATAATGGAATGGACTTCTGCGACCCTTTAGCCCCTAATTATAGATAAACCTTATACCTCATTCGAAAGCTTATTACGAGAGGAACAAAATGTATATAGTCAACATGTTCAGCAACGCTTATTAGAGGACTTGAATGTCGAAATACGAGTGAAAATTAAGAAATAGCCAATTTTGAAAAATGAAATGGTAAAATGGTGGATATTTTGAATAATGGAATGGACTGCTGCGACCTTTTAGCCCCTAATTATAGATAAACCTTATACCTCATTCGAAAGCTTATAACGAGCGGAACAAAATGTATATAGTCAACATGTTCAGCAAGGCATATTAGAGGACTTAAATGTCGAAATACGCGTGAAGGTTAAAAAATAGCCAATTTTGAATAATGAAATGGATATTTTGAATAATGGAATGGACTGCTGCGACCCTTTAGCCCTTAATTATAGATAAACCTTATACCTCATTCGAAAGCTTATAACAAGAGGAACACACAATGTATACAATCAACATGTTCTGCAACGCATATTAGAGGAGTAACGAAGGACTTAAGTATCGAAATACGCGTGAAAATTAAGAAATAGTCAATTTTGAATAAAGAAATGGATATTTTGAATAATGGAATGGACTGCTGCGATCTTTTAGCCCCTAATTATAGATAAACCTTATACCTCATTCGAAAGCTTATTACGAGAGGAACAAAATGTATATAGTCAACATGTTCCGCAACGCATATTAGAGGACTTAAATGTCGAAATACGAGTGAAAATTAAGAAATAGCCAATTTTGAAAAATGAAATGGTAAAATGGTGGATATTTTGAATAATGGAATGGACTGCTCCGACCCTTTAGCCCCTAATTATAATACACCTTATACCTCAGTCGAAAGCTTATAACGAGAGGAACAAAATGTATATAGTCAACATGTTCAGCAACGCATAATAGAGGACTTAAATGTCGAAATACGCGTGAAAGTTAAGAAATAGCCAATTTTGAATAATGAAATGGATATTTTGAATAATGGAATGGACTGCTGCGACCCTTTAGCCCCTAATTATAGATAAACTTTATACCTCATTCGAAAGCTTATAACGAAGGGAACAAAATGTATATAGTCAACATGTTCAGCAACGCATATTAGAGGACTTAAATGTCGAAATACGCGTGAAAGTTAAGAAATAGTCAATTTTGAATAATGAAATGGATATTTTGAATAATGGAATGGACTGCTGCGACCCTTTAGCCCCTAATTATAGATAAACCTTATACCTCATTCGAAAGCCTTTAACGAAAGGAACAAAATGTATATAGTCAACATATTCCGCAACGCATATTGGAGCACTTAAATGTCGAAATACGTTTGAAAATTAAGAAATAGCCAATTTTGAATAATGAAATGGATATTTTGAATAATGGAATGGACTGCTGCGATCTTTTAGCCCCTAATTATAGATAAACCTTATACCTCATTCGAAAGCTTATTACGAGAGGAACAAAATATATATAGTCAACATGTTCCGCAACGCATATTAGAGCTCTTTAATGTAGAAATACGCGTGAATGTAAAGAAATAGCCAATTTTGAATAATGAAATGGATATTTTGAATAATGGAATGGACTGCTGCGACCCTTTAGCCCCTAATTATAGATAAACTTTATACCTCATTCGAAAGCTTATAACGAAAGGAACAAAATGTATATAGTCAACATGTTCCGCCTTAAAGCACTTAAATGTCGAAATACGTTTGAAAATTAAAAAATAGCCAATTTTGAATAATGAAATGGAAATTTGAATAATGGAATGGACTGCTGCGACCCTTTAGCCCCTAATTATAGATAAACCTTATACCTCATTCGAAAGTTTATAACGAGAGGAACAAAATGTATATAGTCAACATGTTCCGCAACGCATATTAGAGCTCTTAAATGTCGAAATACGCGTGAATGTAAAGAAATAGCCAATTTTGAATAATGAAATGGATATTTTGAATAATGGAATGGACTGCTGCAACCCTTTAGCCCCTAATTATAGATAAACTTTATACCTCATTCGAAAGCTTATAACGAAAGGAACAAAATGTATATAGTCAACATGTTCCGCAAGGCATATTAGAGCACTTAAATGTCGAAATACGTTTGAAAATTAAGAAATAGCTAATTTTGAATAATGAAATGGAAATTTGAATAATGGAATGGACTGCTGCGATCCTTTAGCCCCTAATTATAGATAAACCTTATACCTCATTCGAAAGCTTATTACGAGAGGAACAAAATGTATATAGTCAACATGTTCCGCAACGCATATTAGAGGACTGAAATGTCGAAATACGAGTGAAAATTAAGAAATAGCCAATTTTGAATAATGAAATGGATATTTTGAATAATGGAATGGACTGCTGCGACCCTTTAGCCCCTTATTATAGATAAACCTTATACCTCATTCGAAAGCTTATAACGAGAGGAACACACAATGTATATAATCAACATGTTCCGCAACGCTTTTTAGAGGAGTAACGAAGGACTTAAGTATCGAAATACGCGTGAAAATTAAGAAATAGCCAATTTTGAATAATGAAATGGACATTTTGAATAATGGAATGGACTGCTGCGACCCTTTAGCCCCTAATTAAAGATAAACCTTATACCTCATTCGAAAGCTTATAACGAGAGGAACAAAATGTATATAGTAAACATGTTCCGCAATGCATATTAGAGAAGTAACGAAGGACTTAAGTATCGAAATACGCGCGAAAATTAAGAAATAGCCAATTTTGAATAATGAAATGGATATTTTGAATAATGGAATGGACTGCTGCGACCCTTTAGCCCCTAATTATAGATAAACCTTATACCTCATTCGAAAGCTTATAACGAGAAGAACACACAATGTATATAATCAACATGTTCCGCAACGCTTATTAGTGGAGTAACGAAGGACTTAAGTATCGAAATACGCGTGAAAATTAAGAAATAGCCAATTTTGAATAATGAAATGGATATTTTGAATAATGGAACGGACTGCTGCGACCCTTTAGCCCCTTATTATAGATAAACCTTATACCTGATTCGAAAGTTTATAACGAGAGGAACAAAATGTATATAGTCAACATGTTCCGCAACGCATATTAGAGCTCTTAAATGTCGAAATACGCGTGAATGTAAAGAAATAGCCAATTTTGAATAATGAAATGGATATTTTGAATAATGGAATGGACTGCTGCGACCCTTTAGCCCCTAATTATATATAAACTTGATACCTCATTCGAAAGCTTATAACGAAAGGAAGAAAATGTATATAGTCAACATGTTCCGCAAGGCATATTAGAGCACTTAAATGTCGAAATACGTTTGAAAATTAAGAAATAGCCAATTTTGAATAATGAAATGGAAATTTGAATAATGGAATAGACTGCTGCGATCCTTTAGCCCCTAATTATAGATAAACCTTATACCTCATTCGAAAGCTTATTACGAGAGGAACAAAATGTATATAGTCAACATGTTCCGCAACGCATATTAGAGGACTTAAATGTCGAAATACGAGTGAAAATTAAGAAATAGCCAATTTTGAAAAATGAAATGGTAAAATGGTGGATATTTTGAATAATGGAATGGACTGCTGCGACCCTTTAGCCCCTAATTATAGATAAACCTTATACCTCATTCGAAAGCTTATAACGAGAGGAACAAAATGTATATAGTCAACATGTTCTGCAACGCATATTAGAGGACTTAAATGTCGAAATACGAGTGAAAATTAAGAAATAGCCAATTTTGAATAATGAAATGGATATTTTGAATAATGGAATGGACTGCTGCGACCCTTTAGCCCCTAATTATAGATAAACCTTATACCTCATTCGAAAGCTTATTACGAGAGGAACAAAATGTATATAGTCAACATGTTCCGCAACGCATATTAGAGGACTTAAATGTCGAAATACGAGTGAAAATTAAGAAATAGCCAATTTTGAATAATGAAATGGATATTTTGAATAATGGAATGGACTTCTGCGACCCTTTAGCCCCTAATTATAGATAAACCTTATACCTCATTCGAAAGCTTATAACGAGAGGAACACACAATGTATATAATCAACATGTTCCGCAACGCTTTTTAGAGGAGTAACGAAGGACTTAAGTATCGAAATACGCGTGAAAATTAAGAAATAGCCAATTTTGAATAATGAAATGGATATTTTGAATAATGGAATGGAGTGCTACGACCCTTTAGCCCCTAATTATTATAGATAAACATTCTACCCCCATTCGAAAGCTTATTACGAGAGGAACAAAATGTATATAGTCAGCATGTTCCGCAACGCATATTAGAGGACTTAAATGTCGAAATGCGCGTGAAAGTTAAGAAATAGCCAATTTTGAATAATGAAATGGATATTTTGAATAATAGAATGGTCTGCTGCGATCTTTTAGCCCCTAATTATAGATAAACCTTATACCTCATTCCAAAGCTTATAACGAGAGGAACAAAATATATATAGTAAACATGTTCCGCAACGCATATTAGAGAAGTAACGAAGGACTTAAGTATCGAAATACGCGTGAAAATTAAGAATTAGCCAATTTTGAATAATGAAATAGCTATTTTGAATAATGGAATGGACTTCTTCGACCCTTTAGTCCCTAATTATAGATATACCTTATACCTCATTCAAAAGCTTATAACGAGAGGAACAAAATGTATATAGTCAACATGTTCCGCAATGCATAATAGAGGAGAAATGATGGACTTAAATATAGAAAAACGCTTGAACATTGAAAAATAGTTTATTCTGAATAATGGAATGGACTACTGCAACCCTTCCGTCCCTAATCAAAGCAAAATTTATACACCAAATTAAAGCCGATTGGTAGAGGAATAAACTGAGTATAAACCTTATGTGCTGCAATGATTATTAGAGGGGTTTCGGAGTACCTTAATGCCAAAATACGCGTGTAGTTTATTATATAATTTATTTCTGCTGGGACCGGACCTAAAAATCCGAAATATTGCACGCTCGTTGACGAGATTAAGCGGGCAAAACGTGGGTGGTTGGGGTTGAATGGAAAAAAGTGGGAGGTTGGGGTCGTGGAAAAATGAACCTTTTTGGAAGAAAGAAAACACAAAAAAAAAACCATAGATGGAATAAAGACAATGGCTTGTAAGGTTACAAATATGTCTGATCAGAGAGAGAATATGGCACAAGAGGTAGACATTTTGGAAAATATTGATGAGGAAACTCTCAAATGGCGAGAAGTAGATCAGGACTCGACCTGGATTGTCAAAGACATTTAAGATTTTGACACAAAGTGTGGTTCGGAAAAATTATAACCTTGTACTGAAAAGAGAAAACATATCTGCACTTGGGGATATGAAAGACTAAACAAACACCTTACCACCGTCTGGGCAAAGAGAGAGACCGACGGAGCTGTGCAAATCGTGAGCTATGGGATGAAAAAAAACAGGCACGCCGGGTATATGATAACCACAACTTGTATATTTTTTATAAGGACGGTATGATTTGAAGTGTAAAGATCTATTGTTTAGGCCTGAAAATCGGGTCTAAAACCATTTAATTGGGGATGGTGGGAAAATCATAAAAGGAACATTTTGACAAACTTTGCTTAAACTGGACATGAGTTGCTGCAGCTGATCTTTATGGTCGTAGTAGTTTTTGAGGCTGGTGACGAATTTCCCAAACTAGGCATCATCGATCTGTTCATCATCAGCTAAAGCAGAGCTGACACATTGCTCAACCAAGGACTTTTTGGACTGGACCAATCGCGAGGTATCGTGGTGTTTCTTTTTCTTTTTGGTTGCATGCCTAGTAATAAGTGTGAGATCCATTGCGGTTGTAGCATTCAAGCAAGCTAGAAACCCCAGAGGAAAGGTGGCTATAGCACCTGTACCGGTCAAAGCTAAACCCAAGGTTCTACTGGTTAACACCAAACTACCAACAGAACAAGCACCCAGTGCTACAGATACAGCTTTGTCCAGACGTTTATAGGAGTTCAAGGTAGTTTGATACCTTCAAATTTCTGCTTCGAGTTGAATCTACACACATTCGACTTTAGTCTGCCGGTACCTAGCATCTAATCGTTCATTTGTTTTATAGGAGCATACCGAGGAGGGGAATATTTTTGAAGGGGCTGTTAGCATCTAAATATAAGACCAGACCGGCTCCGCTTCTACCTGAGGGCACCGATTACCTCAGGGCATACAGCAGCGGACCTAACTGCCACCTGCGCTTCAAGTAGAGACAATACCCATAGGTAATCGAGGCGTTTGAGGATTTGAGGTAGAGACCGTTGCCACTGGGATTCACTGTGTAAACGCATCCACCACGTTTTAGGTACTATCCAGACCTTAAGGCCTTGTTGACGGCTACATCACCCAAACAAACCAAGAGATCTTACTCAGGTTGATTTCTGCTACGTCCTCAGGTTGATTTTCGCAACGTCGTTCACGGCAGCAGCAGGATGACATTGTCGTCCGAGGTGCGCACGAGTGACAATTCGTGCTTAAATCCATACACAATCTTGTTGTAATCGTCTGCAAAGACGAAAATGTGTCTCAGGGGTATGGTGAATGAAAACGATCAAGTATCTCTGCATAGTCGCCAAGGTCGTCGAGCTTGAACGATTCTGGTTTCTTTTTTACCATGACTTCCCAGAGGCCAAGGGTTCCTTTGTATTTCACACTCTCCATGAAAAAATTATCACCGTCATAAGTAAATGATGACCTTCTGGTGAAGATACCATCGTTTTCAGAAGGGTGTGGTCGGGAGTAGTCAAACTGAGCTACAAATGCTGCTGTTCTCGAGCTCCGAGGACGGTGTCTGTAGTAGGTGGTCCAATGAGTAGTAGTGTCGAGGATTGCGGGAACGTTATGCATTCGTATGTGTGCAGTCGCCACGGACGATGTGACGTCGCGTTTCTATGTATATTGTATTTAAGATTCTATGCTTGTTTGAATGAATGTTGAACCACACGATTGTATTTATTGTTAGCCAAACCCTAAACGAACACAACACGAAGTACTAACACACTTAAAACCCAACATTGGTGACGTGACTAATGGATAGAGAGAATGGACATAAGCAGATTAAAATAATTGAGAGCGGGGAACAAAGCAGTGGTGACGAAAGTTTTTAACAAGATGGAAGACGCTATTGTTGATTCAACTTAAGACCCAGAGGAAATATGTACATTATTGGAAGCAGTTGAAAAGAAAACGAAAACTTTAGCCAATATCGACGAACAGATTTTAAATTCAGTGGACTCGGAGGGAATTACTGATGACATTATAGAAACAGATGAGAACTATTTAGAGAAAGAAAGTAAAATTAGAAAATATAAAAAGTTCTTGAAACCCGTCGCCACCGCCACTTCTTCAATTTTAGATAGCATTGCCCAAGAGTTTATACCACATTCACATTCAAACCCATTTACGCATTCCAGTCGGGAGCTGTCACAAACAAGTTCAACCTCAATCCAAAATCATCGCCTACCCAAGTTAACGCTAACAAATTTTAGCGGAGATATATTAGAATGGCAATATTTCTGGGATTCATTTGAATCGACGATTCATCATAACAATACACTATCCGACATTCAGAAATTTTAATATTTGAAGTCCTTATTGCAATCAGATGCTGCAAACGTAGTTTTAGGCCTCACCATGACCAACCCAAATTACTACAATGCTATTGAACTTTTAAAGAATCGTTATGGCCAAACCCACAAGATAATCAATGCATATATGAGATCACTTTTGGATATGCCGGTGCCTGATGAGCGTTTAGAGAGTTTAAGAGCATTTTACGATAAGTCTGAGGCATACATCAGAGGTCTAGAGTCATTAGGCCAATGCCAAGAAATGTTTGGTTCATTACTGATTCCAGTTATTCTAGGGAAATTTCCGACAGATCTCAGGAAAAATATTACACGGGAAAACGGAAGTGATGATTGGAATATACAGAAACAACGAGACGCTATTTGCTGAGAACTTTCAATTCAAGAATCAGGACATAATGACATGAATGAATACATGTATCAACCGCCGACAGCTAATCACACCACAAATTTTGTAGCAAGCGTTAAGAAGGATTTAAGCAAAACTCGCCCACAAGGAAAAACATCGAAGTATCAAGGTATGAAAAAAAACCAATTAATTCCGCACAAAAAAAAAGCCTGCACATTCTGTGAGGGGGACCACTTTTCCAATGACTGCACGGATGTCGCCGAACATGAAAGAAGAATAGCCATTATTAAAGAAAAGAAATTGTGTTTTAATTGTTTTGGAAAGCACAGAGTATCAGATTGTAGCACTAAATACGACTTTAGAATTTGCCATCGTAAGCATCATACATCAATTTGCAAGAACAATATAACACAACAATCAGAAGATAAGGACACCACAGAAACTTCAATGCTGTACACATCAGCCAGTCAAGAAACTTCAACCGTTTTGCTTAAAACAGCAGTAGCTCAGGTAATGTCGGTGAATAATACAGCAGAGACAAACATACTTTTCGACGAGGGTGCACAACGGTCTTTTATTACTGCAGACTGAGCTACTAAATTAAATGTACAGAAAGAGGGATCCGAAAATCTGAATATTGTTTCTTTCGGGAATAAAACTAGCTGTATAAGAAATTTAGACAAAACCACGGTACAGTTGAAAGCCAATAATGGAGAGATTATACCTATAAAAGTACTGATAGTTATCACCATAGCATCACCGCTTCAGAGCCAGAGCAGAAAAATCACGCAGGGACTTCACTATCTACATGGATCATCTCTAGCCCACCCCGTTACAGACGCAGAGTCTTTTGAGCTTACTCTTCTAATTGCAGCATACTTTTATTGGAATATAGTGCAAGATAAAGAAATGCTTGGAAATGGTTCGACTGTTGTGAGCTCTAAACTCGGATATTTGTTGTCAGGCCCAGTTCCAGTCAAGAATAATAACCAGTCAACTTTAATAATGAATGTTTTGATATCTCATAAACAGGAAAATTGCGATTTAGAGGAATTTTTGAAACTGGAATCTTTAGGAATTGACGAAAAGGAAGTTGATACGCAATTGATAGATGTCATGGAAACCTTTGCCGAATCGTCCATTACAAAACAAAATGGGAAATATGTGTCCAAACTACCATGGAAAGAAAACTACCCGGAGTTTTTAACAAACAAAGATTTCGCCAAAAGAAGAACAGAAAATGTAATACGTCGTATTTCAAAAGACAATGAAATGTTCCGAATGTATGGAGATATTAAAGCTGACCAAGAACGGAGAGGTTTCATAGGAAAGGTAAGCGATGAGACTCTTACTGAAAATTTAATTCATTATATACCACATCACGCTGTTAAGAAGGATTCCACAACCACGCCTATACGAATAGTTTATAACTGTAGCTGTAAAGCAAATTCTTACAGCGCTAGTCTCAACGATTGTTTAGCAGAATATCCGCCTATGATGAACGACCTTACTACAATGTTGACACGCCTTAGAATGGAGAAATATGCAGTGACAGCTGATATAGAGAAAGGATTTCTACACATATAATTAGACGAAAATGACAGAGATGTTACGAGATTCTTTTGGTTACAGAACCCCAACAATCCGAACAGTCAATTAATAACTTACAGATTCAAAGTAGTACTGTTTGGTGCAACATGTTCACCCTTTATTTTGAGTGCTACATTGATGAAACATTTTAGAGAAAATCCATCTAACACATCCTCAAAACTGCAAAGGAACATATATGTAGATACCATTCTGACGAGACAACTCTACTCAAGTGTTATGCAGAATCTCGACATTATTACACGATGCCGGTTTTAACTGGAGATCATGGAATTCTAACAATGAAAACTTACGAAATATAGCAATACAGGAAAAGGCAGGAGACGAGGACCAGACAGTTTAAATACTTGGAATGCGTTGGAACACAAAATATGATAACATTTTGTATAATCAACTAACTTTCACAAAAAAATGATGATGTACCATTAACGAAACGAGAAGTGTTGCGCCAGTCGTCAAGAATATTTGATCCGCTTGGATTAATATCCCCATTTACTGTGACATCAAAACTCTTTATGGGAAGATTATGGAAAGAGAAGTTAAATTTGGACGAGCTATTACCGTGTTCTTTAAAAGAAGAGTGGAAATCGATCGCTATGGAAATAGAAGAGGCAACAGAAACAGAAATTTCCCGCCAAAAAGCACCTGAATATGATGCGCAAGACGAGACTGAACTTCATTATATTTACAGACGCCAGTCAATAAGCATATGGCGCGTATGCCTATTTAGTCAAAGGGAACACGTCTAGTCTAATCATTACAAAAACAGAGTCGCTCCGGTAAAAACTATAACTTTGCCACGTTTGAAATTAATGGGTGCGCTGATTGGCGCCAGATTAGCAAACTATTTATTAAGATTTATTGAAACACACAAGACATATTTTTGGAGTGACAGTCAAATAGTGTTGAGTTGGATATCGTCAACAAAAACGTTACCTACATTTGTATCTAATTGTCTCAAAGAAATAAGAAAATTGGCCGAAAACAGTGATTTGAGATATTGCCCAACAGACCAAAACCAAGCAGATTATCTTACCCACGGAATTACGGCAAAACAGCTGATGAATAGTGTACTTTGGATAAAGGGACTAAAATGGGTCGCCAACAAGACAGAATGGCCAAACTGGACAAGAAATGTGGAAAACTGTAACACATTTTCAATAATTACACAGGAATCTATGGACGCTGAGATAAATGTACCAAAGACAAGTTGTATTCAAATCGACAAATATAGCTCGTTTAGTAAATTGGTTAGAATAACAGCATTTGGAATAATCAGCATTCAAGAAATTGGAGAAGCCGAAAATACATTTATTCGTAATGTTCAGCGGACGACATTTGAACTCGAGATTGATAGTTTGAACCCATCATCGAAACATAAAGTTGCTATAGTTAGACAACTTAGACTTTATTTGGACGACAACGGATTATTGCGCTGCGGAGGAAGACTAAACAACGCATCATTAGATTATAATACGAAGTATCCAATTTTGTTACCAACGAAACTCCATTTTACGTCGTTGATAATTAGAGACATGCATCACAAAAATTTACACTCTGGACTAAACAGCACAATTGTGCATATTCAGCAGAAGTTTTGGATTCCGAGAATTCGTCAATGTGTGAAGTACCATCTTAGAAGCAGTGCAATAAAGTAACAGGAAAACCTTACCGTTCACCTGAGTTACCACCGCTTCCGAAAGATAGACTTAACGATGAATTTCCCTTTTTGTTACAGGTGTCGACTTTACAGGCGCTTTGTGTACAAAAGAACAAAATAACATTGACTGCAAAACTTATATTTGCCTGTTTACATATGCAGCAACACGAGCAGTACATCTAGAAATTGTGCCGGATATGAAAGAAGAGTCATTCGTGTTAGCTTTTAGGAGATTTGTGGCACGTCGTTCACTTCCAAGAATAATGATGTCAGATAACGCTAATACATTTAAAGCTGCTGCCGAATCAATTCAACAAAAAAGTGGTGGAGCGCGGAACCGAATGGAAATTTATCCCAAATAGAGCCCCATGGTTAGATGGATGGTGGGGAAAACTTATAGGACTAACCTAAATGATATTAAAAAAGTATTAGGTCGATCATTTATTACTATTGACCTGGTTCGAACCATAGTGACTGATATTGAAAGCATACTTGATAATCGTCCGATTACGTATATATCAACAGACATAACAGACCCACAACCACTTACGCCATCACACTTACTAAACGGAAGGATATTGGATTCGCTACCACATCAAATGAATGATATTGAAAACTTTCACAATTCTAACCATTCGTGTTGTTACAAAAAACTTCAGAGACAACATCAACTAATTTAATATTTCCGTTCACGTTGGAGGAATGAATATTTGACATCTTTACGAGAATTCCACCGTGCAACCATCTTCGCTAGCCAAGGGTTACGATCCACTCCCGCTAGAGAGCGGGAGTGGATCGTAACCCTTGGCTAGCGAAGATGCCGTGCAACTGGTACTAACGTTCAAACTATTGAAGTAGGAGACATCGTTCAAGTTCACAACGATTCCAATAGACTTATGTGGAGGTAAGCCGTCGTGAAGGAGTTGATTCGTGGAAAAGATCGATTTATCCGAACTGCTATTATCAAAACAGATACTGGTATTATAAATCGACCAATTGTTAAATTATATCCGTTGGAATTGCAAGGACCAACTAGTGAAATTTCTTAAACGCACTATTAACTCCGTTCCCGCCAAAAGTAAACAAAAAAGGACTTTCACGTATCAATTACATTCAATGACGGAGGGGCAAATTGAAAGACAATTGTGAATTAGTTAAAGTAATTTTCAGGAGTCATTTAAATATCGTAAATTACAGAGACAGTAAAAGTAAATTCCTTTTGGATTCTTTTGTGATTGTAAATTTTATCATTTTTCTTTTAAATAGTAATTTCCATTTCGGTGGCCCCCAGGATGTCGAGGATTGCGGGAACGTTATGCGTTCGTATGTGTGCCGTCGCGTTTCTATGTATATTGTATTTATGATTCTATGCTTGTTTGAATGAATGTTGAACCACACGATTGTATATATTGTTAGCCAAACCCTAAACGAACACAACACGAAGTACTAACACACTCAAAACCCAACAAGTGGTACGACAAACTCGGGCGGTGGAGGTGGGAGAGCTGGCACTGTTTCAGGAAGGTCTGTAATATTTTGGTGATCTGTGAACCTGCCTCTCGCTGAGCCTCAAGCACAGGATTGAACACCTTGTAAAGGTCCCGGCTAAGTTCAGTCTTGTCGAGGCGATGCTGCATATTACTGGCTTGAATATTTCGTTTGGTGTCTTGCAACTCCTTGACAATTGTATCATGCTGCTTAGGGTCGATAATCTTGATAAACGTCATTACTCAAGAAGGATCGAATGCTGCTAAATGCCCCCAAGCGTTGGAGTGAACGCCCCCAATCGATGAGTTGCACATGAAGGTATTACACAGCTGATTCGGATTTCTTTTCTTCGAAAAATCCAAGTGTCATAGGTATGTGCGCTGGTGGCCTCGAATCGTCTTTGCAGGGCATACGGGTTGAGAATATCGCTCCACCTTATCATAATGATGAATTTACATGCATTGAAACCACCTCCACAGCTTTAGATCGAACGAAGGATCACACAACCGCATCTTCAACATATGCTCCTCGTATCGACTGGAACCAACTCAAAATTGCATTTACAGGGCCATTCAAACGTGGAGGGCTAGTTTTTCATTGTGTCTACATATTCTTCATCCTTCAGTTCCATAACGAAATCTTCGGGCTGGTCCATTCTTTATCTTGTACCTCATAGAACTCCTTTTTATTTGCATCGATATTTTCCATTTGCCTTGGTGCTTGTAAATCGATGGTTACAAATTCATAGGGCTTGGACTAACAATGCTTACACAGAACGTCAAACTGTTCCTTGGTGAGATCGTTGCAGTGATCGTGTCGGATGTGGTCGATATTCTTAGCGTTCTACTGGAAGAGGCAGGGGAAGTTGGCATTCTCCCGGATCGACTGGCGGGGAAGTGTGAAGTTGTTCTGGCATAGGTAAAAACAATCGACGTTGTGTTCACACGTGTTCTGTTTTCTCAGCATCCGGTCGTCGAACACCACTCAGGGGTCGTGGTGGTGTTGACCTCATCGACCAACGAGTAGGGTGACATGTCCATTGCACTGTAGGAGATATCGGATATCTTCTTAGGGAAGCTTTTATTCAGCGTTTGCTCCAACAGCTGGTAGATAGGTTGGTGAAGCGATTATCCGAAGACGTACAATCGGTTGTAGTATGAGCCATCCACAGTCCAACTTCCCAATGATCAACCGTTTTATCGACCGCTGAGGTATGAGGTAGTGATTACTCCTCATAGAGGCGTTGACACTGTAGGAAATGTTTTCAACGTTCATTTATTTAAATAAAATAGCGATGATTTTCTGCGTGAAAGTCGTAGCAGAAAGACTGACACAGTTAACATCAGCGAGGTAATGACCAGCAACAGGCGAAGGAGAAAGGTTGGCAACTGCAAGGTGTGCGATGCCAAAGAAATCTCAGTTTGTTGCTACAACCGGTACAGGGTTCATGAACAAACTAATCAATCGATTACCCATGGAAATGCATCTACCCGGACACAACTTCGCCGTCCAGGGACTAAACTTAGCAAGCGCCTACTTCCGAATGGCATTCCGAAGGCTAGGTCAAAACCCATTAATCAAGTTGACCAGGCAGCATATCACCACGATCTGTGTTATGCCCAGCACAAGGATGCAACCACACGCAACTCCATATGTGACTAAGCTTTGCTAGCCTCGCTTAACACCATTTCCTTCTCTACCACACGCGAACGCTTCGACTGCAGCATCGTCGGACCCTTCATCGGTACCAAAGTTTGATTTGGTCTGGGTGTTAAAAAAATGTTCGCTGGACCGCTGATCTACCTGAGAAGTTGCACAAACCAGTTCGACTCTAGTTTAATGAACGCTGTGTAGCGTTGGGTGGTTTGGATGAGACCTTGGCGGCCGACCTTGATGATATGAGTGAATTCTCCAGGGACAACAAAGGAAATAAATTTATCCTGAGCATTATCGTTGTCTTATTTCCAAATATGGCTGGTGAATACCACTCAAGAACAAGACGGGGGTGACGGTGCTGGCTGCCTTCCAAGCGGTGTGCCCAAGAAGATATGGACAGACATAGGCACTGAGTTTTACAACAAACATATAAAGCAGCTGCTTCAAAAGCATGTTATCGATCTCTACTCCACCGGGAACGAAGAGAAGTCGAGTATTTTCAAACGTTGGAGTCGCACCATAAAAGAGAAAATGTTCAAATACTTTTCAGCCAACTCCACACGCACCTATATCGATGTCCTGGACGATCTTGTTCGCCAGAACAATACCAACAAACACCGCTATCAAGATGGCCCTTAGCCCTATTGCCGCAAGTCATAAGGAGCATAAAAACTAGTTGTATAGGTCCCTTTACGGCAGCATATCTCCCATGAAACCACTGCGATTTTATGAATCACCAAGACAAAATGTACATTCGAGAAGGGGTACCCCCCCCCCCCCCCCCCGCTAGACCTAAAAAGTGTTCACCATTTCCCTAGTTTTGTCAGAGGTCCACTGGGTAATCTTTTCTACGATCTTTTCATCCATCTCCTCAAGGGTTTCAACCAAGTCCGTGGCCGTGGTGAAAATCAAGTTTCTCGAGTGAAAGTATCCCTCGTTCAATCCCAATTTTCTATAAGTTTCACCCGTGACATCCGAAAGACCTCAAGGGAGGTCTGAATATCCATGCCAATAATGGGGGTCATATTCCAGGTAGTACATAGAAATTAAACAGCTTTCTTTGGCGAATGTACCTCAATTTTATTCCCAATGGCTTTCTTATCTTCCCAAATCTTTTCCTGCACCTTCTTCAGCTCACAATTTGCACAGCTCGATTGGTCTCTTCTTTGTGGAAGTCAGCTGCATGTTTAGTCTCTCACATCCCCATTTGCAAAAAGTTTCCCCTTTCCAGCATAATGTTATAATTTTGTATACATTTACCTCGTGTCAACATCTTTCATGTCTTTGACAATCCAGGGTGAGTCCTGCCCTACTTCTCGCCATTTGAGAATTTCCTCATCATCGCAGCGCTGTTCTCGATTGGCCTTAACAGCGGCCAGGTTTTTTTTCAGAATTTCTCTTGCGCCGTATTCTATTTGTGATCAAACATATTTATAATATTAAAATCCATTGTGTATTTTCTATCTGTGAATTTGTGTGTGTGTGTGTGTGTGTGTGTGTGTTTCTCCTCAGAATGGGTGTGTGGCAGAACTCTCATTATCATACTACTGTTCCTTCCTAAATAAGCTTTCCTCATTTTGTAAAAAATGGTGTTTAAGCGAAAAATCTGATAAAAAATCTCTTGATTCTTATTTAAATAAATATATGAATGTAATAGATAAGAGAATATCACATTTTGAAAATGATTTAGAAGTAAATAATAGAGTACATAATACAGCTATTTCCAGAATAAGAAATAAACTTCAAATACTTTCAAAGCGGTTTGTTTTTGTACCGACCGACAAAGCAGCCAACAATGTGGTGGTGGTATGCCGTACATACTACACGGACGTTCTTAAGAATGAAATTTTAAATTCATCTACATTCAAGTCCATCCGCTTCACAGATAGCCATATAGTTAACAAGCATATCACAACCCCATCAAAGCTTAATGCTTCTTCTGAACATTTGAAGGTCCCTACTATGTATTGGCTACCTAAACTACACAAAAAATCATTTAAATATCGTTTCATCTCGGCCTCTAGTAAGTTTTCTACAACTAATCTGTCAGTGATCTTAACTAGTTCATTACCTACTATTAAAGAGCTTATTATAAACTATTGTAATAAAATATATGAACATAGTGGTATAAACCATTTTTGGAGTGTAAAAAATTCTTTGGATGTTTACATAAATTACGGGCTTTTGGTGGTCCTTTTGATTCTGTTAATTAGTTTTGATTTTTCTACTCTTTACACTACACTTCCACACTATTAAATAAAAGTTTTCCTATTTAATTGAATGGTCGTTTGGTAAAGCTGAATGTAGATATATTTGCTGCAACTCATTTAAAGCCTTCTTCTCTCTTCTCATATAAGAAAGGTAAATATGCTAGATATACTTACTGGAGGTGTGATGAGATGATTGAAGCTGTTAATTTTCTCCTTGATAATATTTATGTACGTTTCGGCAACAAAGTTTATCGACAGCTTGTAGGTATCCCCATGGGCACTAATTTTGCCCCTTTAATAGCAGACTTGTTTTTGTACTGTTACGAATCACAGTTTATGACTAAACTCAGTAAAGACCCGTCGAAATTGCATTTAATAGATAAATTCAACAAGACTTACCGTTATCTTGATATTTTTTTCGTTAAATAATCAAGAATTTTCTCAATATACTGCTGAAATTTACCGCAAGGAACTTACTTAAATAAATCAAATTTATTCGGTAATAACTGTCCTTTCCTGGATTTAGATATTTCGGTTTTAAACGGGAAACTCCACATTAAAATTTATGACAAAAGAGACGATTTTTCGTTCCCTATTGTTAATTTTCCATTTTTAGATGGCGATGTTCCTTTGGTACCATCTTACGGTGTTTATATTTCACAACTTGTTCGCTATATGCCCGTGTTTGTTGTGACGTTTTTGATTTTAACGAACGCAACCTATGTATTACTGGTAAATTATTACACCAGGGATATCGTTACCATAAATTACTTACAACCTTTACTTAATTTTTCCATAGATATAAAGATTTGGTTTTGAAGTTTGGTTGTATCTGTAGAAAACTTATTTCAAACGGGATAGCACATCCTCATTTTTACGGAAATGTTGTTAACCGTGCCCGGAAATTTAGAAATGATCCATGTAAACTTGTCCCTCCTTTAAATAAACTTATTCTAAAAGGTAACCTATTCAACACCATCATTGAATATCGTTTTTATTGGTATAAATATTGATTTTGTTATCAGTAGATTAAAAGCTAACTAAATATTACTAGACTATGTTGCATACATATACATATTCATGGACCTACAATCTGTCGATACCTGTAACTTGGCATTGCACAAGGTCATGTTTTTCTCTGGCTGTTTATGACGTCTTTACACTAAATCCATTGGATGTAGAATGTGTACGGATTGATAGTTTAGTCTTAGATGCATGATATTTTAATTAGTTGTTACTGACTTTGAATTAGCTGTCAGAAATCTGCGAGTACTCTCAGATCTGTTCATTGTGTCTTTTTGTGTCGGGATGTATAAGTACCCGGCCGAATCAACATGTATTTTTGTCCATCTGATGAGTTAAGCCTTTTTCAACTGATTTTTATAGTTCGTTCTTATGTTATACTGTTATACCACTGTCCCAAGTTAGGGGGAGGGTTGGGATCCCGATAACATGTTTAACCCCGCCACATTATTTATGTATATGCCTGTCCCAAGTCAGGAGCCTGTAATTCAGTGGCTGTCGTTTGTTCATGCGTTACATATTTGTTTTTCGTTAATTTTTGTACATAAATGAGGCCGTTAGTTTTCTCGTTTGAATTGATTTATAATCTCTTATCGGGGCCTATTAAAGCTGACTATGCGGTATGGGCTTTGCTCATTGTTGAAGCCGTACGGTTACCTATAATTGTTATTGTCTGTGTCATTTTGGTCTTTTTTTGATAGTTGTCTCATTGGCAATCATACCACATCTTCTTTTTATATTTCAAATGAGATATAAGGTATATCTGTAATTTCGGGCTAACAACAGTCCATTCCATTATTCAAAATATCTATTTCATATTTAAATTGGCTATTTCTTAATTTTCGCGCGTATTTTGGCATTTAGGTCCTCCGGAACACCTCTGATGGTCATTGCAGCACATATCGTTTATACTCTGTTTATTTCTCTGTCAATAAGCTTAATTTGGTGTACAAATTTTGCTTTGGTTAGGGACTGAAGGGTTGCAGCAGTCCATTTCATTATTCAAAATAAGCTATTTCTCAATGTTCACGCGTATATTTAAGTCCTTCATTTCTCCTCTAATATCGTTGCGGAACAAATTGACTATAAACATTTTGTTCCTCTCGTAATAAGCTTTCGAATGAGGTATAAGGATTATCTATACTTAGGGGCTAAAGGGTTGCAGCAGTCCATTTCATTATTCAAAATATCCATTTCATTATTCAAAATTGGCTATTTCTTAGTTTTCAAACGTATTTCGACATTTAAGTGCTCTAATATGCGTTGCGGAACATGTTGACTATATACATTTTGTTCCTCTCGTAATAAGCTTTCGAATGAGGTATAAGGTTTATCTATAATTAGGGGCTAAAGGGTCGCAGCAGTCCATTCCATTATTCAAATTATCCATTTCATTATTCAAAATTGGCTATTTCTTAACTTTCACGCGTATTTCGACATTTAAGTCCTCTAATATGCGTTGCTGAACATGTTAACTATATACAGTTTGTTCCTTTCGTTATAAGCTTTCGAATGAGGTATAAGGTTTATCTATAATTAGGGGCTAAAGGGTCGCAGCAGTCCATTCCATTATTCAAAATATCCATTTCATTATTCAAAATTGGCTATTTCTTAACTTTCAAACGTATTTCGACATTTAAGTGCTCTAATATGCGTTGCTGAACATGTTGACTATATACATTTTGTTCCTCTCGTTATAAGCTTTCGAATGAGGTATAAGGTTTATTTATAATTAGGGGCTAAAGGGTCACAGGAGTCCATTCCATTATTCAAATTATCCATTTCATTATTCAAAATTGGCTATTTCTTAATTTACAAACGTATTTCGACATTTAAGTGCTCTAATATGCGTTGCGGAACATGTTGACTATATACATTTTGTTTCTCTAGTAATAAGCTTTCGAATGAGGTATAAGGTTTATCTATAATTAGAGGCTAAAGGGTCGCAGCAGTCCATTCCATTATTCAAAATATCCATTTCATTATTCAAAATTGGCTATTTCTTAACTTTCATGCGTATTTCGACATTTAAGTCCTCTAATATGCGTTGCGGAACATGTTGACTATATACATTTTGTTCCTTTCGTTATAAGCTTTCGAATGAAGTAAACAGTTAATCTATAATTAGGGGCTAAAGGGTCGCAGCAGTCCATTCCATTATTCAAAATATCCATTTCATTTTTCAAAATTGGCTATTTCTTAACTTTCAAACGTATTTCGATATTTAAGTGCTCTAATATGCGTTGCTGAACATGTTGACTATATACATTTTGTTCCTCTCGTTATAAGCTTTCGAATGAGGTATAAGGTTTATTTATAATTAGGGGCTAAAGGGTCGCAGCAGTCCATTCCATTATTCAAATTATCCATTTCATTATTCAAAATTGGCTATTCCTTAATTTTCAAACGTATTTCGACATTTAAGTGCTTTAAGGCGGAACATGTTGACTATATACATTTTGTTCCTTTCGTAATAAGCTTTCGAATGAGGTATAAAGTTTATCTATAATTAGGGGCTAAAGGGTCGCAGCAGTCCATTCCATTATTCAAAATATCCATTTCATTATTCAAAATTGGCTATTTCTTAACTTTCATGCGTATTTCGACATTTAAGTCCTCTAATATGCGTTGCGGAACATGTTGACTATATACATTTTGTTCCTTTCGTTATAAGCTTTCGAATGAGGTAAAAAGTTTATCTATAATTAGGGGCTAAAGGGTCGCAGCAGTCCATTCCATTATTCAAAATATCCATTTCATTATTCAAAATTGGCTATTTCTTATCTTTCAAACGTATTTCGACATTTAAGTGCTCTAATATGCGTTCCTGAACATGTTGACTATATACATTTTGTTCCTCTCGTTATAAGCTTTCGAATGAGGTATAAAGGTTATCTATAACAAGGGGCTAAAGGGTCGCAGCAGTCCATTCCATTATTCAAAATATCCATTTCATTATTCAAAATTGGCTATTTCTTGATTTCCACTCGTATTTCGACATTTAAGTCCTCTAATATGCGTTGCGGAACATGTTGACTATACATATTTTGTTCCTCTCGTTATAAGCTTTCGAATGAGGTTTAAGGTTTATCTATAATTAGGGACTGAAGGGTCGCAGCAGTCCATTCCATTATTCAAAATATCCATTTCATTATTCAAAATTGGCTATTTCTTAATTTTCACGCGTATTTCGATTTTTAAGTCCTCTAATATGCGTTGCTGAACATGTTGACTATATACATTTTGTTCCTCTCGTTATAAGCTTTCGAATGAGGTATAAGGTTTATCTATAATTAGGGGCTAAAGGGTCGCAGCAGTTCATTCCATTATTCAAAATATCCATTTCATTATTCAAAATTGGCTATTTCTTAATTTTCACGCGTATTTCGACATTTAAGTCCTCTAATATGCGTTGCTGAACATGTTGACTATATACATTTTGTTCCTCTCGTTATAAGCTTTCGAATGAGGTATAAGGTTTATCTATAATTAGGGGCTAAAGGGTCGCAGCAGTCCATTCCATTATTCAAAATATCCATTTCATTATTCAAAATTGGCTATTTCTTAATTTTCACGCGTATTTCGACATTTAAGTCCTCTAATATGCGTTGCTGAACATGTTGACTATATACATTTTGTTCCTCTCGTTATAAGCTTTCGAATGAGGTAGAAGGTTTATCTATAATTAGGGGCTAAAGGGTCGCAGCAGTCCATTCCATTATTCAAAATATCCATTTCATTATTCAAAATTGGCTATTTCTTAATTTTCACGCGTATTTCGACATTTAAGTCCTCTAATATGCGTTGCTGAACATGTTGACTATATACATTTTGTTCCTCTCGTTATAAGCTTTCGAATGAGGTAGAAGGTTTATCTATAATTAGGGGATAAAGGGTCGCAGCAGTCCATTCCATTATTCAAAATATCCATTTCATTATTCAAAATTGGCTATTTCTTAATTTTCACGCGTATTTCGACATTTAAGTCCTCTAATATGCGTTGCTGAACATGTCGACTATATACATTTTGTTCCTTTCGTTATAAGCTTTCGAATGAGGTAGAAAGTTTATCTATAATTAGGGGCTAAAGGGTCGCAGCAGTCCATTCCATTATTCAAAATATCCATTTCATTATTCAAAATTGGCTATTTCTTATCTTTCAAACGTATTTCGACATTTAAGTGCTCTAATATGCGTTCCTGAACATGTTGACTATATACATTTTGTTCCTCTCGTTATAAGCTTTCGAATGAGGTATAAAGGTTATCTATAACAAGGGGCTAAAGGGTCGCAGCAGTCCATTCCATTATTCAAAATATCCATTTCATTATTCAAAATTGGCTATTTCTTGATTTCCACTCGTATTTCGACATTTAAGTGCTCTAATATGCGTTGCGGAACATGTTGACTATACATATTTTGTTCCTCTCGTTATAAGCTTTCGAATGAGGTATAAGGTTTATCTATAATTAGGGACTGAAGGGTCGCAGCAGTCCATTCCATTATTCAAAATATCCATTTCATTATTCAAAATTGGCTATTTCTTAATTTTCACGCGTATTTCGATTTTTAAGTCCTCTAATATGCGTTGCTGAACATGTTGACTATATACATTTTGTTCCTCTCGTTATAAGCTTTCGAATGAGGTATAAGGTTTATCTATAATTAGGGGCTAAAGGGTCGCAGCAGTCCATTCCATTATTCAAAATATCCATTTCATTATTCAAAATTGGCTATTTCTTAATTTTCACGCGTATTTCGACATTTAAGTCCTCTAATATGCGTTGCTGAACATGTCGACTATATACATTTTGTTCCTTTCGTTATAAGCTTTCGAATGAGGTATAAAGTTTATCTATAATTAGGGGCTAAAGGGTCGCAGCAGTCCATTCCATTATTCAAAATATCCATTTCATTATTCAAAATTGGCTATTTCTTATCTTTCAAACGTATTTCGACATTTAAGTGCTCTAATATGCGTTCCTGAACATGTTGACTATATACATTTTGTTCCTCTCGTTATAAGCTTTCGAATGAGGTATAAAGGTTATCTATAACAAGGGGCTAAAGGGTCGCAGCAGTCCATTCCATTATTCAAAATATCCATTTCATTATTCAAAATTGGCTATTTCTTGATTTCCACTCGTATTTCGACATTTAAGTGCTCTAATATGCGTTGCGGAACATGTTGACTATACATATTTTGTTCCTCTCGTTATAAGCTTTCGAATGAGGTATAAGGTTTATCTATAATTAGGGACTGAAGGGTCGCAGCAGTCCATTCCATTATTCAAAATATCCATTTCATTATTCAAAATTGGCTATTTCTTAATTTTCACGCGTATTTCGATTTTTAAGTCCTCTAATATGCGTTGCTGAACATGTTGACTATATACATTTTGTTCCTCTCGTTATAAGCTTTCGAATGAGGTATAAGGTTTATCTATAATTAGGGGCTAAAGGGTCGCAGCAGTCCATTCCATTATTCAAAATATCCATTTCATTATTCAAAATTGGCTATTTCTTAATTTTCACGCGTATTTCGACATTTAAGTCCTCTAATATGCGTTGCTGAACATGTTGACTATATACATTTTGTTCCTCTCGTTATAAGCTTTCGAATGAGGTATAAGGTTTATCTATAATTAGGGGCTAAAGGGTCGCAGCAGTCCATTCCATTATTCAAAATATCCATTTCATTATTCAAAATTGGCTATTTCTTAATTTTCACGCGTATTTCGACATTTAAGTCCTCTAATATGCGTTGCTGAACATGTTGACTATATACATTTTGTTCCTCTCGTTATAAGCTTTCGAATGAGGTATAAGGTTTATCTATAATTAGGGGCTAAAGGGTCGCAGCTGTCCATTCCATTATTCAAAATATCCATTTCATTATTCAAAATTGGCTATTTCTTAATTTTCACGCGTATTTCGACATTTAAGTCCTCTAATATGCGTTGCTGAACATGTTGACTATATACATTTTGTTCCTCTCGTTATAAGCTTTCGAATGAGGTAGAAGGTTTATCTATAATTAGGGGCTAAAGGGTCGCAGCAGTCCATTCCATTATTCAAAATATCCATTTCATTATTCAAAATTGGCTATTTCTTAATTTTCACGCGTATTTCGACATTTAATTCCTCTAATATGCGTTGCTGAACATGTCGACTATATACATTTTGTTCCTTTCGTTATAAGCTTTCGAATGAGGTATAAAGTTTATCTATAATTAGGGGCTAAAGGGTCGCAGCAGTGCATTCTATTATTCAAAATATCCATTTCATTATTCAAAATTGGCTATTTCTTAACTTTCATGCGTATTTCGACATTTAAGTCCTCTAATATGCGTTGCGGAACATGTTGACTATATACATTTTGTTCCTCTCGTTATAAGCTTTCGAATGAGGTAGAAGGTTTATCTATAATTAGGGGCTAAAGGGTCGCAGCAGTCCATTCCATTATTCAAAATATCCATTTCATTATTCAAAATTGGCTATTTCTTAATTTTCACGCGTATTTCGATTTTTAAGTCCTCTAATATGCGTTGCTGAACATGTTGACTATATACATTTTGTTCCTCTCGTTATAAGCTTTCGAATGAGGTATAAGGTTTATCTATAATTAGGGGCTAAAGGGTCGCAGCAGTCCATTCCATTATTCAAAATATCCATTTCATTATTCAAAATTGGCTATTTCTTAATTTTCACGCGTATTTCGACATTTAAGTCCTCTAATATGCGTTGCTGAACATGTTGACTATATACATTTTGTTCCTCTCGTTATAAGCTTTCGAATGAGGTAGAAGGTTTATCTATAATTAGGGGCTAAAGGGTCGCAGCAGTCCATTCCATTATTCAAAATATCCATTTCATTATTCAAAATTGGCTATTTCTTAATTTTCACGCGTATTTCGACATTTAATTCCTCTAATATGCGTTGCTGAACATGTCGACTATATACATTTTGTTCCTTTCGTTATAAGCTTTCGAATGAGGTATAAAGTTTATCTATAATTAGGGGCTAAAGGGTCGCAGCAGTCCATTCTATTATTCAAAATATCCATTTCATTATTCAAAATTGGCTATTTCTTAACTTTCATGCGTATTTCGACATTTAAGTCCTCTAATATGCGTTGCGGAACATGTTGACTATATACATTTTGTTCCTTTCGTTATAAGCTTTCGAATGAGGTAAAAAGTTTATCTATAATTAGGGGCTAAAGGGTCGCAGCAGTCCATTCCATTATTCAAAATATCCATTTCATTATTCAAAATTGGCTAACATGTTTAACCCCGTCACATTATTTATGTATGTGTCTGTCCCAAGTCAGGAGTCTGTAATTTAGTGGTTGTCGTTTGTTTATGTGTTACATATTTGTTTTTCGTTCATTTTATAAAATAAATAAGGCTTTTAGTTGTCTTGTTTAAATTGTTTTACATTGTCTTATTGGGGCCTTTTATAGCTGACTATGCGGTATGGGCTTTGCTCATTGTTGTAGGCTGTACGGTGAGCTATAGTTGTTGATGTCTGTGTCATTTTGGTCTTTTGTGGATGTTTGTTTCATTGGCAATGATACCACATCTTCTTTTTTTTTTTTATATTTCCTCATTTTTTATGCATATTGTGGCATTTAGGTCGTCCGTAAACCCTCTTATGGTCATTGCGAATCAAAATATAGCTATAGTGTCACGGTCAATTTTTTTTATATTTTTTTCACTATTCACCGCTTCAATTTGAATAATGAAACATAAACCATTTCATTATTCATCAGTGGCGGATCCAGAGGGGGGGTTCCGGGGGTCCGCACCCCCCCTTTATTTTGGCCGATCAATGCATTTGAATCGGGACATATGTTTGCACCCCCCCTGCACCCCCCCTTTGCCCTGGGCTAGCACCCCCCCTTTCGAAAATTCCTGCATCCGCCACTGTTCATTATTCATTTTTCAATATTGAATAGTGAATAATGAACTATTTCATTATTCATTATTGAATAATGAATAATGAACTATGAATAATGGACGTACTTCAGCGCGGTGTCTTTTTCGTGGATTATTGTTGACATGACTGTGGATCGAATAGAGTTGTCAAACGATGTCCGGTGAAAAATAAAAAATAAAAAAAATGAAATAAAAAAAAAAATCATTAAAAAACTTAATTCTACAGTAACTTATTTGATTTGTGACATGTTAAATATTTAGATTGTCTGATCACTCTATATATAAACATGATCATAGAAAAGAAGTTGCGGAAATTGAAAAAGCCGGTTCAGAGTATAGAAGACATCTTTTAGGACAACCCGGTACAAAAGGAAATCAAAAGGAAAGCGTCTATAGTTACCAGCAGTAATTTAGACCCGATCTATTTCGCTTAACTTTTGAGAATAGCTGTGCAAAGGATTATCAATTTCGGTTGCAATTCAAAAGGGTATGTTGATTAATTTACTTATCGATTTATCTAAACAGAAATGTGCGGGGTCCGTACAGTATATTAGAATACATTATGTCATATCTTCTCACGGTACATGAAACTGAAAGTATTTTCACGATTTTAACTTGAAAAACTTAATACTTGCATGAATCCGTAAGAAAATCAAAATATACCATAAATAAATCGGTATGTTCACAAGAAATGTGCTTTCACGGCAATAATTTTTAACAGTTCGTAATATAAATATTGCGTGGGTGATGAAAATGAAAAGAAATCATTTACGGAGTTTGAAAACTACTTGTTCTAGGAATTTTTGAGAGTCACTTTTCTATAACATTATACTATGAAATTACAAACATTAAAATAAACAATGAAAAGATCACAATTTATCCTACAATTTGAAATGTTAGGTGTCGTATGCTAAAGACACCTTTCTAACGTACTGTTGTATTTAAGTACCTGTTATTTACCACTTTATGGACAATTGCAGCGATGGCCGTGAGGATAAGGTCGTTAGTTTAATAAGGCGGGGATGCTGAGATCGAAGCTCGATTTTTTTTTTTTTATTTTTTTTTTTTTTTTTTTTTTGGGCATAAATGCTTTTTTATATTGTCATAACGTTTTAAAGAGTGATTTTGAATGATGAACTGTTTTTTTTATAGATATTTACTGAAGAGCAGTATACATGTTGTTTTGAATAGACATTATACTTCACCTGTATGTACTACGTAGCAGTTGTCACTTACATACTTAATGGTGCCATAATGAGGTATAGTTCCTTATTTTTAACTGATTCATTTTCTCAAAGCAGTTTGTGCTCGAATAAAGAGTTTAATTAACCTATGTTTTAATGATGATTAATTGATACATTTATATTATCAGGCACAGAATCAAAAATACTAATTTTGACAGTTTATAATGTGCGGCTATAGAAGTAATAATCTTTTATTTTTAAATTGAAAGAATGGTTATTTATATTTTCATGGTAATTTTGATAAACATTCTAACCATAAAATGTTCCCTTAATAACCTATCATATTCAGTTCAAAATAAATATACATTATTTTGATAATCTTGAATTTTTTTCAACAGATTTTGAGCTGGTTTAAACAATGCAAACGTGTAATGGGTGACATGGATACGTCGGTTCCTGATAGGAACTCATGATCTTAAGGTGAGTATAGGATTAAGACTGCGTGTTTTAACTTCTAGTAATTATGGTAAACGTATTTTGATGAGAGCATGCATTATTTACATTTCGAAAAGACTTAAGAGTTTTTAATATTGAGTAGAATTATTTTGTTGAATATAATATGTTTCCCTCTGTTTAGATATAGAAAGATGTGATGTGAGTGCCAATGAGACAACTCTCCATCCAAATAACAATTTAAAAAAGTAAACCATTATAGGTCAATGTACGGCTTTTTGTTTGTGTTTTGTTATATGGGTGGGGGTTGCTGTCCTATAAATGTTTATTTGTTATGTCTTTGAATCCATGTTTTATGCTGTATATCTAATATGTGAAGAGTGAAGAGTATTTATTTATTATTATTAACTATCCGTGATTTTGATACTGACATGAACTTTTGTCAGTAGGTTCCGTTTACAGCTAATTTCCTAATACATGTAGAGCAAGACTTCGGTAAGCTTGTTTGTTTTCTTTGTATATTGTATAAAATTGTAATTGGGATAGCCTCCAATCAAATGTAAATATAATATATACATGTTTAACTATGCCGGAGTATATATTGTTTGAAGATGCCAATTGTTATTACAAAGCTTGATCAAATGTTTGTAGCCATCCAAAGTATTATTCTACAAGCATTAGGAAATCAGCTGTAAACGTAAAACGATAATTAAGTATGGGCAATCAGGGTTTTCAAAACTGATATTTCGTGAAGGAATTGACATGTAAATTAACAAAAAAAAGAAAACACACATGGTGCGCAGACAAATAAACACACCAAAAAACGTACGCACTTTGATATTCTCAATTTTAAATCACACTTTGGATATTCTTTATTTTATTCTGATTTACCTCGTGCTAAGTGTTTAACAATTTCTATTTCTAATTTTCAGAGAATGTCAACCCCAAGAAACTATACTTGCATTTTGTGTTCAAAAAGACCAAAAACCAGAGACAGGCGGAAACTTATTGGACCCAACAATAAATCACTACGTAAATGTTTACAACAGAAGTTTTTCATTGAACATGACAAAATTAATCACGCTAACAGTGTAATATGTAATAAATGCAGAATACGATGCTCTCGAGAAATTGACACAAATGTAAGATGCCCAATACAAACTACAATATCTGAATCAATTAATGATGACACGGAGTACGTCCCTCCAGCAAAGTATGCCAGATGCCATCCATGTAAATCTCCACCAAGTATCGCACTGCCTATACCATCAGCTGGAGGTGGCCACTCGCAGTGTGTTGTGTGTAAACGCCGAGGCCCAAAGCTAGTAGTTGTCCCAACAAACGCTAGATTTAATATCTTTTTAGATAAACTCATTATACTCACAGTTGGTGCCAGATGTTGTCCAGGACACTTGTGCAATGAAATATTTTTACCTGATGCACTTGACAGAATTTCGCATTCGCAGTCCTCGTCCATTTTTAACCGTACTGATTTAATGGACCTTATTACGCAAATCCGAGATATGGCCTTGAGAGGAAGCAAGCGGCGAATTGACTTTGACACAGAAAATGCCCTTACAAGCTCAGACATTTTAAATCTTACTGGCCTTTCTAAGGAAAACTTTAATGACCTATGTTCAATTGTCCAAAAGGGTAATTTACGGGATTCTCGGACTCGTAGTGTCCGGACTTGTATCGGAATATTTCTAACCAAATTGAAGTCCGGTTTATCAAATAAACTTCTATCAACACTTTTTAATCTTGGTAAAGATTCTGTAAGACGTGCTATTGCATCAGCTAGAAAATACTTGTCTGAAAATTTTGTTCCATCTAATCTTGGATTTAATCATATAAGTAGGGAAGAGGTTATAACATCGCATACTCGACCTCTAGCGCAATCACTGTTCGGAAAAGGAATGTATCCAGCAATTATAGTAGCAGATGGCACTTATATCTATATCCAGAAAAGTTCACAATTCAAGTTCCAACGTAAATGTTATAGCATGCACAAACATCGACCACTGGTTAAACCAATGGTCTTTGTAACAACTTCTGGTTACATTATAAGTGTAATTGGACCTTACTATAGCGACGGAAAAAACAACGATGCACAAATAATGAAGCACATCATCCAACATGACATTGAAGAATTTAAGAAATGGGTGGCTGAGGATGATATTATGATTGTTGACCGTGGTTTTAGAGATGCACTTGACTTACTGCAAGAAATGGGTATTCAAACAAAAATGCCAGCTTTTAATAAAAAAGGGGAGTCTCAACTTCCAGTTGAAGACAGCAACGTAACAAGACTTGTTACGAAAATCCGTTGGGTGGTAGAGTCCGTTAATGGCCGCATTAAATCGTGGAAATATCTAGATAGAGTTCTACCAAATAGCCAAATTCCATTTGTGTCTGATTATGTCAACATTGCCTGTGCAATCATGAACAAATATTGGCCAGAACTAAATACAGGGGACTCAGAGCAAGATGAACAATTGGCGTCTAAAATGCTTTATCTTTCAAAGCAAAAAAACTTACTTCATGAGAAAATAATAGAGGAAGGCCTTGACAAACGTTCTTGTAAATGGCAAAAGATTGATGCTTCATCCGCCCCTTCTTTTCCCCGATTATCAGAAGAAGATATAAGAAATATTACTGTTGGAGTCTACCAACTTAAACTTGCTCCAAGTTATACCAGAGAACACTTAGATGACGATGGTAATTATGAAGTTTTTACATGTGACCATGAAGAGAATCTTTTGTGTGCTAAAATACAGTCAAGACATATATCATCAAAATGCTATCGTGTATGGGTTAAATATGATGACATTAGTGTCGTGGGTTGGTATTGCCAATGCAAAGCCGGAAGTCGTGTTGTAGGAACCTGCTCTCATGTTACAGCCTTAATTTGGTATCTTGGTATTGGAAAGTACACGGATAATATTTTTGAAAACTGTCGAGATTGGAGCAAATATCTTCTGGACGCTCGTAACCTGCCAGATCCAGTTACTGTTGACGAAAGTGACAACGAGGAAGCAAATGATGAAGAGTGAATGACATGAAAATTCATAATTTTTGATTTGGAAGAAATGACAAAAATTTCATTCCTTTTTTAATCATATACTTTACAATGTATGATATTTTCACACATTGATATGCCTAGAAATGTTGAACTAACTGCATCCTCCGAATTGAAATAATAGTTGTTAGTTTTCTCGATTCCTTTTGATGTAAAATTGTACTTATACAAAGTTAGATCTGTTATCAGGAAATGTGTCTTGTGTAAAAGTGTACTCTCTGGTTTTATGTATAGGTGTATATGAAAAAAAAAAACAATCCATGTTCTTCAAACCTTACAGAAAGGCAGTTCAATTAATGCACGGGTTGAAATGACTGAATTCTTATATACATGTATTTTAATCACCTAATCCGTTCGTATGACCGTCCGTTTGTCAAAAATATATTTTCTTCACATTTCTTTTCTCTCAGAAACTAATATTCATGTCACAATGTCTTCATCTTTTGTCATGCAGCGCCAAATGTATCAAGTTGTAGTTTGTGCGTTTTTTCGAATCTCTCAGACAATAACTTCATGTTTTCTGATATGTTGAGTTACTAGTTCAACATAGTTCTTCATATACATGTTTTTCATATATGACTACATGTATTTGCAATTAATTGTAAGATTTAATAAATAAGTACATAACTGATTAAAACTTATTTTCATGATAAAGCATAATGACAATGTATGTTCTTTATAGCTTGTGACTTTGATATTAAGAGTATATCCATTCCTTACTCACGGAAAATTGCGGACTGCAGAAAATAAAGAATAATGGTCACATAATGCAGAATTAATAAACATTTTACTAGATTCTTTGAAACAAATACTAAATGCATATACCTATTGTTAATTCTACTTTCAGTGTAGATGTCCACATTCAATAGGATTCTATGAAAGTTTTAAGAGAGAGTTGAGATAGATAACGACCCAATTACAAATCAATTGATTAAAAAACAGATTAAATTTTTTTTTGGAACAGGTATATTTTGTTCCAGGTAGATCTGATTCTTTTTCTGATCAGACTTTCTGGGCATCTTAGAAAAATAATCTTGGTTTAAGAGTATTTTAGAAAGAATCATTAAAAAACAATGTCAATATCTAAAACTTTAAATTAAAAAAATTCTCCTTTTCAAAAATTAAGTGTCTTCAAGTGTATCAAGTGTAAAATATTTAGAGAGAATAATCATTTTAAAATGATTATACAGAATTTTATAGGACAATTCGTGTTTTTTTTTCAAATGAAAATAGGACCTATTACTGACATTTTGATTTGAGTCAAAAAGTTTCTGAAATATTCCTGAAAAAAAATTTTCTCCATCAATTTTAAACAAATATTTCATATAATTTTTCCTCAACAAGGAATTCCAATGTTTTCGAGAAAAAAAAAATAAGGCCTATGTGGACAGTTGTCTCATTTGCAATCATACCATATCTTCTTATGTATATCTACGACCAAGATTTTATCATCTTTATATTGGAAATCGAAAACTTTTTTTTTTTCTTAAAAGAAGTTTAAGAAAATTATTTTGTCCAACAATTGAACATCCAAGCTAGCTGAAAGCGCTTATCTCGGATTTCACTATTTTTAGGTATGTTTCTGTTGCCATAGCAACGGTAACTATGGTATTATAATAATAATGAATTGTAAACAAATTTTATGAAATAGCATTTGTACAATGTATGAGTTGAAAAATAACATTTCCCTTATCAACTGAATGTTAAAACCGGATATGCTACATTGAAATTTCAAAACGGCTACAAATAAAAATATTCCATGGAAAAAGACGATTTTTTAATTTATTTGTCATCAGTTTTAAAAGTTTCTTACGCAAAAACGGCTTGAGATATGAACAAAATCTTTTCTGTTCTAAAAAGTGGTTTGTTCAGGCATGATTTTCAGAAAAAATGAATTTGTTCTAGGCTGGGGCCGATTTTGGCCCTTATTGCCCCTACTCCTTTAGAAAGAATGTTGTTTGTTTCTACCTTTGACAGGTACTTACTTTTAGAAAGCCAAAAGCAATATATAAATATGTTATAAACAGTGGTCATTACTTTTGCTTCCATAGCTAAGCATTGAAGTTCATTTAATACAAAGCAATAAATGTCAATTAACTGACCACTACACGATGACCACCTGCCAAAAGTATAGGTTTACCTTAAAGCCAAAACATGTACATACTAAGTCACGTTGTAAAACAATTATATATCTGCAAGTTAAACTTTAATATATATTATAACTTTACTGTCCATTTGTATATATGTCCTTTTGTATATAAAATTATATTGAATATTAAAGTTATTATATAAGCACTGCATAGTGTTACAGTACTGACGAAGATGAAGCCCTTGTTTGCGCAAGAATTTAGTTTCGAAGATGCATGATCTGAAGAATATCTTTAAATCATTTCATCATGATATGAATAAAATGCGCGTCAAGCTTGCCACCAGTAAAGATGTATGTTTAGTCTGGTTACCTCTCTTTGAATCGGCAATTTTGACCACATCACACATTGCTAAACCTCCTGTTCCGTCATCTTTAGAATAAGGTTGGCGAAAATTAATTAATTATTTACACACCGTTTATTTTGAAGGGCATTTTTCAGCAGAATTCTTGCAGGATCTTGTGTGTTCATGTGAGGGAAAATCTCCATGTGAAAAGTTTTTGTTCACAACAATTAAAACCTTACATGTATGGAGCTTTGATCCTGTCAAGGGTCAGAATTATGTAGAAACTCCTTGACAGACGAAATGGAAGATATTCCTGGAAGAAATCTGCTTTATGGATCATTTTGATTTGATTTTTTAATTGTAACTGTTTTTGAGAGGTAATAAGTGGTTTTTGGTTGCAATGAATTACATGCATGAGCTTTTGCAAAATAAACGTTCGGGATAGAAGACTTAAATCGAAAACAACATTTATCATTTATTGCTGAGGTTGAATGTCACCCGGCAAGGTAACTGCAACAGAATTTGTATTGATCTTGTATAATAGAATGGGCTCATAGAACAAGTGTTTGAAAAACGCCAATTTTCAGAAATAATCGATTATTAAATAATAAGATCCTTTTTTTTTTTTTTTTTTTTTACATTTTAGAGATAATTCATTGTCAATTGATTTAAAATTTAATACAAAATGCTGCTGATATCTTTCAATTTTGAAAATGTAAAAAGAAAAAAAGAAAATAGTATGTTGATCTTTGACCTTAATTCATGCCAAAAATGTTACCATATTTCTTTTTGACGACATCGATATTCCAAAAGTACTCATTTTTCCGAATCCAATGATATATAATATAGCCATATAGTATGTTTGACGATTAAATTAAAAAAATATTGGGTTTGGTCACCGTACTAATGGACCTATATTTATTTTCCATATTTTTTTTTATGTATATTACATGTTACACATTTATCAAACTATTTTTGTTTTAAATTTCAGCAGAGAATATCCTTAATATACATTTTACTATAATCTAGAATATAAAACAAAGACCGACATGATCGTGTCATATAGATTACAATTTGTTGTATGATGGGAATTCAGTATAGTTAACAAGAGGTGGAAGGTACACATGGAGGATCAAAACACAAGTCGAACAGAGACCGACTAAATATGACTAAAAAAAAAGTAAAAAAGTAAAAGACAATTACTAAGCAAATAAACCATAACAAAAACTAGGATGATGTCAGGTGCTCCGGGATGGCAAGCATATTTTACTGCACATGGTGCACGCGTAGGTTTGCTCAAAACAACTTAATATGTCGAATTTTAGGGTGATTAGAAAAATATATACAAATAGCTAGCATGGTTAAGATGATTGTTGTATGTATTTCTTTTGTTATCGAGTGCAAGATGATAAATGTAATGAAAATAAATATATAGATATTCTAGCTATGCACCAAAAAGGCACAAGCACAGGCAAAAACAAAGTAATAATCTCTGCCAGCATACGTTCTAATGTCAAATAAATTGATTCAAATACTATTTAATACGGAAAAAAATGTTATACAAGGATAAACTATCCTAGTTGTGTAATTACATGATGATGACAGATGACCATTAATTAAAAAAAAGGTAAAGATAAATTGTTTCGTAATTTTTATATTTTTGGGAGTTTATAGCTAAATATTCGGGATGGGTATTTCACATTGTTGAAAGACGCATGGTTGCATATAATTGCTTTAACCAACTTTATTTGAACTTTGATGGGCAATTGACATTCATACCATATCGGCTTATTTTCACATAGATAACTCTATACGGGATAGTGCAGTAAATTGGATTTTTTTTCTATTTTTTATCAAACTCTTGTCACATTCAAATATGAATACAAAATTGAATTTTGAAATTTATATTGGTATTTTGATGTTATGTTTCCATGGTAATGCTCAATGGACCGGCGCTAACATGCCAGGTGGAAATATGATGACTGGGATTCCGCAATGGCCTGGTGGAAATATGATGTCTGGGAACGCACAGCCACATGGTGGATTTGTTATGCCTAGCGGCAATACAATACGAGGAATATTTAGCGCTATACGTAAGTTATTAGGATAGATTGTGGTCAGGACATTTCACAGTCCCAGTTAAATGTAAACTAGCTTAGTATTTTCAAATATGTTGCTCTCGAGCATCACCGAAGAGACATTGATTGATGATAGGCGCATTTGGTGCAGAAAAATTGGTACCGTTTATGTTATTGACCAATGAGACTTAAGTTTTAAGTCATTTTCCATATTCTTCACTCTTTAAGATTTTAACAAGAGCAATACTGCAATATGCATACAGGCTAATTTCTTGCATATAATACTAAATAAAATAATTCGAAAATAGTTCTCAAAACTACTAAGAAGATTCCTTAGTTTGATATATCAATGCTTGAATGAACTTGTACAGATCATCTCATATTTAAGGTGGTACCCAACACTTTGACTAAAATTAAATTGGCTCGTTTAATTTTCTTAAAATTTTGACAAAGTATTCACTTTGACCCTTTTACAAAAATATAAAAATTTCAACAAATTTGAACCAACCGTTTTATCAGAAAAAATACACTGGTTATATAGCAGTTTGACAAACACTTATTTTGATCATTGAGAAGCTTGATATTCCCTTAACAACACAACGTAATTAAAACGTTTAGCTGATTTTACACAGTTATCTCCCTGTAGTGTTAGGTACCACTTTAAAAAAAAACTTAAAACGTGTATTAATCTAAGCCTTTAAGTCACAAGACTCGATTGTACTAAAAATGAACATGCGCTCTATCAATGGGGAATGACAATAGATACATGCATTGCTGTTACCTTATTGGTTCACAAAGAAACACCAATGATTTAAGTTGCACTGCAGTCTTAATACATTTCAAAACTCCAAGCAATATTCTCGAAAATTAAAGAAGTGGGCAATACAATATATCTCTTACGACCTACACTTAATGGCCCCTTCGAAGTATAACAGTAAATTGTACTAGTTATATAAATATTTGTCAACCACATTCTTGTTGACAAAGCACTTTTTTGCAGTTAATGAGACATTGTGGTAATTAATCATACCATGAATAATATGTTGAAGAACAAGAACGAAATATGTTTCAGCTTTAAATGAGTCTTAAATTTAAAAATGCATTTGAAAATCTCGGCAGAAATTAATCTTTAAAGACTGTTGGTTGGAGTAAGAAAAGTCAAACTGTAGTCGTACCTTCAGTAGACCGTAATCAGGCAGGAGGAATATAGTCGTTAAAAGTTACAACAAACAAAAAAACAACAACAACAAAAAAAAAAAAAAACCAACAACAAAAAAAAAAAAAAAAAGTAAATATGCAAATGATGTTTTTTTTTAATACGAAATAATTGCAAAGACCTCATATTGTTTACCAATGGAATGATATCCTATTCTAAAATTAAGTCGGATGTCCTTAATGTCAATGATCTCTTGGTAAATGTAACTGTCTACAAAGAGTTAAATTGTAGTGCAACTACAATACATTTGTAAAACAAAACACTAACGACTATTTTGTATAAATCAAAGTATTAACTTAGATAAATACAAAAGGTATACACTGTGTAATTTTCAACTCGACGTTTACCTTCAGAATTGTTATATATTTATAACCACTACAACATGTTATACAATACATAATTTTATATGTTTTTAAAATAACAAACATATCAAAACAAGAGTATACGAAAGAGGGACAAAAGATACCAGACGGACATTCAAACTCATAGATAAAAAAACTGACAACGCCATGGCTTAAATAGAAAAAGACAAGCAGACAATTGATACCGGTAGTATATGACATGAGACACAACATAGAAAACTAAAAACTAAGCAGCACGAAACCCACCAAAAACCGGGGGTGATATCATGTGCTCAGGAATGGTAAGCAGATCCTGCTTCACATTCAATTCTCTGATTCAAATTCGTGAAAATGGAACGGGACTGTAGTAAGGACATAAGGAGCATATCTAATATCATCTGTGAAACGGAAATTCCATAAGGGTCAACCAACTCGCCACACATGATTATACGAAAGATGATCTGGTTACATTTGTTACTTACCTAGATGCATTTGATCTACACCGGTTACTTATGTTATATGATTGCCAAAAGAGACAACTCTCCAGGAGAGACAAAAATGACACAAAAAAATCATATATTTTAAGTCAACGTACGGTCGTCAACAATGAGCAAAACCCATACCGCAGAGTCTGCTATAACAGGCTCGGAAATTACAAATGTAAAACAATTCGATCGAGAAAACAAACGGGATACTTTTGCTCATTAATGACAGTGTAAAAAACGTATATTTCATTATTATTTCATTTTTTTTTAGCTCAATGCGTTCCAGTTAAAAGCATCAACTGTGACAAATACGGCTTTAATTCTACCAAGTTTCCCAATTATATTGGACACGCCCGTTTAGCTGAAGCTGAAAATGCTCTGACACAGATATTTACAAACACTGTTACATGTCCTATACCGAAAGCATCCGCTGAAATGATTGGATGTGCAACAATGATTCCACTTTGTATAAATGGTAAAACGGTGCCTCCTTGTCAAGAAGATTGTAGAGGTATACATGTATAAATATTGTTTTGCGTTTGTTTTTTTCTACATTGGCTAGAGGTTAAGGGGGAGGGTTGAGATCTGAAAAAACATGTTTAACCCCGCTGCATTGTTTGTGCCTGTCCTAAGTCATGAGCATCTGGCCTTTGTTATTCTTGTATGATTTTTAATTTTAGTTTCTAGTGTATAATTCGGAGTTTAGTATGACGTCCATAATCACTGAACTAGTAACATATTTGTTTAGGGGCCAGCTGAAGGACTCCTCCGGGTGCGGGAGTTTCTCGCTGCATTGAAAACCCATTGGTGGCCTTCTTCTGTTGTCGTCTCTATGGTCGGGTTGTTGTCTCGTTGACACATTGCCATTTTCCTGACTTGGCACATGACATTTTAAGAAATGGAGGGTTGAACCTGGTTTTGTGGCTAGCCAAACCTTCTGCTTTTATGGCAATGTTAAATATAACATTACAATGACAACATTACATGACAGGACTATATTGCAAATAAATAGCAAAACATACAAGACAGAGAAACACACAAATAATAGCTATCAAAAGATACCAGGCTTATAATTTAATATGCAAGACGCGCGTTTTGTCCACACAAGACCCATCTAAGCTGATTTTGGCAAATCCTTTTCAAATGTTGTCCCTAAAAGAGGGACGAAAGATACCAGAGGGACAGTCAAACTCATAAATTGAAAACAAACCGACAACGCCATGGTTAAAAATGAAAAAAAGACAAACAGGCAAACAATAAAACACATGACACAATATAGAAAACTAAAGAATAAGCAACACGAACCCCGCCAAAAACTAGGGGTTATCTCAGGTGCTCTGGAAGGGTAAGCAGATCCTGCTCCACATGTGGCACCGTCGTGTTGCTTATGTGATAACAAATCCGGTAAAAAGTCTAATTCAGTAGGTCACATTCATTAAGGGGGCTCTGTCACATCGTTCTTTTAATGACATTTCAAATCAAATTATAAATCGGGTACTTTTTGTTAAGCGTCACTCATGAATCTTTTTAGACGAAATGCCCTTCTTGCATGTATACATATATAAAACTGGTATCTTTGATGAAATTACTGAAAATCTTTAAAAAAAATGTTTTGCATGCATGGCTACCAAATTTCATTTTTTGAAGTGACAGTGGTCGTAGAATTTCCTCTTGCAGATGTTATAATTCAATGCAAAGTTAATCAGATACCTATTTACTTTTTATGTTTTGTTTTGACAGTTTTTGTAGGATTTCCTTTTGCAGATTTTAAAATTAAATGCAGAGTTAATCAGATATGTATTTATTTTCTGTTTTAACAGTTTTTTTTGTGCTTTCTTCTTGCAGAGGTGATAATTAAGTGCAAAGTTAATCAGATACCTAATTTTGAGATGGCTGAGACGATCTGTAGTTTATTTCCAAAACGAGGCTCAACAACCAACTGTATCTCAATACAAAGTAAGCAAACACGAGTGGCACTTTATCGAAAGCGTGTTATGGTTGTAAGTCTATTCACACAGAAGTGCGCATGTCTTGCACAATGCAGATGAGTAGCGTTCTAGAATGTTATATGTATGTAAAGGCACATTTTTATCAAGCACGGTTGCGGTTTAAACAGCATATTTAAACACATTAACAGCATTAAAAACAATAAAAATGATGTATTCATTTCCTGTTAATATATTCTTTATTTCATTTGATAACTAGTAACTAATAAGATGGTTGGACAATAGTCATGACAAATAGCGCTCGTATTTTGTAAAATAAAAAAAACACACTGTTGAATATTCTTACTCCTTGTTGAAACTTTATCATGGCGATCATATCTTGTCATGGGTGTTGCACTTCATTCAGACATCCTGGGAATTGGTACTATATCAGGAATAATCTGATTTTCAGTAGTTGTCGTTTGTTGGTGTGGTTCATAAGTTTTTCCCGTTTCTTGGTGTGATTCATAAGTGTTTCTCGTTTGTTGGAGTGGTTCATAAGTGTTTCTCGTTTCTTGGTGTGGTTCATAAGTGTTTCTCGTTTCTCGTTTTTTATAAAGATTATACCGTTGGTTTTCACATTTGAATTGTTTTACATTTTTAGGACCCTTTATAGATTGCTGTTCGATGTGAGCCAAGGCTCCATTTGAAGACCTAACTTTGACCTATAATGGTTTACTTTTACAAACCGTGACTTGGATGAGAGTTGTCGCATCTGCACTCATACCACATATTCTTATATTCATTTGTGTCTTTTGGTGTCTTTGTTATGGTATAAGCTTAGTATTAATCTGTTGTGTTAAGACCTTTTTAACTTAATTCTATAGTTTGTTTTTATATTATATTGTTACACTACTGTCCAAGTTAAAGGAGATGGTTTGATGCCAACTTTTTAGATTAACCTCGCCACGATCTTGTTTTTTTTTCATTCTTTTGTTTTGTTTTTATTTTAGATACACCATAAACGGAAAAAAGAATTGGAAAAGAAGACATGCTAATACCAAGCTTTATGTTAAATAAATTATGTGAATTTTTATAATACATATTGAATTATGCTCCATGTTCTGACAAACATTCTTTTAGAAATGATCGATACCATAAAGTAGTCAATTAGATTTATTATTGTTTTTTATTTAAAATTTATATTGCAAATGTGTCATCCAAATTCAGGACGAGAACAAGCAAGCAAACATTATAATAAGTTCAGTCAAGTGTATATACTGGGATAAATGGGAGGATTAAGACTGTGGAAAATAAATAGTTATTTGGTCTTTATACCAACTCCATACGAACCTTTCAATGAGTATTAAAATTTGCAATCGATTCGTTTTATGCAGAGGGCATGTCTTTCAGCGTCCATATTCGGCCTGGACCATGTCGTTAATTCATGTATTTCACCCAGCCAAACGGACGTCCCTATTTGTCATTGTGTTTACTGCTCGGTGGGGAAAGACAAGGGTACCATATTTCTTTTTCCATTCCCAAAACGGCAGCAGTCCTTTTGCGCAAATTACTGTTTTTTCCGGGGTATCTTTTGCGCCAAATTTTGTTTTCCAAATGTATCAATTGCGCCAATCTTTGGAACTCATTTGCGCCAATTTTCCTGTACAGATATCTATCATAAAAATGAATGATTATAAATATATATTTATTCTTATTTTTGGCTGAAAAAAGTATCATATATATGTTCGGAGATTTTTCACCATGAAGATGAGCATCTGAAGTGAAATGACTTAAAATGCAGTAGACAGTCAATGTACAGAGAGAGAATAAAACTTATTGCTTTGCTGAATATTTAATAAAGATATATATATATGCCAATAGAGAAGAAAATAGAATCTTTTGCTGATTATGTTTTAGCCACATATGTTGATGACACAGTGCTTTGTTCCCACCATGCGTATGGGCTTTATTATTATTAGGAATTATTATGGACTGTTTTATGCATTTCATCCTTCAATGTTGTGTTTTTGGACAATAATGTGAAGTTACAAGCTACCACATCCCTGAAATTGGGAAGTACCCTTGCAGCAGCAGTAATAAGAAGATATGTTTCAGAAAAGGAAACATTTGCCGTGTAAACTGCCGGTTCAAAGTTCGAATTAGGGAAGTCATTTTTCTTTTAATTGGCGCAATCGTATGTTTTATTTTTGGCGCAAATGAGATGTAATTTTAAAACATGTGGCGCAAACGTAGCATTGGAGAAAAAAAGTTGTGGCGAAAAAGGACGCATTTTTGGCGCAAACGGATCTCTCACCCCAAAACAACCGTTGAGTGTTTTTAATAAGTTTTTGAATAACAACTGCCTGAATGTGTCGTTTATAGATATTGTAACAAGAGAATATTCCATTGCACGGTTGGTTTCAGTACGAACTAGCCTTTGTCCTGGGCGCCGTTTAATGAAGTACCCGTCCTGGTTCGTATCTGTCGGACGATTGAAGGCTAGACAAGAACACTTTGTACGGTACATAAAATCCTTGGTAAAATACCTGCCGTCCTTAGACATGTGTCGATGAGTATTGGAAATATGCGAACGTTGGTTTTCCCGTTTGAATGGTTTTACACTAGTAATTTTTGGGCCCGTTATAGTTTGTTGTTCGGTGTGAGCCAAGGTTACGTGTTGAAGACCGTACTTTGAGCTATAATGGAAAATTCAAAACGGAAAGTCCCTAATCAAATGGCAAAATCAAATGATAAAACACATCAAACGAATGTAGAACAGCTGTCATATTCCTGACTTGGTACAGGCATTTTCAAATGTAAAAAATGGTGGATTGGTTTTATAGCGCTAAACCTCTCACTTGTATGACAGTCACATCGAATTCCACTATAAATGTTTAAATAAATCTGAATCGGTAACCAACGGAAAAGAGAAAAATACGGCATTGCACTTCTGAGAAAAATGAGATAACTACAAGACAATATTTTAAAAATATGATCTTTGAAAAGTTGTGAATAAATTCAACAAAAATCAAATTTCCAACAAAAACACTATATTTTCAATGAGAAAAGTTTTGATTGTGACAACAACAGTTATCTATTCATAGACTTTCATTTTTGATCAATGACTCAATTTAAACTGTCAGTGCCAATCGTTAAGATGTTTGCTACTTTGTTTCAAACTATCAAGCCCCTTAAAAGACTGTTATCAATTGATAGTACACAAAAATGGGAATAATAAAACAGAAAAAATAAGGGTCCGTGTGCATGCTTTCAAGATATAAGCAATTGAAATTTGGAAGAAAATGATTATCTCTGTGTTTTCATACTTTTAACATCTGCACCTGATTTTCAAAAGCTATGAAAAAATAACAATGATTTTCAATGATTTTCAGATATTGCTTTTCAAACTATATGTAATAAAATTATGGAAAGATAAGCAGGGGAAAGTTAGTAAAAAATGCTAATTGCGTTAAATGTACAAAACAAGAGGAGTCCACATACCTGACATAAAAATCAATCAAGAGGAACGATCATCCTTTATTTGAGAAAAGCACAAACTTGTCATGTCTCTGATATAACAGAAAAATCTAATATAAAACCAGGTGCGATTTGAAATTAGAATAATTATTTTATAATTAATATTATAATGGTGTTTTCAAATTGAACTTGACGTACTTAAAATTCTGATTGTATAATCTGTTTTTTTTTTTTTTTTTAATTTATGCTTTATTATGATGTAATTGTGTTGCCTACATGTACTATATGTTTCGTAGACCAGACAATCATATTTAGTATACTTAACAATTCTGCGCATAGATTCTGCTTAAATGTTCATGTAAATCATTTGCTCTTTATATTGTTTCATTTTTGATTTAGATGGAATATGATTGAGGGGCCTGATGGGTTATTTTTGTTCTTCCTGATCGGCGCATTTTCGCTATCGTGATCCGTTTTTCTACAGATTTTTTTTTATATTTTCGTGATCCGTGATTATGGAAGTTTATTTTCTGAGAATCGTGATTAAAACAAAAATCAACTCGTGAATCGTGATGAGACCCCCCCCCCCCCCCCCCCATCAGGCCCCTCATGATTGTGTCAAGGATTATATTTTGTCTTCAATGATAAAAGGACATGGTTATGAAAATTACCGCAGTTCATTGTTTTATATAATGTTTCACCACATAAATTATATTAAATCATGCTTACATAGTTATGAAAATTACAGCAGTTCCTTTTTTTATATAATGTTTTTACCACATAGATATATTTAAATATATATTAAGATAGTCTATTTTTCAGGTCCCTTTTATTGTTTTCTAAATGCAAGCAAAAATGAAAATTTCTTTAATGCTTCCGTATAAAAACGTATGAAAACGTTTAACTAGATAATGAAGAATAGGGCGGATATGCATGAAACTACTATAATTAACATAAAAAATTATTAATATGAGGAAGGCGCTACCTTAAATGCCAGCTTTATACTAAGACAATGTCATATATATATTGATTAGTAGTTGATTGTTTAACGTCCAGTGGCAAATATTTCATGCATGTTCAGAACGAATGTCCTAGGCTGCATTAACATATTGTTTATGTCTAAAATAAAATTATAAGTTCAGATGGAAAATGTTTATGGAACGATCATTGAACTTGAAAAGGCAGAAGGGGTTATGGTATTTTTTCGAAAAAAAATATTCTGATTCCCAAATTGATGAATAAAAAATCTGTTCAAGCAGAGGACAACAAAAATATTTGAATCCAGATCTTCACCAAAAATGATTTTATCTTTCAGATATGCAAAATAAATTTAACTTTTATATATCTTAAAACATTTAAAACTTCCCAAACCGCACAGGTAAGTCTGTACACAGTAGTTTTTAGGTGACAATGGCCGTATTTGCCAATTTGTTTTGATAAACCTTAATACTAGTGTTAAATTTTGACTAAATAATTTTAATTGTTAGCGCTGAAGGGCTTCGGTGAAAAAAATCTGACGCGAATAAAAAAAACATTTGTATTCCTGATCATCTTCAGTTTGTGATTTCTACATCAATTTCATGTACTAATTCAGTCAGTTTTATGTCATTTCTAGCATATATTTTTTTTTGTTACATGTACATGATGTAGCTTACTTTCAAGTTTTTATATGACAACAGAAATTGAGAATAAAATTGAGAATTGAAATGGGAAATACAAGCATGTTAAAAATTTGCTTTCGAGTAATGCTTAATCATGTCATAGTTGTTTTCAAGAAGACACATTTGATTTCCAGACAATAACTTGAGTATAAGTGAATGGATCTCTATGACATTTTACTAGAAGGATCAATACACAAAAGGAAGATTAAGAATTGATTTTGGGGTTGGTTTTTTTTCAATTTTTTTGGTTTTTCTTCCAAAATTTACCCTATTTACATTGATTATACTGGTCTAGTATATATAGATGCAACAAATACTGATTTGGCAGGAGATGCACACAAAATAGGGTGTTTTAAATATTTTATCTGCAATTTGTGCATTTTCCCTATGATGTGTACTTCTTGATAATGTCGACGTGAGAATCATGATAAAGAAAATATATTTGGTAAGTATATATATATTCACAATTGACATGCGCCAGTGTGCTGCAAAAGGATCTTCTTTCCCTTTCATTCCCAAAATTACACATGATTTTTTTTCTCTCACAGTAACACATGAGTTATTTGGTAAATAAAACACTTGTCATTGTTTGAAACTTTCAGTAACAAAAATTTAGTTTAGCCTGTTTGAATGTTTCACTGATTGTGTAAAAAATTTAACTGAAAATGTACAAAACACTTGATAAAATTGCATTTATCTGCAGAATTATTGATAACTTTCCTCACTTTATATTCACAAGGACATATAACTAACATATTGTCCATGCTATTCTAATCTGAGTTTTTATTCATACATATACTGGCATGGCTGGTGCTGTTCCAAGTTGTCTTCTTTTTCTGTTTCTTGAGAAGTATTTGTTTAACCTGTTTAGTCATTATAAAGTGTTACAATTCTTATTTAGACGCAACACATAAATAGTGACCAAAAAGGTACCGCTTTCACATGAGAGAAGCTAGAAAAAAAATTAAATGTACACATTTTCAATATTTTTGTAGGACTTACTATCATATGAAATTAAGGAGTTAGAGACTTCTGTTGAATAGAAATGTTTGGGTTCACCTGATACCTGTTTTCAAATTAGTCCATATTGAAGTTTGAAGGGTCCAAAATTAAAATATGTTTGATTTCAAATGACATAAAAATTTGGTGTTTTTTATATGCTAAATATACATCTGTGGTCATATCAGGCTGTGCTTTGCGAAGCATTTTATTGCCTTTAGGTTTGTCCTTTTTTTTTTTGGTCATGAAAATTAATTTGTAGTTCTGTTGTGAAGTTGCTAACATGAGAATACCCAAATTGCTCCTATATTGTAAGTTTTTTTCACCAACTTTTTTAAATGTACCAGGCAAAAGTTTATTCTGTGCTTATTTTGTAGACTATCCTTGTTTACAATATAGTTACGCCAATTTAATTTTGAGTCCATGTAGAGTCATAGAAAAATTGGTTTGAAATGACCTCCAAACAATCCATGATACTGTAATGAGGTCAGTACCAAAATTCCATACATCATTACATGTATGGTTAATTTCAAATCCTTAAAACTGGAATATAAACATATGTTTTGTTTTATTTCTTCAAATATTTCAAACAATTTGACATTACTCCATGCTTCAACTATTATTTTTTGAAGAAAAGGATGCTGGTAACAAATTTAATTTGCTCATTTTAAAAAGATGATTTAATTAGATAATGGTGAAAGAAAACTTGTAAGATTTCTGCAGGTTTTTTTTGGCTGAATAGGTGCAATTTGGTAACTGAGTGCAATTTTGGTACTGTGATGTTATAACTTATATACATGTAACCATAAGTGTGTATTGCTAAATAGATTGAAATGTGAACCTGATAGTGATACATGTATAACGTAACGGTACCCAAATTGCACCGAGTACCCAAATTGCACCTATTTAGCAAAACTAGCAGCGAAAATCTTACAAGATTTCATAGAGACTAAACAATTTGTATTTTTATGATTTGATACTAAGCACATCTTTCAACATATGTAAAACTATTTAGATATGCACAAAACGTTCATAGTATTCATCAACAGATGAAGTATTTACTGAAAAAGCAAAATGTACTGAAACGTCGCCATGCGACGTCATCAAAACGTCATCTTTTTAAAATGAGCAAATACAATATGTTACAAGTATCCATTTAAAAAATAATGAAGAGTAAGCATGGACTAATATCCAATTGTTCAAAATATTTGAAGAAATTAAACAAAAGCTCTGTTATTAGACTTTTGACGATGTGAATTTAAGCATGGATGCAATTTGGGTACTCCTCATTTCAGAATCATTGATGGTTTGGAGGTCAGTTTAGACCAATTTTTCTATGATTCCATATGGAATAAAAATCAAATTGGTGTACCTTTATAACAAAGAAGGATACGGCTACAAAATAAACACAGAATGGACATTTTTGTCTTTATCATAAAAAAACGTAGACGAAAAAACTGTCAAAATAGGTGCAATTTGGGTACCGTCACGTTATAGTGATAAAGTACTTGGTAGAGTAAAAATGCTTTGATCAGGTTTAAACTGACTCATAAAATATACAGGGGACTGCTGCAGCTTGAATTTTAAAGGATGTAGCCCACATACTTCCAAGTAACATGCCCTGTATATACCTATCAAAGTCATGGTATTCTCATGGGTTATCATAATAACTCCATCTTCCCATAAAATCCAATTTTGAACAATATGGGAGCATACAATATATACATGTGTCAGTACTACTCAGAGTGAGACTCAAGTCTCCTTTTATGATTAAACTTAGAGAGAGAGAAAACGAAACAGCGTCCTTCAGCTCAGTCTTCTCCTGGGACTAATAAGGTAGATATCTGATATGACATAATCAATGAAAAGATTTGTTGAGAGGAAGTACAGAATAAGAAGATTGTGAATTATTTCAATATATTTTTTTGACTTTTGTTATTAAAGAATAAAGTTGTGATTTAGTCTGTGGGCTAGTACCATAGGCGGATCCAGGGGGATATAATAACCGTGATCACATTCAACAGTATAACCAACGTCATTATCATTGTTCCTTGATGTGGGGAATTATGTGGCAGATGAACATAAGTAGTCAAGGTCAACCAGTGCACCGGAGTTTACCCCGCTTGCCGCATGGTCATTATAAAAAAAAATCCGAAATGTATTGCTTGCAGAGGTTTTTTCTGTGTTCCCATAGCTGGACGGAACATTTACGCTAAATATATTATCGTTAATTATGATTTTGTGACTTTTAAATGAAGCACCTGTGATTATTTAAGTAATTTGACCTCACAGAAAATGGAAAGTTGAAGCAGACGAAACATGGCGTCAGTTGTTGTTGTCCTAACTTCGGTAATTTCCGTGGTACAATAAAATTAAAATAAGCTACACAAGTTACCAAAATTTCTGAATTTTTATTTTTGTAAACGAATAAAAATTAATGTCGTATTAAACATCGAAATTATTCTGATATGTCCCGTTTTGTCAAGCTCGCGTTGAAACGTTAAATTCGGCCGCCATTAAAAAAAATAATCGTACGAGATTTAACGAGAGTGACGAAACTTTTCAGATGGGTCGTGTAGAGAGAGTTATCGTTCTTTATTCCAAAACGATGCTTCTACCATAAGTACCAGCTAAAGCTGGCATATCATTAGTAGTACTAATCTATCGAAGGCATGTGGAAAAATCTGTCCGTCCGGAACAAATCTTAATTAAAGTACTTTTATGCATACGGGCCACAGTAAAGCTTTCTAATAATTTGACGTGATGTACGTACGCTTAACGAATCATACGTAAGATTCGTTTTGGGGATCTTTTATTTTGACATGATTAAATAATCGTCACGTTACTTCGATGACATTGCACACTAATGTTAGCCTATTACGGACCTTTGCCCTACATGTGACGATATTTATTAAATTAGGTTTTTCGTGAAATGTAGGATTTCGGGACATACGATAGGTGAAAATGTAATACCACCAGGTGAAAGGAGATAACTCTACAAAAAATTCTAAATATAGGGTGGTCAGGAGATGAAATACCCCTAAAAACTAAAAAGAAAGGGCTCCAATCTCCCTCCCCACACTTTAAAAAAAAATCACAATGTTGCAATATTTAACCTTAGAAAATACCTAGGGAAAGACTTTGTCCACTTCCCTCAGAAAAAATAAGAAAAAACCAAATACTTCCTCAATTCAATATTTGCAACGCCCAAAATACTAAAGTGAAGACTACCTTCATATATTCTATGCCATTTCATGCTCGTTTAATAACTTTTATCCTGCAATTGGGTGTTCTACTATACAGATACAGCCCTACAGATATCGCTATGCTGTATCTGTATACTATACAGGGTTGCATTCAATATCGTAGCGGCTACGTAGTGCTACGTAGATTTTGACTATTGAAGGTGTAGCTATATACTAGTTGTTGCCTAGATATTGATAACAGCTACGTAGCAGCTACAATCTACGATATTGAACTCAACCCTTATATCGCTTTAAAGCACCGCCCACTGCCGGACTGAGTATTGTATACCTGCGTGACCTCAGAATGTGTATTGCAGTTGCATTCACATGACGTATTCATTGCGAAATAACGATTAATTTTATACGTTCTGTTTGTTTTCAAACATTTCTTTAGAGTAATAAGAATCACACTAATTTGCTGATAACATCCACACATGAACAGTCTTTTTTACGGTGACAACTATCGATATCAAAACTTGAATGTGTATTGATCATTGATTGTGTAACAAAAACAACCATATCAATTTCAGCATGCATGTTTAGTGAATGTCAAGTCTGAAGCGTAGGACAACTCGTACACTCCTGTTTCAAATTGGACAATGTTTTGTTATTTGTTTTTACTGTTGAAATTAGTTGTTACGTTAAAATAGATAATTATTTACCTTGAGTGATATATTATTGTTGACCATTCGAGATTCTTTTTTTGCGAACCCGTTTTCAGCTGAATGTGTGATTACTGTGTATCGTATTACTACACGTGTCTCAGGGGATTTCAAATCGAAAATAAATGCAAAACATGTTTTTTAGTCTTTCAAAACACAAATAACATATAGAATTAATTGCAGGATAAAGACAATAACTGTTTAGTGTCTTTAAATATCAGCGGTATTTGTACTCGGCTCGAAACAGGTGTAGTAGCTCGCTAAAAGCTCGCATACACCTTGTTTCCTAGCCTCGTACAAATACAGCTGATATTTTTTAAATACACTAAATAGTTATTGTCTATGTAAATCGTCGCCTCTCCCTGTGTGATATTCATTGTCACCTTGTTATGTGTCCATACCCTGGAGCTCGGCTCTCCTATGGAACCGTTATTTTAGCGTATAAATCCGTTTTGGTCCTGAATATTCATGAAATATTAGCCACTGCACGTTGAGTGAACACTATGCGTCTTCCATGCATGTTTATTGTTAAATCGTCATTATGAAATCCACAATATATATGATGCAAAGTTATCGATTTATTTTCTTGATATACATTTAGGTGTTAAAATGCGTTTGTAAATGCCTTGATTTTTGATTTTTGGTGTTTTAACGCCACTTTTAAGCATCGCATTTAGACTATGTCGTGGCAGCAAGTTTTTATTGGTTGAGGAAGCCGAAGTGCCCGTAGAAAACCACGGACCTTTGATAGGAAAACTGACTATCCTAGTCAATTAAGATTGGGGTCGAGTGTACCTACAAGAGTGGGGTTCGAACTCACAACTCAGTGTTGACTGACTAGCTAGTAACTACTTAAACCACTCGACCATCGATGCCTCCTGTTTATAAATGAACAAAACGATCTACGTATATATACTAATTAGAGACGGTTTAATTTTCCAAAACACCCAAGCTTTTCGTTTTTGCTTTGAGTGTAAGAGAACGAGCATTTTTATGTTTGTTTCCTAAAAACATTTATTAAAAGGGTGTATTATTTGCGATTCGTTATTTTTGAAAGAAAAATTTGGTTTAGAAAAGAATGAAGTTACCGGATAAAATAAAGACTCTTAATTGTTATTGTGGAAATGTAATACGTGCTCCCTTTAAGTACGTTCGTACCTTTTGTCAAAATGTAAGAAAGCTCTAGTAGAAGATTAATGGGTATATATACTAATGGTTTGGTAACAGACGAGAAATTACGTAATACTATGTAAATGAGGTGAGAGGTTCTAGGGGTGTAGACGTTTTCTTTAAACGTGAATTATGTAATGCATTTTAAATCATACGGCTGCGTAAAAGTTTGGGAGGTATTCTTTGGATTCATATAAAAAGTAGAACATCTTTTTGTGTTATGTGTAGCCGATTGCTAGCGGCTCCTACCAAATGAGTCGAAAGGATAAGTTTTATTTTTCAAAAATTTACTTTAACAATTGGATTGTAACCATGCAAAATAATGGATATACCATTATCTGTGGCGACTTTAACGCAACATGTCGCTACAATACGACGCTATTATTCCTTGATCAGTAATTGATCACTGTCAACATTTTAAAGGGGATTTATTTATTGAATTCTTATTGGATATATATTTTGCTTTTTTAGCGGAAGAATCGGTTGTAATGATTTATATATCTCTCTCCTCAAGGACAATCGAATGGGGAATTCATTTGAATGATCAATTTGAATGTGTGAGATTTAAATGTTTATAAAAACTAATAGACGGATTTAAACAGTTCTGTGAATTTCAACCTGATTAGGATTCTGGCTCGCTCTCTCGTAGTTAGATTAATTTGCCCGCTAAAAATGACAAAATTGCCGGCAAATAAATATCCGTTACTTCAGACGTTTAGAATGTGAATTACGTTAGTCGAAAACTAAATGTTATCCATGAAATTTTTCGTACACATGCAGAAATGCTTACTTAATATGGGTAACCATGCCTTTTTCAGTCTATAAGGATTATAAAATTGTCCACAATAAATTATTTATGAAAAAAATATTTTTTTGTGATTAAAAAAGAAAGTACTGATAAATTGTCTTCATTTTAATAAATCAGTTGAAACATTTACCCCCCCCCCCCCCTTTCCGCCCAACAGGTATTTGTTTTAACAGTGCACTAAGTAATTCTAGGATTCATTTATTTTTCTGTATGTAAATTAACTTTTGTTGACAATCTGTCTCAAAATTCACAAATTTAAATAATTTTTAGAAATTTTTAAAATCTTAACCTATTGTGAACTGCTATTTTACAATCCAAGATTGTGATTCTACATTCAAAATGGTTTTGAGAGTCATGTAAAAATAACAAGACAATAACAATCAAACCAAGGAGTAAACAAAGACTCATAAAACCAAAAGACATTGACATCAACAGTTGCAAATAATAAAAAAGAAACAACACGAACTCCACCAAAAACCGGGAGTATAATCAGGTGCTCCGGAAGGGTAAGCATTTCCTGCACCGTATACGTAACAAATTTTAAAGCTGGTAATTAGCATTTGTAAACAAACGAAAACAACTATAATAATTCTCAATGACATTCGGATACAACTGAAAAAACACTGCTATGCTGGAATTTGGTATTTGAAAGCAAATGAAAGCAAACAGAACACTTTAAAGATGACATTTGATATATTGGAAGCAATTGTAAAGAAACGGAACACATTAAACGTGACATTTTGAAGCACGTGAAAACCAATAGATGAATGTAAATTTGGTATTTGCCGCAAGTAAAAACAACCAGAAGACTTAAAAGATGCCATGTGGGCTTTGATAAAAGAAAAAAACTTAAACACGGATATTTTTTGGATTATTTCTTTTTGAATTCAATATTAGCCGAGGGTTGTGTGTTATCTCGTTATGTATTACGTGCCTATATAAAACTTGTTTAATTTGAATTCAAGAAGACATACATTTTGTGAGCATGCTATTAATTTATTGTCAGTAAGCAGGTGTGGATCCAGAAAAATGTTCTAGGTGTGTCACCAATACGAACTTTCTAAACGTTTCATTTCTATTTATAATAAAGGCCACGAAGAACGTAACAACCTAATGATAATCCATGGTTAACAAAATTGATTCCGATTTCATTTGTCTGATGTCTGTGTAAAAGGTAAAAGCATCCATCAAAGTCGTAGTATAAATAATAATGTCCTTGGAATCACAAAGGGTGAACTAGGTTATAGGAAAATGTTCATGCTTTGGTGTTCTTCTGACCGATCCACCGTAAAATGCTCATAAAAAGCACTTGACTGATACCGCTACTGGTGAACTATCAGTCCTCAAGAGTGTGAACATTTCAGAAGTTAACACTTCGGAACTGACATCATTGATGACACACCTGCCTTAAATCAGTTGCGGATCCAGAACTTTTCATAAATTAGGGGGCACTGACTGACCTAAGAGGGAGCCCGCTCCAGTCATGCTTCAGTGGTTCCCTATATAATCAACCAAATTTTCCCCACGAAAGGGCCCACCCCTGGATCCGCCTATGTAAATTGTCTGTTTATACATTTAGAAATTATTAAGAATCTGAGGTTTCAACACACTTAGGCAAAGTTGACCATGGATGGATTTGGCTTCTATTTGTAGGTCCAATTGGTCATAAAGCTCTTCATCTGTTTTTGTTCTTATACACCTTCAGCAATCAAATATGTGAGCTTTGTTGGTGAAGATAAATCACGATAAGCGCTTCTGACACATACAGTCTATTCTAAAAGTGTTGTTTTCATTTCGTTTATGAATCCCGAGCGTTCTTGTGGCTGTTCAGGTTGTATTAATTCGTACTAAATCCGTTGCAAGTCAGACGTTGAATCCGATGTCACGCTCTAGCTCTGCACGTTCAGAACTCTTGCAAAAACTATTTGAGGGGTCGGTAGGTTGCCTGTTGCAAAATCAAATTATACTCTTATCTTATTTATCCTTATGTTCCAGTAGCAGAAGAAGTTTCGCATTGTATATTTCAAATGCATTTACGGGTAGACTAATTTGATTTCGTGAAGAACTTGCTTGATATTTGCCACCGGACGCTAATGAAACATTAATGATCAACCATAATGCACGTAGACAAAAACTTGTTCGTTATGTCATTTCTGCTCCAATTTTCAAAGTTTAAAAAAATCAAACTCATAAACCGAATCAAAATAACAATTCCCTGGCAAGAAAACAAAATGACGAAAAGACAAACAATAATACACAAAACACAACATAGAAACCTAAGGACTAAACAACACAGAGCCTATCAAAAGCCTGGAAAGGTATGTACAGATCCTGCTCCACATGTTGCACCCATCGTGTTGTTCATGTTACTACAAACCCGGTGAAAAGTATTATTTAATAGGTCACATTCAATAAAAAGGGCTGATTTTGTTTATGACAATTAGAACATATCTATAACATTCTGTGAAACAGATATTCCAAAACGGCCAACCAACTCTCGATGGCGTCTGTAATATTTTCGAATGGACAATATTATCTTCACCAATTGATATTCTTGGTTCAAAAGCGTCCTTGTACACATCAATCCTCTATGATAGAAAAAACAAGTTCATGAATATCTTATCAACTGAAAGATATTGTATACTCCGTATGCAGGCGCTGCTGAAATTAATGCTGCTACATACATTTTTTGTACATAAAAATAGAAAGTTCACAATTGGGATGCTGACATCATATCTTTTGTCGTGAATCTTTTCTCAATCGCACCTCATTAAAAATGTTGAAATGTCAGAAAGGAAGAGGGGAGACTTTCTGTATCTGTTGATTTTTTATATGCATTCTTGAATCATTCTTCTACATTTATAAGGAAAATTAATGCCTGTACCAAGTCAAGCCGACCATGCAAGGGCTGTATAGCCAGTCAAGGTCGTTAAAAACTTCCATTTGTTGTACCAAGTCAAGAATATGAAAGTTTGTTTCCATACTTTTGATGTGTTTGAGCTTTTAGTTTTACTATTTGGTTAATGACGTTTCATTTGACATCCGATTGTTTATTGTAAAACACATCCTTCATACGTATAAATTGTCAATCCAGAAAAAACACATCCTTCATACGTATAAATTGACAATCCAGAAAAAAACACATCCTTCATACGTATAAATTGCCAATCCAGAAAAACACATCCTTCATACGTATAAATTGCAAATCCAGAAAACAAGCATCTTCATAATGATATTTAAGAGAACTTTTTGTCCTTACCTGGGACAGTCGTGAAAAAACACTACATAATAATAAACTATATATATAAGCCTTTTTCAACTGATTTTGATAGTTTATTCTTATGTTGTACTGTTACTATACTGTCCCTGGTTATGGAAGGGTTGGCGCCGTCAAAAGAGTTAAACCCAGCCACTTTCTGTATGTGCCTGTCCCAAGCTAGAATCATGTAATTCAGTGGTTGTCATTTGTTGCTATTGAACATATTTTTTCCCGGTAATTATATTGTACATACATTAGGTAGTTAGTTTTCTCGTTTGAACTCTGTTATATTTGTCATTTTAGTGCCTTTTTATACGGGACTATGGGGTATGGGCTTTGGACATGGTTGAAGTCCGTACGGTGACCTTTAGTCAATAATTTCGGTGTCATGTGATCTCTTGTGGAGAGTTGTCTCATTGGCAATCATACCAAATCTTCTCATTCTAGATATAAATAAGTAGAAGAAAAGGACTTATACAATGAAATCTATTTAAAGAAGAAAAACAACTGAGAAACTCGAAGACATGGTAGTGTCAATCTAATTAAAAACCGATCTCTCATCGCTCCTGTTTCTGATATGTCGCGTGGGAGATCTAACGAAACCGGCTTTGAGGTCACATGTGAGTGAACTAAAAGTTATGAATTTATAAAGATATGCAAATGAGTTGACGACCTATTAATAAGCCAATCAAAAAAGTTTATGAATTATTTTGACTGACGATTTCGTCGTAAATAAAATGAGTTACATCCCTTTGCCTTACGTTAAACTTCCAAGATCGTGGAAGACTCAATTTCATTGGTCGAAAAAGACACACCTACGAGGTCACTCACATGTGACCTCAAAGCGGGTTTCGTTAGATCTCCCACGCGACATATCAGAAACAGGCGCGATGAGAGATCGGTTTTTAATTAGATTGTGGTAGTGTATTTATATATTCCAGAACAAAACAGGATCATGGAGTACTCGTAGTAATTGACAGCTAGTTCCAAGTCAATCACATCTAATAAAAAAATCTTGCATCTAAAATTTAACATTCAATTAGAGCACATCCAACATCCAACGGATTTAGTGTAAGTTCATTTATTAAAACATAACGACGAGATAAAGGACCACTTGTACATATTTTATTCTGTTTACATAATGTTGTTTCATTTTTAACAGTGTTTTGTTGTTTTTAAATACTGTTATAGCTTTTTATTTCTAAAATGTATTTATCGTACATTTTTTTTTATCAATAATTGAAAATGTGCCAAGAGACAGCAGCCTAACCAACAAGTAAAACAGTTGTTTATCATTTTGCATATTATATTAAAGCATCGCATGTGGTCTTTGGTCGCCTACATGAGGACCAATTTTCCAGTCATCATAAAATATGAATTTTTCATTAAATGACGATGAGAATTAGCTGTCTAATCTATAACCTTTTGGTTTCTTCGCTTTATAAAACCTAGTTCTTTTATTTTTTGCTTGACCCTGAATATGCATGGAACCACTATACCATATATAACAGATTTATCTCCAATTTTCTTTCACCGTTTTGTTCTCGCCAAAAATAAGATAAGAACTTTGTATGTTGCTTTAATAGGAACACGCACTTTATATGTTGCTTTAATAGGAACAAACCCAAAAATATGTTGTTTCAAGGTCGTATCAAACACCTCGACTATAATGGATTTTGCTTGTTTAATTTTCCTAAAATTTTGGCACAATATTTACTTTTTACCATTTGACAAAAATATAAAAATGTCAAAAAACTTGTACATTTACCACACTCTTCATCGGAAACATTTAATTGGCAGTTTGACAATCACTTATTTTGATCATTGAGAAGCTTGATATTTCTCTAGCAATAGAATGGGATTAAAACGTTTAGCTTATCTTTACAGAGTTATCTCCCTGTAGTGTTATGTACAAATGTACCACCTTAGCAGGAACCGCATATTTTGTATATAATTCTTTTTACTTTTCAGTCACTTATGTCTACATGACATTATATTAAATGTAATTAATTTTCTCTTCTGCTAAGTGTAAAGTACAATATTTGATATATTTTATTCTAAATATATAATCTTAAATCTCCTCTTAAATATTACAATGCATTAGATAATACACATATCACTGACAGAAGTCTTGGTATATTTTGTACAATTGTGTTTTTGAGATAAGAGAATAACACTAACTGAAAAGTCAACTTCCACTAAAGTCAATTTTTTTCCGGATTGTCGAGGGTTAAACCAGAGAGCTTCCGAACCGGTTTTCACACAACACAACACAACATGCATCAAAAAGAAGTAATTATAACTTCTTTCTCTTCTACAGAGTCAATTTCATTTTTAGTGTCATCAAGTGTTTTAATATCTTCCTTCACAGCTGTTTCTTTCATATCTTTTGGAATCGTCCTTTTACCAAGAGACCTTTCCCTTATTGAAAGCCACCACTGCATGGCCTGGGTTTTTAAGCTTGTTTTGAAGACATATGTCCGAGAATTGGTGCACAAGATAAGAGCTGTCTGATCTGAAAGATGAAACACAAGACGTTAATTGAATTTTATAATTTATAAACTTAAAATAAAGAAATATTAAGACATATTTTTTTTTATAAATAGCCTACCACAGACACAGGTATGATTGCTTGAGATCTAAAACGTGCACAGATATTTCCAAAAAGTGTCTATTGTAAAGAGGTGCAAAAGATACCAGATGTACATTCAAACTTCATGTAACAAACTTCATGTAACAAACTTCATGAAAAGAGAGACGACTGTTCTTTTCTCTGTTATTTCCAATTTTTACGAAGCAAAACTTCAACAGCAATTTCTTATTTGAACATACTACCAAGTTTAACACCGATAAAGCTACCAAGGGGGCAGTTTCTATTTATGCATTTATTTTCGCGGATACCAATTTTCGAAAAGCAAAACTTGTATTTTCGTGGATATTTGATTTTTCGAATAACTATTTACCATAAAACAGTTTTGCAATCAATACAACACGGTTTATAATGTAAATATTTTTTTTTCTCACAAATGCGGGAATATCATTTGGTACAGACACTTTTTATGTTTATGGTTATCGTTAATGTTTCTAAAAAAATAAATTGTACACGTATTTTTCTGTGACATGTTTTTGTTATAGGATATTTTGGTATTGGTTTTGCTCAATGTTGAATGCCATACAGAGGATGCTAACATTCATGTTATTTGGTGGCTTGTTGTTGTAAATTATTATCTTATAAGCTATGAGGTTTACACATTATTTAAACATGGGCTTACCATTCATATCGACCATTCTTATATCTGTGATATCGGTGTATGCAATTCGTCTGTTCATCTTGTGAGGTTTTGTCCCCCATTTTAAGAATTTTTCATCCTCTGATCCAAGGAAGAGGTATACTTCGTGGTCCCAGCCTTTCTTTGTCTGTTTCATGAAAACATCTAGAAAAGAAATTACTGTATTCTTAAGATAATGCATTTTATACTCAAGTTAAGAGGTATTGGTTAGACTTTTTTTTCAGGGGCCTTAAATTATGTAAAAACAAGAGGCTGTCTCAACGACAGCAAACCGGATTTATTAACATTTATTTGTGTCCTGGCAATATCACAAGAACCATTACTGATGAATGGTGAAAGTGAAAATCGTCAATATCAAATCTGACCTCCATTTTGTCATCAGTATCAACATATTAAAATTTGAAAAGCTTAGATTGAATGGTTCATGAGTAAATGCAACAACGTGAATGGAAACGCCATTTTACGATCTTTCAAGAACCATAACTCCTGAACGGTAAATGTCAAAATCGTCATTATTGAACTTGACCTCTATTTTGTCATCAGTAACAACATATTAAGATTTCAAAAGCTTTGGTTGAATGGTTCATGAGAAAATGCACGGACACGACGGGAAACACCATTTTTCAATCTTTCAAGAACCATAACTCCTGAAGGTAAAAGTCAAAATCGTCATTATTAAACTTGACCTCCATTTTGTCATCAGTAACAGCATATTAAAATTTCGGAAGCTTTGGTAGAACAGTTCATGCATAAATGCACGGACACAACTGGAAACTCAATTTTTCAATCTTTCAAGAACCATAACTCCTGAACGGTAAAAGTCAAAATCGTCATTATTGAACTTGACCTCCATTCTGTCATCAGTAACAACATATTAAAATTTGGGAAGCTTTGGTAGAACAGTTCATGCGTAAATGCACGGACTTGACTGGAAACTCCATTTTTCAATCATTCAAGAACCATAACTCCTGAACGGTAAAAGTCAAAATCGCCATTATTGAACTTGACCTTCGTATAGTTGTCAGTAATAACATATTAAAATTTTAAAAGCTTTGGTTGAACGGTTCATGAGTTAATGCACGGACAACATTTGATTGCCGCCCGCCCGCCCGCCCGCCGTACATCCCCAAATCAATAACCGACATTTTTGTCACAAAAATCCGGTTAAAAATTATTAAAAAAATGCGTCTAAATTACTGAAATTGCTTGGTAATCAAGAGAAGTTATATTTCAAAGAAAATATGAGTAGTGTACTGGTATTTCAAGCTTTATTCTGCAATTTATCTGTTTGGTAAATTCTATCGGTTGATAACAGATGAGTAGCCCTTATTCCTTGCGTTTGAATGATACATTTATAAATATTTAACTTTAAATGATTTGTGCAGGCCTACACTATTTGTTTTAGAAAGGTTAGTCAAAAGGATCAAATGCCGATATCATCTATTTCAATGTGTGTATTTGTTTGCTCGTGTTTAACGCCACTAATATATTGGATTAATCATGACCGCCAGTTTGTATTATCGCAGTACACCGTAATACACAGGGAGCCACCAGTTTGTATTGGCGCAGTACACCGTAATACACAGGGAGCCACCAGTTTGTATTGGCGCAGTACACCGTAATACACAGGGAGAATCACAGACTGCCGATAGATTTTATCATAATCGAACAACTCGACCTAGGTTCTTACTCACAGTCGTGTAGTGCGTTTTATTTCATTTCTTATTCCTTATTGTTTGTTTGCTGCGAGTTAAAGTTTCGATGTATACGTGCAATAAGATGTAAATTTATGTGTATGTGTGTCATTTAATTAAAAAATCTTCAAATTCAAGAGATTAAAGAAAATGATAGAAATTATATTTAGGTAATTATAATGAATAAGAATTGACATATATAACGATAAGCTGTTAGTTTTCTCGTTTGAATTGTTTTACATTAGTTTGTGATTTCGAGGCCTTTCATAGTCTACTACAAGGTATATGCTTTGCTCATTGTTGGGAACCATACGGTTACCCATTGCTGTTCATTTGTTCTCTTGTGAAGATTGTCTCATCGGCAACAATACCACATCATCTTTTCATGTTTATATTCTTTACTAAGCTAACAAAATCATTTGGAGTATAAAAAAACAACCAGTACTCACTTGAAATATTTTTTTCTGAAGTTGATATTCCAGTTTTACAACTTGCTACGTTATATGACGTCATTTCCTCTAATGTTATACCCGGATTTGCTACGAATCTCTCTATCATCATTAGCATAAAGTTGAGAAGATTATGAGCTCTGTCCTGGTCAATTATTAGTGTACTGCATCCCAGTTCTAGTTCGAGTTTCTTTGTTGTTTCATCATTCCACACATAAAAGATAGTTTCGTTGTAATAATTTCCAACCTGTAGTTTCTTGATTTTGATTGGTGTACGTTTTCCATGGTCAATAGCTAGAGATGATATCTTTGTTGTTTCTTCCATTACAATTTGGTGTCGGAAAATCTCATTGACAGGGTGACCCTTTACGTCCTGTATGATGTCAATAAAAGGCATATATCCGTGATCCAATGCCTTCATGATCTTTATCTTATTTCGTTGAATAATTTCAGCAACTTGTATTGAACTGTCCTCAAATTCTTGATATAGCGGTATACGATTAGTAAAACGGTTTGCCTCTCTTTTCAACTCAGGGAAGAACATTCGACAGTCAAGGGTTGTCATTATAGCAATTGTTGGCTGGCGTAGTTCAACGTGTAGTAGAATTTCAAACATAGTAGCAAACAGATGAAACAGGGTACACTTGTTACCTTCAAGCAGAGGTCGTATCCCTGTAGCTACTTTTTCCGGTACTCTTAATCGAGTAAACTCAAAGAAGTTTGGATCTGTTGTTAAATCTCCGGTAACAGACAATGACATAGGTTGGAGATTCTCTGGAATTACAGTTTGCCAAAAGGTTCTAAGTTCTACATCATCGTCGATCAACCGTCTTTCAATATGCAGGGCTATATCTACTGGATCTGTAGGGTCTTCATTAGGGGCGTCTGGTCGAAGGTCATTCATCATCATCGAGATGGAATGCAAATCTAGTGCTAAATGGTTGAATAAAAATCTCATGATCGCTTGACGACCTTTTTTGGCGAAGAAAACTCTCATTGGTAGGTCTGTTGCTGGGTCAAACAGATAGTCATCTACGTTTGAAGGATGTCTAGTTTTGTGAAGTAGGAGAGATTTCTCAACAATGCGGAAGTCTATTTCAATCTCTTCCGGTTCCAGAATAACTCGTTTGACACCATATCTAATGTCATCATGACCTGGTATAAAGAGTGTCCGTAGAGCAGGATACTTTTGATGAATTTTTACTATCAAGGGTTTCCAATATTCTGGCATAGCTATGACGCTATCAACAGTAATATCCCCAAACATGTACAAAGATGGGTCATATTTATTCCTCATATGACCATTGTAGGCTCTCTTTTCGTAAGGTGTCATAGAGTTTGCGACATTAGTATCAATTTCCCTTATTTTTATTTCCTCTTCGGCATTACCATTCTCAAGTTTGTCGTTTATTGCTTCTGCTAGTGCCATCATTGTTGTTCCGTCTGTTAGCAACATCACTAAAGAAATTTTGACATGCATAACCTTCAGGACTGTTTGTGCAAACGTCATAGCAAGCATAGAATCAACACCCAAAGCTGATATTAATGTGTCTTCATTAAGCAATGAATGTTCTACTCCAAATACATCGCTTGCCAGAATAAACAATGCTTTCATAATGGCTTCCATTCTCTCTGCTCTTGGTATAGACATTATTTCATTTAGGTCAAAGTTCAGGGATGCTGAATTCATCTTAGATCTTCTTTGTTCTAAAATTTTGTCTACAAAACCTCTAAATCTATACTGTACAAGGGACATGTCCTCAGAAATAAGACCAGATGCGATTACATCCCAATCAAAAACGCCATACGTTACTTGTGGGCAGGTATTCTTCAAGACTTCTATCAAACTTTTCCTAATGGTTGGTATACTTAATGAGAGTAATCCTCGTTTCTCTAAAATCTGTTCAAGACTGTCATCATTAATGGCCATGCCTACTTTCAGCGGCCCCCAATTTATACTTTGTCCACATAAACCAAGGTGTCGACGATAGTGAGCTAATGAATCTAGAAAAGCATTTGCAGCTCCGTAATTTGTTTGACCTGCATTACCAAAGACAGATGTCATGGATGAATGAATAACAAAATAATCTAGAGACAGTTTTTCAGAGACAATATGTAAATTCCATGTCCCTAGAACTTTTGGCATCAATACCTTTTGTAGCTTTTCTCTTGTCATGGAGATAAACAGAGCATCATCAAGAACACCAGCTCCTTGGAAAATACCTTTTATTGGATATGGTGCTTCTGATAAAATTCGATCAAATGACTCTTGGAGTGACTCTATACTTGTTATGTCAGTTTGCATAGTTGTGATAAAGCATTCATAACGGTCTGACATTTCCTTGATTTTAGTTTGTTTCTCATTTGAAGGTTCCCTCCTGGATAAACTGACAATGAATCCTGCTCCCCGTTCTGCTAACATATTTGTAATTTCCCATCCAAGACCCGTCATTCCACCTATAATAACATATACAGCTGTTTTCCTGAAAATGAGATTCTCTGGGATTCTGATATCGCACATCTGTGCATCGCTCGATCCAGTGACGTCAACAACATTACTTGGGAATGGCAGTAAAGTAGTGTCAGAAGGTTCAAGCCTAATTTGATCTTTGGCCAAAAGTTTATGTTTCTGCTTTTTCAGCCAATTGATAACAGTTGGGACAATTTGTGGGAGTTTGGTTTTCGACAAAACCTCATCAACATCAACAGTGACGAATTGGATATGAGATGAACGGGCAGCCACATAACGCTCAATTTGCAGAGGAAGGAACTGTCGCAGGGATGCTATCATTGTAACGTGTTTAGCTACTTCTAAAAATCCATGTATCGTCTGAAGATCTATTTTCATCAATGGGATAACTATTGGTGAAATTTGGTCAGGTGACATGATTTCCTCCAATTTGAACACCATAGCTGGTCCTGATTTTCTAGATGCTATTAGATTTTTTAAGATAATTGCAGACATTTCATTTTCATTGTCAGTAAGTATAAGGTAGTTTTTCTTTGATGGTAACTTGCTAACTAATTCCCATAAAAGAGAAGTAGTGCAAAGCATGCCGGGAACATATGGCTGTAAATCTGTCAGGCATACCATGCATGATTTAGGAATGTTAACAACAGACTGAATTTTAAGTGGATAACATGCTACAAATTCTTTCATCGATTTGTCTTTCTTGTCTTTTTTATCTATTCGTTTGCCAACAACTTCAAACGTGAGGACTCCGTAACCATCTTTATGATCTTGTGGCCAGATAGTCACTGCTTCCACTGCATTCTCAAAAGTCAATGGATATAAAGAATTGTTGTGTATACATGCTTTCGATACCTGCAGTAAGACTGATTGATCAAACATATCTCCATCCATCTCCTGTAGGGAGTAGAAGGTATCATTTAAAACATCTGGAAGATTGCTCCTGTACTCTGCTACACAATACTTGTCAATTGATTTGACTTTTGGAGTTATTATTCTTTCAGAATCTGGTTGTGTTACAAATTCGTTTTCATATATTTTCTTCTTTCTGATAGCAATTTCTGGTATTTCTAGTCTTTTATTGTTTCCTTTGAGAACAGTAAGCAACTGTTTCATGCATTCTTTAAAGCTTGGATCGATATCTACGAGGTACAACTTGAAACTTTGTTCCCTTAGAACTGATCGAACCAATCCCCATAGCTCTGATCCGACAAGGTTAAACTGGCCTGATACATCTGGTGATTGGGTACTTTGTGTCAATATGTAGATTGGAACCGAATCCTGTCTGTCTGCCATGAACTTTAAAATGGTCAGTAATAGATCACAGTTGTTGACCAAATCATCTAGTAAAACGGTTCCATCCACCGTATATTCTTCTTTCATTCTTCCATTTGCAAAGATAATACATGTTTCTTTGTCGTCTTTCACTGATTCAGCTTCACTGGGTTTGAAATGTTCTTCCAATATGTCTTCGATGATATTGGTTGAATTATTGGCAATGTAATAGCTTATTTCAAGATCACCATAAACACTATCCTTAAATGTCTGCTTTGTCCTTTCATCCCGGGAAATAAAAATAAACCTTCTTTGTTTTTGAGGATTTGATATCTCGTCCTTTTTAACATCTTTTTCTTCGTCTTCACTTGAACTAAATTCTTTGTCCGTGTCTTTCTTTTCATTGGATGATAAACTGGAGCATCCATCTTTATCTTTGTCTTTTTTCTCGCTTGAATAACCTGAACTGTTTGACTGTTTGTCATAGTCATCCTTGAGGAGTTCTAAATCTGCTTTACATGTAAAAGAGTTCTTATCTGATTCTTCATCACTTGGTGCGTCTTTGTCTTGTAATTGTGTAAGGCCGTGAGTTTTCTTGTTGTCTTCTTGCAAGTCAACTTCTGTCCAAACTATTTTGTGTGCAATTTGACCGTTGTGTCTCTCTGATTTTTCAATTGCCCTAATCGTAAAGTCCTTGACCTCAGCCACTACAATACCATCAGGTTGAAGTAAAAGAAGATTATACAAAATTTCATCCTTAGAAAATGAAGTCAGATTCATGTATGCTAACATATTTTTTTCTGGGGATCGTCGTAAAATAAGTTTCTTAAATCCTGCAGGAAGAAGTTGTCCGGAAGGTCGTTCCTCCATCAATTCAAAAATGATTCCAGGTGTTTGTAAAAGACCATCGAGGATTGCTGGATGAATGTTTGTTGTATTCAAATCTTTGATCAGCAAGTCTGACAAGGTCACATTAACAAGACATTCAGTTCTATTCTTATATCCATCCCCAAGTATCTGTAGGTCATCACCGTATGAAAAGCCAAGTGTTTTCAATGTTTCATATGTCTGGTCTTTTGGATGAAATATTTTGCATCTTTCTTTTATCTTCTGAATATCAACAAAGTTTACCTTAACATCTTCTTTTATAATTCTTGATGTTCCCCTTGCTATGATGTCATTTCCTGTTTGTATCGTAAAGGTCATGCTCTCCAATGGCTCTAATGACTTTAGCATTACAAAGGCTTCACAAGGGCTGCCTGGTGATAAACGGAGAGGTCTTTGAAAATCCACTCCTATTTCCAAATTAAAAGGTGACTGTTCTAGCAGACTTTTACTAGCTTCTATTGCCACTTCAGCATACAAAGCTCCGGGGACTAAAATATTTCCTGCTACGTTGTGCTCATATACATAAGGAGTAGAGGTGGTACTGATGTCTATTTTGAAAGGTGTATTATCGTCGGACTGTCGTTTTACGAATGGATGAGCTGATGCCAATCTTCCTCGACCTTGTTTCCTTAGTTTTGTGCTGTCAGCTTCAAATAACGATTTCATTCTGTTCGGTATGTACTTCGGTATATCGGATATTACAGCAGTGTATGGATTAATTCGTTCCATTTCTGGATTCACACCATTTTTGTAGAACTCTGCAAGTGAATCCATTATGCAGGATGATTCGGAATTCACGTTCATAGAGGGCAAGCTAATTGCCTTTCCTTCTGCGAAACTATCACTCAAATGTGTTCTTAGGACAGGCTTTGGGCCAATTTCGACAAATATATTTATAGTATTAAGCAAGCCAGCATTTCGGACCGCTTTTTGAAACAGAACAGGTTTTCTGACATTTTCCCTCCAATATGAAGCCGTAACAAATTGTTCATCAGTGGCTACTTCACCAGTCACAGTAGAAAATAATTTCGTTGTAGGTGTTACACCAGTTAACCCATTGAGGGCATTTTCTAGATCAATGCTTGACTTTTCCGTATGGTGACTGTGATAGGCACATTTCACATGAAGTGGTCGTAGGAAAATGGGCTCGTCTTCTTCTTCACTTTTCTTTTTCAGCTTTTGCATTACTTCATTGACAATATCAGTATCACCGGATACGGTTGAAGATTTAGAACTATTGTACACGGCAATGTTTATTTTTCCATCATACTCCTGGCATAACTCGTCTACCATCTCTGTTTTGCTACTGCCAACCACAAACATGGACCCTCCTGTTGCCTTTGATAAGATTGACGATCTATGATATATGACCTTGACAGCATCTTCAAGAGAAAGACAACCTGCAGCATATGCAGCGGCCACTTCTCCGACAGACTGTCCCAATACAACTTTCGGTACTATACCATAATACTTCCAGAGCTCTGTCAATCCAATTTGACAAGTAAAAATTGCCAGATGACCAACCAATGGTTCACTCAAGTCTGCTGCATCTTTCAATTTCTCATAAATTGACCATTTAGTATAAGGCTTCAATAGTTCGTCTACTTTTCTTACAGTTTCACTAAACACTGCTTCACTTTGCAAAAGTTCTTGACACATTCCAGTCCAGGTTGTTCCAACACCACAAAACACAAAAACAACATTTGGTGGGTTCAAACCAGCTGGTCGAACACTTTCTATCGTTTTCAATTGGACTTCTGCTTTTTGGCGGAGATCCTCCTTTGATTCACACACGAACGCAAGTCTGTACTTAAAGTGCTCGCGTCTGCAGGAACTAGTGTATGCAATACTCTTTAGGCTGTCTACGCATGTGTCTTTGAGACAATTTATGAAATGTTGAAGACTATTTGTCAGGCCACCATTGTCCAGAGCTGACAGGAAGACAATGTATTTATCTTTGGTATCATCGTCTGTTTCTTGTACATCTTCTACTGGAAACTGTTTTATAATTGCGTGACTATTTGTACCTCCGAATCCAAAAGAGTTGACACAACTCATTCTTGTTCCGTCGTTCAACGTAGGCCAATCTTCAACAGCGATAGAAACCGCCATGTTGTATTTTGGGAAATCAATCTTTGGGTTTGGTCGCTCAAAATGGAGAGATCTAACGGTTTTGCCATGCTTCATCATAAGAAGAACCTTAACGATTCCAGCAACTCCAGCAGCTGATTCCAAGTGACCAATGTTTGTTTTTACTGATCCTATCCTTAGTGCCTCTTTTCCTTCTTCTCTGTATTGAGAGAAAAATTCACCCAAGCTGTTAGCCTCAATCGGATCTCCAACAGGTGTACCAGTTCCTACAAGAACAAATCAAAAGTATATTATCGGAAAAATAAAGACAACAGTAGAATACCGCTGTTCAAAATCGATTGAGAGAAAACTAAAGCAGGATTACAAACTAAAACCGACTTGGTACAGGACAGTTTAGGAAAATATAGTGGGTTGAACCTGGGTTTGCGAATAGTCCAATATCGAAAAAGGAATAAAAACCCTCTAAATTATCTCCCTTTTTCCCCCCTCTTACAAAATAAAATCAAGTCCTTACTCAAATACCGGTATTTACATTCATTTAATGTAATTGAGGAAAGGGTCAAATTGATACAATATAAGTATTCCAATACTATCAATATTAACAGTATAATAGTTGTGAAAAGCAACTGCGTGGATAATTTTATCGTCCTGTTAGCCCGTTCCCTCAAAAACAGATATTTGATGAAAGGAGGCAGCAGCTATGCGTCTGCATTTACATTAATCGAAATAAAAATTAGAATGGAATGTATGGGAGTCTTTTCACAATAGCTTGTCGTTCAGAGTTTACGACATTTCTGTTTGTGTTTGCGACATTTTTTTTTAAATGAAAGAGATATATAAACACAATCAGATACTTGAATGTCAATTAAACCTATTTCAGTAAATATTCACAGGAATGTCAAAGATAGAATGCAAATTTTAATTTCAAGTATTTTTATTTAAAAAAAAAACTTGAGGGGCTGACACTACATATCTCAACATTAGTATACCGTTGTAACTTATAGTTACCGTGAGCTTCTATATACTGCACCAAGTCTGGGCTGACATTGTTCTTCTCGTAAACTTCTTGTAGCAATTCTGTCTGCATCTGTATAGATGGCGCTGTAATTGGGGTCATTGTTCTACCATCTTGGTTACAACCTGTTGCTATGGTAGCCCATATTTTGTTACCATCAGCTCTTGCCTATAATGAAATATACATAATGTCTTTAAACTTTAACACTGATACTAATATGGTATTCAAAATGAATATGTACAGATCAAAACGAGGCAAGTAGCTATAACATGTGTCAATATCTTAACGTTTCGAGTCTATGTAAACTGAAAACAAGTATTGCTTTAAAAACTTTACCTCCGACTAATTCCAAGTACAAATGTATGCGGCGAAAGAAGACCTCCTTGGGACTTTAAGTTGAAGGACAAGAGTAAAATTGTTGAAGAACAACAATAAAATAGTTGAAGAACAGCAATAACAGAGACTAAGAACAGCAATATAAGCGCTGTTCCATTGATTTTGTGTTCTTTTGCTGTGCAAGTTCTGATTGTGTGTTATTGTTTGATATCCTATTATTAATGGATTTCTATCAAGATAAAAGACATTCTTTTAAATATTGGCACCTATCTTAAATCAATATATATAACATGTACATATACATACATCTTTCAGTGTTTTAAGTACAATGACACCGCCTCCTTCGCCTCGTATATATCCATCTGCGGTATCAGAAAAGGCTTGACACTGTCCTATGGGTGACACCATTCTTGCTTTTGACAGTGGAATAAGGATATCTGGATACAAAATACTATTGACTCCCCCGCAGATCGCCATGGTACAATCACCTAACGAAAATATGTATCACAATTAATTTTCAGAATGTATGTAAAGCAACTGTTTTGATATTCAGTGTTACAAAATGACGTCACAATGTGTTGCCTTTTTAACTTATCATCAATGCTCATCTTTTAACTTTGTATGTTTTTTGTTTGGTTGTAAAGGTTTTGAAAAATTGTCTTGGCATTTAACATTGTCAAATAGATAAAACCATGACTGGATGTGACTTGGATAGAGAGTTGTCTCATTTGCACTCATATCGCATCTTCTTATATCTATGGTACCTCAACAGTAATCTATACTTGCTTTCATCCGCTGTTGTCTTCTGTTAGATAGATATATCATTAGCAATCATACCACATCTCCTTATTTCTATACCGGTATAGACCAGGGATATTGTTGGTTTTTTTCCAAACTACCTCTACCCTTTTTTATTTGGGAAAATATGCGTCATTTTCATCAAATTGGGAAATTTAAAATAAATCATGAATTTGACTAAAACTTCAATTTACAGACCCATTTTCAAGTCAAACCCTGCTTTAAAATAAGACCCCATTTTGTCAGTGATGATACAAAAATAGACCCGCAATTATGCACATATAGTCATTTTAGGCAAGACAATTGTGTAAATGAGTGTTTTTCAGTTTGTATTCATGTACAATTACTACTGAGACTGCACTGTTTGGGAAAAAAGTTGTCTTTTGGGGAATAATTTTAAGCCATTTTTTTCAAATTGGGATTCTTCTCCAGGGGAAAGAGCATTTATTCTCCACTAATTTAAGGCAAACAATATCACTGTAGACTTACCGCTTTTCAGAGCTTGTGATGCTAAATGTATAGCAACTAGAGATGAACTGCATGCGGTATCTATAGACATGGATGGACCAAGGAGGTTATAGACGTATGATATACGAGCAGCTATAATACTTGGAGCAGTCCCTGTCAGTGTATAGTTACTAGCAACAGCTGGATCTTCTGTAGCAGAACTTTTATAATCGTCATTCATAACTCCTGCAATTAATAATTAATATTTTATAGTAGTGTACATCATTGATTGTGTTCTAAAAAAAATTTACACCACAAATTGTGTCCCTATGCCAATTGTAAAATAGAGAATAGAAACAGGAAATGTTTCAAAGACAACAACCTGAACAATGAGGAGAACACAAAAGCCTAAATATAACATACATAACGCACATATATTTTTGCTCTTTTAAATTGTCAACGAAAATATATGTATCTCTAAAGGGAAACAACTCGTTTGAATGAATCTTTAATTGCAGGGTCGGTTGAGGAATCGTCAGTTGACTGACTTTGTAATGTTGTACTGGACACAAGCTTAACACACATTGGATAAGGGAGCAACCATTTCACTTCAAGGGGGTATGTTTTCTTTGTCTAAATCATATTTTTTTCTCCCGATGATATTAATCAAATTATAATTTCAAAATTTAACACTAAAAGGTATGGTGAAAATCTGGATTCAGAAATAATTGTTTTTGTCATCTACTTTACCACACTATGTTTTTTCTCTCTTTTTTTTTAAGGAAACAAACATACCCCCTCCCCCCCCCCCTTTTTGAAGTTAAATGTTCGTTCCCTTATAATAAGGCGTTTAATGATCGACCTACCAATGTAAACACCAGTCCGAGTTTCTTGAATATCTTTCCTCATTAAACCACCATCTTCAAGTGCCATGTGAACACACTCAAGAATGTATCGTTGTTGGGGGTCCATTTTAGCTGCTTCCGGTTCGCTAATTCCAAACATTTTTGGATCAAACTCATCAAAGCTGAAAAACAACATTAGTTTTCTGTTATACCGCTATTATTGAAACAATTGGGGTCTTTTCATTGACATATGTTTCTAACACGCGAATTTCTCTTTAATCTTGGCGTCTAAAAATTGTTATTAATGGTAAAGTGTTTTATACTTCTCAAACCACTAGGCTAACCCCACAGCAATGTAAAGCCTTGTCAGTTATTATAATTTTTCAAATGCGTTTATCATTTCGATTTTGTAGCTACACTATCTTTTTTGTAGTTGTTAAATTAGTTCGCAACTTTTTCTAGACAATGATCCCTCGATAAGGGTTAATAATATGCATTACAGAATTTTCACTCAGTCAAAAAATCATCATACACCCTTTATATTACAGTACAAATGCACAATAATTGTAAATAATAAATACATGGTATTGTTTAACTACATTGAATAGCCAAGACCCCCATATCAATGAAAAGTTAAAACGAAAAACTAATGTATATACAAAAAAAAAGCCACTGAAATGAACAAACCATAAATCACTATGGAATACCTTGTATTTAGTGAATAATTGTTTCAATATTTGCTAAAATTTTACGTTATTATTTTATAAATTAAAACTTAAAAAAATCAGCACTGCTAATAAGAATTTTCTGAAAAACTTTTGAAAATCGTTATTATATCTATCTACATCTTAAACATATACATACTTTGATAAAAATCCTCCTCTACGGACATATGTTTTACCAGGTTCGTCGTAATCTGCTGAATAGTATTCTTCAACATTCCATCTTTCTGGCGGGATTTCAACCACGTGGTTCTCTCCATTCACTAGAACACGCCAAAAGTCATCAACAGTTTCCGCGCCAGGAAATTTTCCACCAACACCAACAATAGCAATGGCGTTATCTAAATCTAAACCGGATCTAGAGAAAAAAATATGTTCAAATGTAAATACAAAAAATTAACAAAAAAACATTGACTTTGACAGAAAAAAATGAGATGCAATTGCCCCAGTAAATACAATTATCTATTCCAGAATACATTTGATTTTATGTTTTCCAAAATAAAAGATTTAATTAAGCCTCATTTTCATAGTTAAGTGTGCTGCTCCTTGCAAGGCAATACATTTCTTGCACGTTTTGCACCATAACAATAAGATTTCGAGGGACCGTATACACACATTCATACATAGAATACAGAAATTTTCATAAGAGGGACCAACTGACTGCCTTAAATGGGGCCCACTTCAGTCATGCTTCAGTGCATAATCAATCAAATTTTCTCACAAAAACAGGGGTCGCTGTGCCCCTCTAAATCCGCCTCTGGTATACTGTTTTGCACCATAAATTAATAAATAATATAAATATATATTGATGTTACTTACTCTTTATCTGTTTCAATATTTATCCTTCTCGACTTAAATTGAGGTAACTGGTCCATAGGATTTACGTCTTTTCCTGGTCCCATTTCATCAACCTTATCACCCATCCACTCTCGGGCTTCTTCGATTAACGCTTTACTATCCTCGTCGTCCATGAATCCCCCCTGTTAATAAAAGAAAATCAAAATATCTAATTATGTGTTTGTTTGCTTCGTGCATTTTAACTTTCTTTAATATATAGTAACAAATCTAGAAGTCTTTGGTCCAGAATTAAGAACGATCATCTTTTGTAAGCTACCGAACATTTTGATGTCAAATTCTTCTTATTTCTACAACATTATTAACATGATTCTGCCAAAAACGTAAAACAATAGGGACATAAAAAAGAATAGATATGTTTGCCCAAACCCTACCTACCCAGAAAAAAGCTGCCTACTCAAATTCTTTTATTGTCCTGATTTGAAATAGTTTTCTTTTAATCAGATAGGCATGAAGACTAATAAACACCCGATACTTCAATTTCTTTTTTGGAAAAAAAAAGAAGAAAATGCCTACCTACCTACCCACTGTCTCAACCTTTGGGTAGGGTTTGGGCAAACCAAGATATTCTTAATAGTGGCCTAGTTGGTTTCACAACACAGAATTACCTTTTCCCATGAATATGAAGTATGAATTATACATTTTCTTTTGAAAAAGTAAAAAAAAAAAAAAAAAAACATTTCGATAGTTCAGTAGCAAATATTTATAACTGCAATGAGATGTTCTGGCTTAAATTCAATACAAAATCAGCGAATGTGTCCGATTGAAGGACATCTTTGAGAGTTTATTGAAGATGTGTTTCTACTACTTTTGTGTAATAAATTTATTATCAAGTGTACAGATAAAAAAAAAAAAACGAGTTTGTATGTGGATCTTTTTAAAAAAAAAACGGTAATAATTTATGAATGTTCGTGGTATGTTTTGGTTTATTTAGTCAATGGGATATGGAATATATATGAACTCTTTCTTTATTTTGAAAAATATAATCGTTATGCCGTACCTTTTTAAAAATGCAATAAAAGTCTTCTGAAAAGACTACACCGAACAGCTGTAGACATTTAGACGAAGATATATAGAGATATGAGGATCCCACAGGGTAACCCCCTCAGGTCGAAAGGTCGCTTTTAAATTCGTCGAGAGGGCGTTTTTAAGGGAAATGTACAGGTCGCAGGTCGTTTTTTCGCAACACAGAGGACGGAAATCGGTCGGAGGTCGTTTTTTCCAAATTTTACAAGTCGCAGGTCGTTTTTAGAAGGCCCTCAGGTCGGAAGTCGCCTCTAAAAAGCCCAGAGGTCGCAGGTCATTTTTGACCCTGCGGGAGCCTCAGATATTGGTACCTGTTAAAACGTTTAAAGCTGCTGCATTTGTTTGCACCTGTCTTAAGTCTGGAATCTGATGGTCAGTAGTTTGTTGGTGTGGTTCATAAATTTTTCTCGTTTCTCGTTTTTTTTTATATAATTAAGGCCATTGGCTTTTCCCGTTTAAATGGTTTTACACATGTCATTTTTGTCACAGCTTGCTGTTCGGTGTGAGCCAAAGCTCCGAGTTGAAGACCGTACTTTGACCTATATATAATGGTTTACTTGGACGAGAGAGTTGTCTCATTAACACTCTTACCACGTCTTTTTAAATCTATGTGTTATCTATTATTGTATTTTTTTAATTACTTGTACATTTATTGAGTTTTTATTGAACAATTGTTGATCATTGTTGGGTTCTGTCTCATTTAATCACACATGGTTTTTTTTTTGTAGTGTATTGCAGACAATACGGAAAACATACCATTTGGCTTCCCCCAGGGCCTCCAGGGCCGCCCATCGGTCCGCCCATCGGGCCTCCCATCTGACCGTAGCCTCCTTGCATCATCTTGACCGCTAAACACTCAGGTTATACGGTATTTTATGAGCCTGAAAATATTAAATAGTTTTATCATATTGTACCATGCGCAAGTCAAGGTATTGAAACGTTTCTTATATTCATTCTCTGCTTACGCTGTGTTCATAATGTCTTGTCAATTTTATGCGTTAAACGGTTTTCCGGAACGTTTTTGGTTAATCAAATCAAAATGAAGACCTTGTATACTTTTTTTTTAATGTAAAATGATAACCTTTCGAAAAAAAATCATACTATTTCTATTCAATTTGTTTCACAACTTGTACATGTTGTATTGGACATATATATATATATATATATATATAAATCACATGTTTAAAATATCGTTTTCATCCTACATCCCATAACAAACCGTTTCAAAGTTGTTTTTCTCGTTTCGTCTGAGCAATTACTTTGAAAATGAAATATGTCAATTACCTAGAGTGTAAACTAAAAAAAGTCGTATCTAAGACATTTCTCTATTTTTATTTTTATATATTTTTCTCTTTTGTTTACATTTTAGTTCATAGTTCGAAATAATCAGCACATACAGCGTATATTAAGAAAAGGAGAAAATAAATAAAAAGTTGTATAAAACAATGAAATAGACTTTAGTTTATCATACATAATACGTGAAACACAAAATGTGAAACAATAAGAACAGATAGATGACCTTGATTGTGTAACGTGAAATCTGCCCCGAGGAGTTACATAATTATTTTTTGAAACACATTTATATAACCATGGAAGTATTATATTGACAGGTGTCAATATAATACTTCCATGATATAACTAACCTAATATGTTTATAGCCCACGTGATGTAGTCACAATACATGTGCAATCCTATGTAACGGTATCAAATAGGTTGTACTCATTATAAATAGTATATCATGAATGAATGAATGAATTTTATTTCTCATAAACTACAAATTACATAGTTACATATCGCGTTCTGACAGATAATTAGGGATTTGTTATTTATTGGAAAATATCATCCTGTTTATACATTTGTACCAGACATAATAATATTAATCGCTGGACATTCGGAAAACACAATAAAAGAGGAAAAAGAAGGGGCAGAAGTCGCCAACAATAGCCAGAGCTGCTGAGAAAAAAATGCATATATATTTTTTTTTAATTTCAATAAAACAACGACGGTAACGCTATTTGCATGAACGTTTCTCTGATACACAATGATATTGATGGGAAAGGTGGGGTAGAACCGTATAAGGGATCCGGATCCCCTGATGGCGCTACATGGAATATGATGTAAATGCATAGTCCTTTTACAACTGACTTACCTAACAATGGCTTTGCAGCCACCTTTTTTTTTTAAATTAATGATCTTCACCTTACGCATATGTAACATTGAAATAGGATTTAATGAAATCAAATGTATACCTGGAATGAAAATACAAAAATTCCGATTTTGTTGTGTCTCGTGATTTGGGTGTCATAATGTAACCAAGAATCAGTGATGTTGGAGTAGACTGAAAATGGGAGGGGCCAACTTTTGATAGTTCCTAGCTAGTCAAGAAGGCCTTTGTATATGGTCTTGTAGTCTTAGTGAGTCAGTGCCCGCTTGAATTTTCGATACTTATTTCTTGAGGTAAAACATGATTCTTTCGATAGTACCACTCCCAACCCAAACTCAACACAACACACCGGCTTCTTAGCATAATGAAGCTAGGGGTTGCTATAAAAATGAGGTTTTAAATAAACGGATACAGACAAACATCTTGGCTTACAGAAAATTATTTTAACTGATACTTCTTTAAAATTATACACATAATGAATGCATAATATAGATATTCAAGCTAAATATCCCTTAATCTCATTTGTTTCTAAACATCAAAACTTAATTTATGCAAACATAAATTTATTTAGGAATTAGACTTGCTATTAATTGAAATCGGAACATAAACAAATAATATTTAACAAGTATTTAATTTGACTTTTTTTGTCTATTCTCAAAAATTAAGGATGCCATTGAAATTCAAGCCTCGTCCCTTCAGTTATATAAAATACTTTGCCAATTGCTTGTAAAATTTAAATTAAAAAAAAATATTTACATTTTTACGAGATTAAACGGGAAAACTATATTTTTCTTTTGTAAACTTAGTCTGTAGACTTTAATGCTGAGTTCACACGTAATTTGAATTAAATGTTCGTGTGAACGAGGCATCGAAGTTTTTAAAATAGAGAACATTAAAAATGACTTTATAATGTTCTAACAAGATTCAAATAGAGCAAGCACATCATACTATATACATATATTTTTTAAAACTTAAAATGAATATTATTTGTAAAATTTACAATGGGTGACTGCTTATAAAATATCTAAAAGAAATAAATACAATGATGCTGTGTTTAGCTTTTGGTAAATAAAATAGATACAATGATGCACTGTTTAGATTTTAGTAAATAAAATACATAAAATAGCTGTTTAGATTTTAGTAAATAAAATGAATAAAATGAATAAAATGAATAAAATGAATAAAATGAATAAAATAGCTGTTTAGAATTTGGTATAAAATAAATAAAAGGTGTTCTTACCTTTCGTAAGTTTACTGATTATTGAAAGTACGCTAACAAAAACGCACATTTATTTTTTAAATAACTGCATGCTTCACCAGATCTAGGACGAAAAATGATTAAAAAAATGAGCACATTTATGCTTATGCAACCTATGACTTTTTATATTTCATAACATGTGTCCTGGGCGGAGCATTCTATAACTACCTATAATTTTTGCATTTCATAACTTGTGTCCTGGGCGGGGCGTTTTGATTGACAGTAATTGCGATATTTTGATATTCGACACGTAATCATTGGTCAATTTGGGAGACATGTGACATATATTTCAGTCAATGTCATCTGCATATTAAGTACGAGTTAATACACGTTTATTAACTTGTGAAGAGTCTGGTAATAAAGCAATAAAGGAAGTAAGAACAAGATTGATCGTATTTTTGTCTAAGAATGATGTTTAAGGTTACAATACACCATTAGATTTTATGGGCGCAGCCATTTTATGAGCATAACATGGTATTCAGAATTAAGAGTATGACTTATCCTGATTGGTCGATATGTGCGCCCGTTGTTTTTTATTATTAGAGACTTCGTGCACTCTGCTTTATACAAAAGGCAAAATAAAAATTATTCCGTAGCCCTAAAGGCACTGAGATGACTTTTCAACGCTAGGACAAGACACGTATTTTTAAGGGCAAAATTGATAGGCATGGGAGATAAGTACAAAATACGCTAAGAAAAGCAACGCGAACCTATATTTTTTGGACCAAAAAATACTGTCATAATAACTTTTCTTTGATTCTAGCAAGGTTTCGTTAAGAAAATCAACTTTCTAAAGTCTGTATCTCGAAAAAGGCTACCATTGTCGCCTATGGGGAAATTAATTGTTTATTTCAATCTATAATCGCGCCATTAGTGGCCATCATAATTGCCTGTCGCTAAAATGAGTTGCTTAGATGCGCTTTTTACTATAAAATGTCGGACGACACTAGCTGTTAACTTTTGGGTCATTTGGTCTATGGTAGAGAGTTGTCTCAATTGTTTATAATAAAATATCAATTAAAAAAAATAATTTCTCTCAATATTTTCAAAAATATAGCAGCACAGGATTCACTAGTAGATACATTTACATTTCAAACATTTAAACAGAATCGGCTTGATAAAAGATTAACTTGCTAATTGAAATATTTTAAAATACTTGGCTAGCCGGCGTATTGATGAAAATCGTCTCACAGATGTAACAATATTATTAATATTTCAATATCAGAATTCAGTCAGAATTAATTTAGATATACCTGCACAACCAAAATGTATTAATAGATTGCTGATGTAGCATGCGCACTCTCTTGTTATCATGTAGCTAATTAAATATGTAGAATGAAACTGCCTTTGTGTTCATCGACTCATACCATTCCGAAACAACAGAGACATCACAACTTTTTAAATAAAACCATATATAATAATAATGTAAATAATTTGTAGCTAATGGTAAATACGAGTTTATTAAATGAATATGAATCGATTTATCAGTTCTTTTATATTTCCAATAAAGATGTTTCATACAATCCGTCGCGTTACGTTTGTGCGAATTGGTCCTACATGTGCGCGGAAAAAAATCTACGTTTGCGCGAAAAAAACGCAATCATAACAATAGTTTTTTCACATCTTACAATAATGTAAACTAGCAAACTGAAAATCCAAAATATGAAACTGAAATACATGTATTCATTCTTCAGGAATTAGACAGAAACCTTCAATTTTACTGAATATATTTTTTTTGGAATATGATCAGAACTCGGATCAGAAAGGAACTTTTAATTTTACTGAATAATTTTTTTCGGAATAAGATATTTTCGAAGCTATTCCAAACTAGAATATAAAATAACCATTAATGAAGGGTTGTGTGACAAATTTATACATTACATTGATTACAGTTTATTATAGAATTGTAATGGTATTTTATTTATAATACTGTCAATTCATCATATAAAAGCTGTATTTAGTTAATTATAGTTTCCACACGATTACTTTAATGCAGAATAAAGGCAACATACCGCTGTTTGAAAGTCATAAATCGATTGAGAAAAAACAAATCCGGGTTGCAAACTAAAACTGAGGGAAACACATCAAATGTAAGAAGAAAACAACGAAACAACAGAAATATCAAAGTGCAAAAAAAAAAAAATCAAAAAAAAAAATCACACGACACCACAACACACACAGAAACGAACTTTAAGATAACAATTGCCATGTGATTTTCCTTCTATGTATATTTTAATATATTTGAATGTGACCTACCGAATTAGACTATTTACCGGATTTGTTATCACATAAGCAACACGACGGGTGCCACGTGTGGAGCAGTATCTGCTTACCCTTCAGGAGCACCTGAGATCACCCCTAGTGTTTGGTGGGGTTCGTGTTGCTTATTCTTTAGTTTTCAATGTTGTGTCATGTGTATCATTGTTTGTCTGTTTGTCTTTTTTTTAAATTTTTAACCATGGCGTTGTCAGTTCATTTTCGATTTATGAGTTTGACTGTCCCTCTTGTATCTTTCGTGCCCCTTCTTTGATAAATATCTTCAAGAAAAGTGAATTTTGGTTGTATAGTATGAAGACAGATGTCATAAAAAAATCGACATTGGATCGCGTTATTTGCATATATACATATACATTATAGTAGGGTGTATTTTGCAATCGGCAGGCACAATGGAAGATTTAACGACCTTGACTGGCTGTACAGCTCTTGCATGGTCGACCCTGGCTTCCGCCTTTTTGGGCATTTAAATAATTTATAAGACAACTCTCGACCAGACGACAGCATCACATGACTTGCAAATGAGACAACTCGCCACCAGACGACATAACATGACGTAGATGTAAGCAGTCATAGGTCATCGGTCATATCTAGTTCACACAATGTTACAAATAAAGTCAATAGAAACAGAGAGGGTCATTGATAGATTTATAGCTGATGCAAAGAAGTCTCCTGACTGCCAGTGTTTTAATTACATGTACATGTATGACAGTTATTGTTTGCAATGTTTCGCAGTAGTCTAGACCTGTTAAGGGAGCTACCATTTGATTTTTAGGGGGTGGGATGGGGTTAGGATGAAATTTGCAAAAAAATAAGCAGGACAGGATTTTTTAGTAAAATAGGCAGGATGAGATACTTTGCAAAATAAAAAGGCAGGACGACCAGTTCTGTAAAAACAAGTCAGGATATACTAATAAAAAAGGCAGGACCGATAAGAGGGAAAAATAAAAAGACAGGACAAAATTTTCATCATAGCCCCCCTAAAAATCAAATGGTAGCTCGCTATTGATAAACCGTTCCTAATCAAATATCGTCTGCATGCAATCGACTAGAACTGGAAGGTTTGTAAACATAGACAGAAACGCTAGAATCGGTAATGCGTGCAATTGAAATTCTATAGATTGAGGATTAATGTCATTTTACTTAAAAATGTATCGTATACATGTATGAATAAATTCGTATTTAGATTTAAACATAATTGCTAATAGAATTTAACATTTAAACTTTAATTTATTTATCTCTTCGTAATATAGAAGATCTTAATGATATTTGACAGTATTCTTAATAACCAAACTGGAATAAGTTATATTAATTAAATGTGCATATCAAGCTTCAAAATTGTATAAATTGATAAGAAGTACCAAAATGTACTTAAGGTGGTACCTAACACTACAGGGAGATACATGTATCTCTGTAAAGTCATCTAAACGTTTTAATTTCGTTGTGTTGTAAAGGGAACATGAAGCTTCTCAGGGATAAAAATTGGTGTTTGTCAAACTGCTATATAACCAGTGCAATTTTTCTGATAAAATGGTTGGTTCAAAACTTTTGAAATTTTTATATTTTTGTTAAAGGGTCAAAGTAAATATAAAATTTTATGAAAATTAAACGAGCCAAATTTATTTTAGCGAAAGTGTTGGGTACCACCTTAATTGTAACAATTGTACTAATAAATAACTAAATTGTACTAGGTTACGCTTACTTGATATGTATTTTAGTATTTGACGTTTTTGAATAAATAATATGATATAAATGAATCATCATCAAGCTTTTCGTCTATAAATAAATGCTTGAGGGCCAAAGTCTTCGACCCAAGATAAAACTTATTTTCCTCAATTTGGCCGTTTCAGAATCTAAAGGACTATGGGTAATTTTATTGTTTGTACCCCCAAAATAAAAATAACGTCACGTCATTGGTTGAATTTCCATTGTTTAGGACTTTTTTTAACCAATCACGTCGTTTTGGTGTACACTTTTGAAAATATTACCCAGAATGCATTAGATTCTCAAACGGCGAATTACGTTCGACTGTAATTGAAAAAAAAAATTAATTCATGACAAAGCGGCAAAACATTCACAACGCACCATTAAAATTAATACTGAATAATCATATTTTACAAACATTAATAAAATCATTTTTTTATTTACAAATAAAACATAGTGTGCTCCGTAGAGACAACATAGTACCCCCCCCCCCCTCCCTCCCTGCGTCCTCCCGTCATTGCGTTTTTAGTGATTGTTCGATTGACGTTTACCTTAGCTTTTATAAATTTAAACCACATTTAAAATTTATACTTAAAAGATATATAAAGAAACGATTGAACCTTATTTCAATATAATTAAAGGAGGAAATATAGAGCAAACGACCTCAAGAAAGAAAAAAAGATACATTATGGATTCATTTATTTTCATGGCTACAACTTTTCGTGGATAAAGCAAAATTTGTATGTTCGTGGATATTTAATTTCGTGGTTTTGCCGAAACCTGTATACGCACGCGCCTACAGAAATTTTTCATTCTATGAACATTTGGTACCACGACATTTACAAAAAATTGGTATCCAATGACAAATAATGAATCCACATTAATAATTTTTAAAAGCAAGAGTTTTTACCAATAATTTTGAAATTAATGAAATTATTGAACTTACCTGCTGTGTGGTTGACCAATTATTTTGTATCTATCAAATACAAACACCTTTGCAGACTTTTATATTTTGTAAATGTTATATATGTTTATTTATTCATGCGTATCAAATATGCAAATAAATGAATATTAATATTCATGATTAATATTCATGAGTCCACTTATTGCTGAATGTTCTTGGTCAGACATTTATGATGATAAACATGTAATAACTTCAAATATTGACTTATTTACCTCATTTAGTAAATTATAATGATTTGGTATTTATTGAAATAAGACAACTCTCCATCAGTGACCAAAAGGCACAGTACTAATGCAAAAACGACGGAATAATTCTTTGTTAAGCTGTCTCATCATCTCGCTCTATTAATAGGGGAAACTAAACTGGACCCTGTTGTTGTTTCAATTTTGCATATGTCGAAGTATCAATCAGCGGGGTGGCCAGTTAATATGGAAATACAATCGGCAATCTTCGGCTGAATCCGCTACAGGAAGGTACGGAATCGGCCGAGTTGTGACGAATGTAGAGAAATATTGATATAACTTCAAGAGGCAGAATTACAATACCCCGAACTGGACCTTTTGAACAGAATGCCTATTTTTTTGGTCAATATTACAGCTGGTGGAGCTTTTATTTTCCGAAGGTATCACCAGCCCAGTAGTCAGCACGTTTGTGTTGACATGAATTATAATTGCTATGGTCATAATTATAAATCAACTGTTGACAAAACTTTGCATTTATGAAACACTTAGGCTTTTCTACCTCAGGAATAGATAACTTAAGTTGCATTTGGCCAAACTTTAAGGATTGTTTTGGACCTCAATGCACTACAACTTCGTTCTTTATTTGGTCTTTTCAACATTTTTAGATTCGAGCGTCACTGATGAGTCTTTTGTAGGCGAAACGCGCGTTTGACGCAAATACAACATTCTAATTCTGGTATCTATGATGAGTTTATTTGATATAAAATCAAGAGACAGACTAACATTATCACGAAGTAGACCTGTTCTAAGTCCGGAACCTGAAATGTAGCGGTTGCGTTTCTACTCTCAGTTCGGATTTTTTGTTATTCGACTTTTTGTTGATGTGCTTCATTAGTGGTTCTCGTGCATCGTTTTTTAAATAGATTATACCGTTGGTTGTCTTTATAAATTGCTTTGCACTAGTTTTTTTAGGCCCTGTATAGCTTGCTGTTTGATATCAGCCAAGGTTACTTGTAGCAAGCAGTTCTTTTATCTTTAAATGGTATTTTTGACACATTGTGAATTGGATGGAAAGTTGTCTCATTGACAAAAAAAACAAAAAAACAAAAAAAAAAACTCATACCACATCTTATTATTTCTATGTGCAACTTTATATTTATATCTAAATATAACAATGTCACATTTCTTTCTAAACGTTTTCACTGACGAAAAAGGAATATGAGTCCGAGTTTGACTGCAAATCGATCTAATTTACTATTGTTCTTTTTCGTATCTTCCAAAACTTATATAGATATAAGAAGATGTGGTATAAGAGCCAATGAGACAACCCTCCACCAAAGTCACAACATAAAACATTATTGGTCAAAATACAGTCTTCACCACGTAGCCTTCAAGTTGGCTGACACAGAACAGTGAGCTATAAAGGGCCCCAAAAAACTAGTGTAAAACCTTTCAAACAGGAATACAGTATAATCTATATAAAAACGATAAATACGTGCCAGCTGAAGCACGCCTTCGGGTGCGGGGTTGTCTCGCTATGTTGATGACACATTTGTGACCTTCATCTGTTTACCTCTCTTTGGTTAGGTTGTTGTCCCTTTGACACATTCCCCATTTCTATTTTTTAGTACTACATGTAGTGTATCTGATCGGGATCAGGATCAGGTAAATGTACAACATATGTCATGGTTCTCAGTACATATGTTCTTAGTAGTACACACGATTTATTAGTTGAATGCTTGTTATATCACAAATAAAAAACCCAAAAATTGTAATTTATGACATCAATATATCATTTTGTCATATAATTATTATACTTTGTCAAGAAACTGACAATTTTAGGACTTGATATTACTAAAAAGAAGTTTGCTAAACAATAAATTTGACACATATAAACAGTTATTATTATTCTTAGTTTATAATTGTTTATGGTCAATGCGAAACCAATTTTTAGGTCATAAACTAAAGAGGTAAAATCAACTTTAGCCTGAATCAAACGAACAATTTTATGATAATATTGTTACCGTTAATAGTTTGCTGGTAAAATTAACGAGAACATTTGAATTGACTAAAATCGTGGGAGAATACTATATCCATAATTTACATGTTTTGTATCCTTTCCGATAAAATGTAATTTCGTGGCGAATCAACAAAAGACTTTTGTCAATAACAACATTTATTATGTACGTTTATGTAAATTTTCCAGGATTCAGATGTACCCTCGTTGCTCTCGAGGGGTGCTTCGAATAACGGAGGGATCTACCAGGACATAAATACATTATACAGTTTTATGTATATGAAATATATCGTTATTAGTTTATTAGAAACAAACAAGATTATTCAAAAAGATATTATAACACATCAGACTTCTTTTGTTACAAAACGTGGACAGGACTATCTAAGAAAACATGTACTTGTTAATAATATTAAGGATGTACTTAGGCGAGGTTTTGGAATCTGTGTCAAATGTTCGGACTCCTTGGTGTTTTTCCATACAATACAATGTAAAATATTTTGCCCCATGACACCCATTTATTTTTTCATATAAGATTAAATAGCTCATGAATGGTCCTTTACCAAAATTTTAGAAGATTCTTGATTTTCTTTCTTTTGTTTTGAGACCCAATAGTACCAATGTAAATATAAGGTAAAAGTCCGAGTGAGCCTTTTCCCGCCATATTTAAAATCTCAAATATCTCGAAAAGGAGGTCCATGACCTATCAATATTTTTAGCTTATTTTTATCCTTAATTGATGCTCTACCAGCTTATAGTATCAATTTTAACTTCTTAATTTATTAATTTTCACCTAACCTCACCTAAGTACATCCTTAAGTTAATTTGGTTAGTTGTATAAGGCTCGTCCTTTGCTCTTTTAAGCCATTATAAGATTGACATTACAAAATATTACAAAAATAAAAATAATTAAAAAGCAATTGGAGGTGGTCTTTCCCCCTTTGAAATTGATTGAATGGGGGGGGGGGGTGTGTTTGTTTGTTTCTGTATGGGGTCTATATTATTGTTACCGGAGAAGTTTCATGTTTAGTTTGGAAAGTTTTTATTTTATTTTAGGTACAGCTCGCGCGCCAGATTGAGGAGACATCACGTGACGCGGGTTTATAATAACGAAAACTTTGGTCTTTTTATCTCTCTTTAGGTGGGGACGTTGAACAGACAACATGTATAGAGACAGAATGTACACAATGTAATTTCTTTTGTCATTGTAGGAAATTGACATTTTGATCACAGTTCACCAGCAGTGCATGTTTTGGATTTAATTGATCCGGTGTAACTTTAATACACATTTAAGGATTATTTTCTGATAATGTACATTTTTCAGCACCTGTTTGTAACACAGATTAGTATTTCAATCTAGGAGCGGACATTTTATTGTAGGATGTCACTGAGATTTACGGACCTAGCAAGCAATTTTTACGGCATTGCCATTTTTTTTCTCTAGGAAAAGTCTTGAGAGATATCTGCACCACGTTGTTTTATGAACCTTTAGTACATGTATGCCCTGCTGACTGCAAATTTTGGGATCGATAGGACTTGTAGTTTCAGAGTACATGTGGATTTTTTTTTTGAGAAGAGATGTAAGAAAAATATTAAAATTCAAAATCTTGAATAATTGAGAGTTTTTTCTTTCCATATTGTTTTAAATATACTGTAATAAATAAACTGTCATACATATTGATTGATTGATTGATTGGTTGGTTGGTTGGTTGGTTGGTTTATAACTTAAACACTTGAGATAAGGTCTCTTGAAACAAGCGAAAAAAAACCCAAATGAGAACTTGGACCCCGTATTAAACACACACAACAGAAGCATGCATACAATGATTGATTGGTTGATTGATTGATTTATTGATTGATTGATTGGTTGGTTGGTTGGTTGGTTGATCAATTAAACACGTGGGATAGGGTCCCTTGAAACAGGCGAAAAAAAACAACAAATGAGACATTGGACCCCGTATTAAATACATGAAACAGAAACATGCATAAATTGATTGATTGGTTGGTTGGTTAAACATGTTGATTGGTTGATTAAACACGTTGGTTGGTTGGCTAAACACGTTGGATAGGGTTTCTTGAAACAAGCGAAAAAGAAACAAATGAGTTCTTGCACTCCATATTAAACACATGAGACGGAAACATGCACTGATTGATTGATTGATTGGTTGGTTGGTTGATTGGTTAAACACGTTGATTGGTTGATTAAACATGTTGGTTGGTTGGTTAAACACGTTGGATAGGTTTCCTAAAACAAGCGAGAAAGAAACACATGAGATCCTGAATCCCATATTAAACACATGAGATGTAAACATGCACTGATTGATTGATTGATTGATTGATTGATTGGTTAAACACGTTGATTGGTTGATCAAACACGTTGGTTGATTGGTTAAACACGTGGGATAGGTTGAAACAAGCGAGAAAGAAACAAATGAGATTTTGGATTCCATATTAAACACATGAGACGGAAACATGCACTGATTGATTGATTGATTAGTTGGTTGGTTAAACATGTTTATTGGTTGATTAAACACAACGGTTGGTTGATTAAACACGTTGGTTGGTTGGTTAAACACGTTGGATAGGGTTTTTGAAACAAGCGAAAAAGAAACAAATGAGATCTTAGACTCCATATTAAACACATGAGACGGAAACATGCACTGATTGATTGATTGATTGATTAGTTGGTTGGTTAAACATGTTTATTGGTTGATTAAACACAACGGTTGGTTGATTAAACACGTTGGTTGGTTGGTTAAACACGTTGGATAGGGTTTTTGAAACAAGCGAAAAAGAAACAAATGAGATCTTAGACTCCATATTAAACACATGAGACGGAAACATGCACTGATTGATTGATTGATTGGTTGGTTGGTTAAACACGTTGGTTGGTTGGATAGTGTTTCTTGAAAATAGCGAAAAAGAAGCAAATGAGATCTTGGACTCCATATTAAACACATGAGACGGAAACATGCACTGATTGATTGATTGAGTGATTGGTTGGTTAAACACGTTGATTGGTTGATTTAACACGTTGGTTGGTTAAACACGTTGGATAGTGTTTCTTGAAACAAGCGGAAAAGAAATAAGTGAGATCTTGGACCCCATATTAAACACATGAGACGGAAACATGCATGCATGCACTGATTGATTGATTGGTTGGTTGGAATTCAAACACACATAAAACTCTTTAAATAGTGCCAAAATCACATAATTTGCCTCTTAGTACATGACCTTGACCTTTGACCTTTCGACCTTCGTCAAGGTCATTGCTCCACAATGTCATTGCAAAAGACCCTATGGGTCAAGGACCTTTTGTTTAAGAGTTTTGCCTAATAATGGCTTTTTATAAACCATAAATGGGGGTTATGTCCCTTACATAATGGTAAAACCAATACAGTCATAACGTAACAAAGTTGCCCCTTGAAGTACCAAGCATTTTTCACTACTTAAATTTTCTGTATCTATAACCTTTCCAAAGTTATAGGGAAATCAAAAACAAATAAAAATCTAAAATACGACCTTGACCTTTGACCTGGACCTAATTTTCATTTTTTTGAACTAAGGACCTCAAATCAGAAGATCCTAGGTCTCTATCACTTATGGTGTTCCAGTTTAAAATACATTTCAAAATTTCAAATACAAAAAGGGAAATAACTCTCATATGGAGCGTTCATATTGCTTTGGTCGAAATTGGATAAATCATGCGAAGGATATAACGAGCAATTTTATAAAATAAATTTGTCGTAATCTTTTACGGTTGCGAAGGAGTTGTGATCACAAGGAAAACAGTGTTTGGGGAGATAACTCCTACAAAGAAAAGTATTCGGTTACGCAGGGTAAATTTCAAAAGCGTATAAACTGTTCAATATCATATACCAAATATCTAAGCGACATATTGCGAAACAAATGTTTATCGCAAGAACAAAATTTGGCGGAAGAAAAAAAAAATAATCAGAAGAAAAACAATAGTTCTTTCCACAGAAAAGTGGAAAGACCTAATTATATATATATGTATATCATTTTGTCATACATTTATTATATGTTGTAAAAAAAAACTAATATATATTTCTATCAAATAGAAGTTAATACACATAATTACTTACTATTATATAAATAGATCTTCGATAAATGTTAAACAAAATGGTGATTTCTTGTTTATACAATTGAACTGAAAGACAATTGTGTTCCGGTTCAATTACTTTATTATACTCAAAAGTTTAAGGATGAAGTAACATTCGACCCTTATTCACAATAAAAAAAAAGAGTTATGTGATATAGATACATTGGATAAGAGTTGATTCTTGAAAACGAAACCATGAGCTCCAAATAATGAAAACAACTTTATGTTAATGGTGCAATTGCATGTATACAAGACGGATATGCATTTATGAAAAAGATAGATTTCTGATTTATCTTTGTTCTTAAAGAAATTTAAACAATTGATTAAAAAAATATATACCCCAAACAAAATATGACGGATATACCATTTAATTACTATACCTTGGCAACAAATGAAAAATTGTTGGAGATTGGTAATTATATCGAAAATAGAAACATCTTTGATAAATGTGAAAACCAGTGGTAATTTCTTGTTTGTACAACCGAACTCCAAGTGAAACTTTAAGGTATACACATTTTTAACACCATTTCTGGGAATTTTAAGACGTAAGTTCCGTTTCTTTGCCTGACTACAGATTTTTTTTATAAAACAAAGTATATATAGAAATTAATTATAGAAACAAACCAAAATGAACGATGCTTTCGACCGTTCGTAGCATTTCAATGTGTTAAAATACATTTAGGGTCAAGCGACCGATCAAAGTGCTTTGTACAAATGATGCTAACAAATACATTTGTTAGAAGTAACATGATGCTAGTCTTTTGTTGAGAGGGAATAGAGATGTAAATTGTCTTCAGTGAGATGTTATCTGCATTTTCCATTTTTAAAATCATGTTTTCAGGGACCTAACCACTCATTCTTTTTAAAACAGAACTGCCAAATATTGGCCGGTAATATGAAACAATTCACAGAAATACACCATAATGGTCACTAATCTAAGACAGTTCACAGAAATGTGCCATATTTGTCGATGATAAATAACAGTTCACCAAAATACTTCATAATGGTCTATTATATAAAGTAGTTTACAGAAATGCAGCATAAATGTCGATTGCATAAGGCAGTTAACAGAAATTTACAAACATTACCGCTTATATAACAGTACAAATTTTGAAATATTAGTACTAATCGGCATTCAGCGTTAGTACATGCGCCCTAAGTAGTTCCCCAACTCATCTTTTTGTACTAATTTAATACTTATGGGTTCAGTTACTTACAGTCAATGAATTATTTGATATATAACAGATTTATTACATTATTATGTATGTATTTTATACGAATAAGTATTATTTATATACATATTTAGTATATAATACATATTTAGTATATAATACATATTTAGTATATATAAATATGAATTATGTGAACAAAAAATCGAAGGGTGCTGTGGACCGGTCATGGCTTCTTGAGGTCAAATTTTAATTGACTTTTAACGTAGGACAGATGTTCAACTCAAACCATTAAAAGTTTCCATGTCAACATGTTTTTGAATTGAAAACAATTTTAAAGGTTTTGTAAAGTATCATTCGGGAAAAAGATTGCTAAGGTTTAATCAACCATTTTGTACATAGGTAAATGCCTTTACTAAGTCATGGATTTGACTGTTGTTATCCATTCGTTTGATGTGTTTGATCTTTTGATTGTGCCATTTTGAATTGTGCTCAGTGTTCGGTATTTTTGTTATTTAACTTTTCACTTTCCCTACACAATGCATAGGATTTATCGTCCAAGACCCGAAATGCTGAAAAATATATAAATACATCTCGCAAAGTCAAAACGATCCCGTTATACCATTTTACCCAGGACAACACTTAGTTTTCGTTTTAAAAAATAGTTATAAATCAGTCAACTGACGCGACGACAAAATTGGATACTGTAAATTTAGAAAATTATTGCTTGTTTTATTATTACGTATTTTGAAGAAAGCAACATAAATACGGGTATACGTATTGTTCTTATATTGAGGAAAAAAAACCAGTCGAATACATGCATTTGATAAAATAATGTGAATTGTTATCAGTAATTGGGAGTACTATCATTTTGGTACTTTGTGTCTAATATTTTTATGTGATTTGTGATACAGACTAGTCAAAGTAAGGAGATTTAGTAAACTTAAATGGGTGTGCTTACATATTTTTATTTGTAAATTTGTAAATGCTGTTTAAATAAATAATCTGACTTAATACATTAAAATGCAAATTACACTTTAATTTTGAAGTTGTAAGAATAATCAGCATTAAGCAATAAAACATATACCCTTTGGAGGTCCCTCAATAGAATTTTTTGGTACTAATGTTTATTCATATGGTCAAATACAAAACGATGATTAACTATTTAATGTACAATAACACGTTTACATTCTAATATATGTATGTTTTGGCATAAGTACTACAACCATTAATATAAAACATAGCATATATAAAAAATTCCTTGTAGAAAAAAAGAACGATCCTTTTGACCGTTCGTGGTATTACAAGGTGTCAAAATACTCTTAGGGTCAAGCGATAGATCAAAGTGTTTTGTTTAAACGATGCTACAAATAAATGTTAGAAATTACATGATGATAGTCTTTTGTCTAGAGGAACAGCGAGGTAAATTGTCTTCAGTGAAGATGTTATCTGCATTTTCCATTATTCAAATCATGTTTTTCAAAGACCTAGTCACTGATTCATTTAATATAGACAAAGCCAATATTGATCGATAATATATAACAGTTCACAGAAATACACGATAATGGTCACTAATCTAAGATTCTTCACAGTTGATATCATAATCGTTAGAACACGTGCCCTAGGTTATTACCACATGTGGAGCAGGACCTGCTTATCCTTCGGGAGCACCTTATATCATCCCCGGTTTTGGTGGGGTTCATGTTGCTTAGTCTTATGGGTTCAATGTTGTGTCTTGTGTATTATTATTTGTCTGTTTGTCTTTTTATTTTTCAGCCATGGCATTGTCAGTTTATTTTCAATCTATGAGTTTGACTGTCCCTCTGGTATCTTTCACCCCTCTTTAAGTTCGTCAATTAAACTTGTTGTACTAATTTTTGTATGGGGTCAGTTACTAACCGTTGATGAATTATTTGATCTACAACAGACAGATTTATTACATTCTTATGTATGTATTTAATATGCGTAAGTATTATTTATATATACAATTAAGTAAGTATAAATATGAATTATGAGAAACAAATAATCGAACAATGCTTTTGATCGGTCATTATCTTTCACCCCTCTTTAAGTTCGTCAATTAAACTTTTTGTACTAATTTTTGTATGGGGTCAGTTACTAACCGTCGATGAATTATTTGATATACAACACACAGATGTATTACATTCTAATGTATGTATCTAATATGCATAAGTATTATTTATATATACAATTAAGTAAGTATACATATGAATTATGAGAAACAAATAATCGAACAATGCTTTTGATCGGTCATTATCTTTCACCCCTCTTTAAGTTCGTCAATTGAACTTTTTGTACTAATTTTTGTATTGGGTCAGTTACTAACCGTCGATGAATTATTTGATATACAACACACAGATTTATTACATTCTTATGTATGTATTTAATATGCATAAGTACTATATATATATATATATATAATTAAGTATTTATAAATATGAATTATGAGAAACAAATAATCGAACGGTGCCTTTGAACGGTCATGGCCATATAAGGTCAAATTGTAATTGACTTTGAACGTTAGACAGATGTTCAACTCAAACCATTAAAAGTGTTCATGTAAACATATTTTTGAATTGAATACATTTTTTGTTAAACAAAAAATCATGCTGTTACCATGTCCTGTGTTAACAGTAAATCCTTATTTCTCTGTGACGGACTTCTTCCTGTCCGCTTAAAAATCGTGACGATTAAGCGATTTCTATTTCATAAATATTTCCACACGTCTCTGGTTAAATACTTATCGCTCACAAACTCACGATATTGGGGGAAGTGATGCTTATTGTTATTTCAGGTACTCATATCATAAATCAAACTGACCATTTTTCATATTTCCGACTTTTGACTTCGGAATTGATGTTTTTTCGACCGGTTACCATCTCTGTGGTAGGACAACCTGGTGCACGGTCAATAAAGAACAAAGTAAATTGGTAAATTCAAGATTTTAATCGTAAAAGTTTCGAGTGAAAGTTTATTGATTCATGCTGTCTATACCGATTATATATTTGATTTTACTTCTTTTGGTTGCTCGTAATTGACAGGGTATCAGTATGTCTTACCACAGAGAAGGTAACCGGGAGAAAAAAGATACAACCCGGAGTCAAAAGTTGGTAATATGAAATTAGTCTATACCCGAACCTGCATTATATTGGTGGTTGTATTAAGATAAACCACAAGAAGTTTGAATGCTACTTTATCAATCATTATGTACAAATGTACATGGTTTTGATATCAAAAACCCTAAACTGTCTGACGAATAGTTCAAAATTATACTTTGAAGAATAATGGAATAAAAAATCTTAAAAACTACTTACTGGGTTTTAAAATGTCAAAATCATTGTTAATGACGTCGAAACTTCTAAAATCGAACTCATTAAACTAACTTCCGAGTCTTTATCAGGTACGTGTCTGCTTGTTTGTCTTTAAACCTTAAACCCCCTTTTAAAATTTCTGATCATTTCTCCTTTGAGAAAAGGAAACTAGACTTTCCATAGAATGATTTCGGTTGTATGTAGGTCTATGACTTTAATTATATTCTTAAAACGTATTCAAATGTAAAGGAGAGAATAATCTTTTGTAATAAAGCAGTAAAACCCAGTCAACTAGTAAAGGTAAATCGGTGTTTTGGCATATTTTTGTTGTGACCTCACATGTTTAATGATGCTGTTAAAACTGAATGATTTGTCTTGATATACATCTAAAACGCAAACTACATTTTAACTTAAAATACGGATTTTTTGTGTTATTAAAATTTGCTGTTACAAAATGATAACAATTATAAATTAAGGAATGTATCTCCCTCTTGCAAAGCTCTGATTCCTTTCACGGATTTGGCTATACTTTTTGGACCTTTTGGATTATAGCTCTTCATCTTTTATATAAACTTTGGATTTCAAATATTTTGGCCACGAGCATCACTGAAGAGACATGTTTTGTCGAAATGCACATCTGGTGCAAGAAAATTGGTACCGTTAATTTTATTAATAATAATGATGTTTTACAAATTTTGAAACTAATCAACATCAAGGAGGCTCGAGAGTACAAAACTCAGCACAATTTTAAATATATAATTTAATTTTCATTTCAAATGTTATCTATTACACTATAAGTTGTTACTTCATGATATGGTACAAAACTCAATAAAAAAAAAAATACTCGATTTGTTCTGGCCAAACATGACTTTTAAAATAATAATATTGAAAAAGCTCCAAACTATCTCCCCTTGTTGCAAAAATGCCATTTTTGACATTAAAATCTTATATTTAAAAAAAAAAATGAGACCAGCGAGCCCCCTTAAACGTTTTAACAAGTAAACTCCATATAAACTTTTGTTGTCAGTTACAAAACATAAATCAATTATTTGATGTACAATAAAACAATTAATTAGCTTATTATGTATGTATTTGTTTTGCATACGAACTATTTATATAAAACTTATTATATGGTCAGTTAAAAAACGGCTATGAACTATTTCATGTATAATACATTGTAACTGGATAACAAATAAACGCTGCCATTGACCGGTCTTGGCATTACAGTATGTCAAAATACTCGAAGGGTCAGGTGACCAATAACAGTACATTGTACAACGATGGTTGTAGTCATGACGTAAAATTGCTGTACTTTTCTCACTTCTATCAAATTTATGTGAAATAAATAACACGATGCTAGCTTTTCGATAAGAGGGGAACAGCAAATTAAATTGTCTTCGTCGTCAGTGGTACATATACATAAGAAGATGCGGTATGAGTGTCAATTAGACAACTCTCCACCCAATGCACCGTTTGTAAAAGAAAAACCGTTATAAGCCAATGTACATGTCAATATGTTATTTAGATTTTCGATGATTAAAAACATTGTGCCTAAAATATATAAAAGACATTAACCACAAATTCTTTTAAGACAGGAACGCTTTATATTGCTCGATACTGTGGATTCATTTATTTTCATGGATACCAATTATTTTTGGATTGAGGAAAACTTGTATATTCATGGATAATTAATTTTGTGGTTTTGGTAAAGTCTGCAAACACTCCTTTTGAAAATTTGTATTTCGTTGAACATTATATTCGGGGTTTCTCTGTACCTATGAAATCCACGAAAATTGGTATCCAACGAATATTAATGAATCCACAGACATATAGAACAGTGTACAAAAATACACCTAAATGGTCACTTATATAAGACAGTTTACCAAAATACACCTAAATGGTCACTTATATAGGACAGTTCACCAAAATACACCATAATGGACCATTATATAACGAAACTTTACAATATTATAAGTTAGTTCATTGAAATGTTCGATAATGTTAGACATTTCACTGAAAGGAACCATAATGGTCTGAAATAGAGTACAGTTCACAAATGAGCATCATATCGGTCGATTTATTAAGACAGACTAAAGAAACGCACCCTAATGGTGAAAATCTTAGAGGTAACTTATGTAAACTAATACTGTGAACAAGTGCAAATTAAACTTTAGATATCATAGCGCATGTAAATACTTTAGGATACCACTGCACATGTAAATACAAATCGATATACAGAAACTAATAAAAGACAATTTTCTGTCATTTTACGAAGCAGTTTCTCAAATACATTGTCTTCACATATATTTATATGAATATATCATATATCGGTAATTTGGTGTTCGAATATTACTGTTAAGTATTAACGAAATCAATTCGTTGTGTATACATGTCGCGTCCTTTTTGTCGTAATTTCTGTACATGACGTCACAATAAAAGAGGTTGTTGCGTCTCAGTTGAAGCCCATCTACGCTTTGTGTAAAAATTTTCGGTCACATGTGAGATAGATTTTAGCCCTGTAAATAAACCAACTGGATAATTTACAATGTCTGTATATATTAATAAAAAATATTTTATCCTAAATATGTTTATGAGTCTTGCAGGTGCTTTATATGTTCAGTTATTCGATAATAAGAAATGTGGTGTGAAGTGTAACATTACTGAAATTTCGTAAGTGTTGTGCAAAACGTGGATTTTGTAGTATCATTCGACAGTAACATTTTTGTAAATATTCATTAAATTTTAAACAGCTTGCGGTTAGTTTTGTAAATACTGACAAAGTTACACATAACAACTACATTTAAGCTACAATATCCTCATTTAAACACTTTCATGTATAGGTAAAAAAATACCTAAATATGTTTACAATCTAAGAAGAGGAACCACGCAGCCGTATTTTTCAATACTAAGTTGTAGCGAGATTGACATTGAGCAAATATTTGACGAGGACCTATTGCTAAATGGTTTTGATTTATTTTAATATGAAACTTTGAGACGAGATTAGCAATCAAAACGGTATGCTTTTGCTTCAATATTTTCGCTACATTTTAAACAAATATTGTGCCTAGAAATTATCATTATAGAATATAAGTTAAGTGTTGTAAATTTATAAACCATATCCTTTCTGTTGAAATATATGAATTTTATAGGACATATATGATCCCAAGTATTTACAAAATATTAAAAAAAAGACGAAACAACAATGAACAGGATCTCCTTCACCTTTCGGAGTACTTTTGATTACCCTTTGTTTTTGGTGGGTTAGTGTTCCTCTAGGTTTTTTTCTTTTCATGTACCTGTGTACATAAACGTTATATAGACAGTTGTTTGTCTTTCATATTTTTTTGTTTTTTTGTCGATCTCTCTCTTAGACTAATGAGCTATGATTTCCCTGCGGTATCTTTGTATTTTTCTTCTTCAAGTAATGAAAAATGAAGAAAAAGGCACAGAACAATAAGAGTTATAAAATGAAGAATATTTATTAGCAGTGATATTTTGATACATTTATTACACAAGCATAACTCATATACACGGAAAAATTAGTAATACAGTTATCATAGTAAAAACCATAACAAGGTAATAACATTGAATGTGTTAGTTTACCTTCTCTTCGGAAACAAGCTTTAGTCGTTTAAAATTATTATCGAAAGCATGCACACCACCGGATGTAATAGACCACGTGGCTGCAGAACGAGACGGAAACAATGGTGTCCGAGATGAAGTTCTTTGTTTGGAGTTCATCTCTATACTGTCATATAATGGTCCAATTAACGAAAATATGACTGGCAGAACAAAAATTGTATGGAAAACATTTAAAACGATAACCAACAAGACAATTTTGAAAAACGTTGTGTACATCTCGGACTGGGAAAAAAGTAAAATTACAATACTTATCACTGTAGAAATTGCAGAATTAATAATCGAACCGCTTGTTTGTATGATAGCATCATTAACTTTACCCTGCCTGTCAAATCTTTGAGAATTTATAAAAGAGTTGCAGAAATAAGCAACGAAGCTAAATGAAAATCCTGTACATATTATGACGTAAACTGTTGTGAATAAATTTAGATTTATATTCCAGACTGACATCAGACTGAAGACTCCTACTATGATCGATGCAACAGTAAAAATCAGAAACAAAATCAATATTGGATCGAATATCAATACGAAAGAAACTACTGCGCAAGCTGCGAAAGTGAGGCCAATTTGTAAGATAGCTTTGGAAAGAGCCGATTCGTTTTGTTCAAAATATACAAATTGAATGCTAAACGGTAGGACATTAAAGGATGAGTTTCTTGCTATCATGTGCGATTGGTCAAACAGAAGCTGTTGGTCTCTAGAACTTTTTAAATCAATCGTCATCACATAGAATCTTGAAAATATAACATGTGTTTTGTTGCTGTCGAAAACAATATCATTTTTGAACATCGGATTTTTTTCAATAAATATATGTAGTTTCTCAATAAATTCGATCTCACTAAAATTTTCGTTTGAGTACAAGTTATTAAATTCTTTAAGCCAATTGATTTCAAATTTGTTGTCAAACAAAATATTTGTTTTAGCAGATTTTAGCATATCATCTACCTTCAGGTGTACTTCAGATTGGCTATAATCAATGTTACCTTGTATATTAAACGATACAATTGTTGTCATTCCAAAGTTCTCCTTTTCAAAATTGTTAATTTCATAAGAAACTGAGTCTTGACGAAGCACATCGGTTAATTGAGATCCTACTCCAATATTCGTTGTACCCCAGATAGAAAATGTAATATACCCTAAGTAAAGGACGAGAATAATAACCTTGACGGGTATGTTTAGTAAACCTTTGGGGAGTGTTTTAGCGGGAAGCATTTCGGCATAACTTTGAAGATCATCTGAATGTTCAGGCTCGTGGCCACTACAGCAGATTATTGTCAATTTGTTTCTATAATGAGCCGTTTTCATCTGGTCAGTAGTATAGACAGTCTGACAGGTAATGCAATGCATACTACCCGCCACTCGTCTCTCGTGTAAAACTGCACACGCAAGTACAAAAGTCATTTGGTTGAGAAAGCATATGAAAACTGCCGTGCCTGAAAATAAACAAAAGTTAATGTTAGGTTTTAAAACTTAACTTAAACAACAGACATAGTTAACTGTAAATCAGAAATTATTGCGTACACTTATAATGTCGATTTTGTCATTTTAAACTTCAATGCGATTTTAATTTTTACGATTTTCAGAAAAATCCTGTTTATTTCATACATAGAGTTTCAAAATGCGAGTTCAAATTATTTCGTTTACAACTCTGTCGCATTTTTCGCAATAATAAAAATTTCGCAATATTTTCTGAATTTACAGAAACTCCCCCATATTATTTATATACCTGTTCAAGATCATGAGTATATAACTAAGCGATTGCCGTTTGTTGCTGTATGTCATATTTGTTTTTCGTTCATCATATTGTTCATTCATCAGGCCGTTAGTTTCCTCGTTCGTATTGTTTTAAATTTGTTATATTGGGTCTATTATAGCTGACTATGCAGTATGAGTTTTACTCATTGTTAAAGGCAGTACCGTGATCTAAAGTTGTTAATTTATGTGTCTCTCACGAAGATTCGTTTCTTTAAGAATCATACCACATTTTCGTATCTTTCAAGTATTACTGTTTGGTACTAATTCTTGTGTTGAATATGATACGTAGATCGGCCTTCCGCTTTGCTATAATTTAAATACAAATGATTGATAATAACAGAAAAAAAGAAATCAGAAAATAGAACTTATAATATTACCTGTGAAAAAACAAAAACTTCGAATGACGGTCAAATCTGTCATCAACGCACCTATCAGCAAAGCTGTTATATCTGTCAGAGAAGAAATAGTAATGGAGACACCAGTATCTCCCATTGCACTGCCGATTCTTTCCTCTATTGTTCCCTTTACAGAAGCTCGGTTAAGACCAGAGAGGAGAACAAACATATTGTATAGTCCTATACCTAGTATGAAATAAATGTAGACAAAATAAAGATTAGAGCCTATAATTCGGTGGTTGTCGTTTTATCATTTTATTTTGCAATATGATTAGGGACTTTCCGTTTTGAATTTTCCTCGGAGTCCAGTATTTTTGTGATTTTACATTTTGCCATTGGTTGCTTCCTATTTTATTTTTTGTAACGATGGTTTTCTTGTTTGAAATGGTTATCTCTTTGTCATTAAGGGGCCTTTTCTAGCTTGCTATACGGTATTGGTTTTGGTAAATGTTGAAGTCAGTACGGTGTTCAATGGTTGTTTACCCCTACGATATGTGTCTCTAGTTGATAGACAGTCATACCACATCCTTTTTTAAATTACATATTTTCCCTTAAAGAAACTAGTTAACAGGAATTAAGAAATGGTCGTAATATTTTTTTTCTGTCTATTAGAAATAACCTTTAAAATGTAGTGCACCTTTGAAAATATCACGCATAGACATTCCTTATTATTGAATTATAAATTCCATTTTTAATGAATAAATCATGAAAAAACGTTTTAAAACCTCTAGCTGCATATTCTTACCAAGGATCATAAAAGGCATCATACTGCACATGTTCACATATTTCACTCCTATAACAGCACATAAACCAAATGCACCAAGTATGGAGATGACAGTTGAAAGAACACCCGCGATTCCAAGGAGACCTCGTTGAGTTAAACAATTACCGCTGACAGTAGCCACAAACGAAAACGTTGCAATCGCAAGAAATACCACGACAAAGAATGGTGGATCCCACATGGTATTTCTACCAATATCAGTTGCCATTGTTTCGGAGTTGGATACTATGAATTTAACTGTACTGTTCTTCAACTGATTCAGTTCATGCACAAATTGTTTCGACCATTGAATTGATAAAGCCTTGTTTTTTGCCGTGTTTTGTTTCAAATAGTATGTCATTCGAAGCGATCTTGCTGATTTAAGAACTCCATTTTGAACTGTAACTTTTCCAAATTGTTGGTCACTCATATAGAAATCTCCTTTCTGATCTTTAAAGTATGGATACGTTATGTTATTTGCTTCAAAATTATCCCAGAAATGGTCATCCAGATACCATGACCCTAGGATGAAACATTTGCCATTGTTTTTGACACAAAAATCTTCAATAGTATGAAGTTCCATATCTGATGACTTGACTTTAATGTTCATAGCTGTTTTATGGAATATTGATATTTCATTTTTGTAACTGTTTTTAATAATATTGTCGTCCACGCTGAACACTACACCTCCATATATTTCATCTCCATTTATCTGATGGTAAAACACATTATCTAAATCGCTATTAGATAAGAAGGATTTTACTTTTTGTGCATCCATATTTGCCTGACTATTACTAGGTAGATAAGATGTATTATAATCATCTAGTTCTTGCATCCATTTGATATTTATACCCAATAGGGCATTCAGAAGAACCGATAAAATAATCGTAGGTATTGGATTTCTGCTAATGACCTTTCCATAGTTACTATACAGGTTTGCAATTCGTCTTCCAGCTTTTAGGTAACAACAATTCATTCTTGAAAAAAATATAAAAGATATCTCAAGTTAATACAATGCACTAATGGGCATTCAGAAAGAACCGATAAAATAATCGAAGGTATTTGATACATACATGTTTCTGATTCGTCTTCCAGCTCTGAGGTAAAAATAGGTCATTCTTGAAAACAAATTTAAAAAAAATCTTAATTTAATTAATATTATGTACTATGAGAGGGACGAAAGATACCAGAGGGACAGTTTCAATATGAAAAGAACAAGAAGACATTGACTTAGATTTGAAATTTCCGGATGAAATAAAAAATCATAGACGTACATCTTTCAAACATTTTTACGATTGTTCAGTCGGTGAATTAATGGCGGTTTGTATCCATTATATTTGGTGGAGAGTGAACATCTATATCAAATCGTGATTACTATAAATAAAGGCAACAGTAGTGTTCCGATGTTCAGACCTCGAAAGATCGTCAGATTATCAGATAATCAGATCGAACAAAAAAGGATCGTTTCAAACAATATTAAGAAAAAAATAATGTTAGTGCTTATTTTTGTTTGGCTAAATAGATGCGAATACCAGGGACAAACTAGGACATATAGTAAAATGTCAAAATCAGATATCAATACTTCGTTGGCCTTGACATGTTTCTACTCTTTGGTCGGGTCTTTGACACATTCGACATTTTCATTCTTAATTCAATTTGGGGTAGGAAGAAACACATTATACAAAGTAAAACTCTACTTCTAAAAACGTTGGAATCAGTTGTATTAATAGATCAATTGAACGACTGTGGAAAAACCTCTGTCATATTCCTGACTAAGTGAAGTACTGTTGCCTCTAATTCATGTATTATTATTTTTTCTGAAAATGCATAAATACACCCATTCTGTTGAGTTTTGCCAGTGTGTGTTATTTGTTCTTTACTAGTAGGACAACTTGGGGACAATTTACAGAGTTCGTTTTAAAATGATTGTACTGTATATCTAGTGTTTGATGGTCTACAAAAGTACTAATAGATTAAATTCAAATTCCTTACACTTGTTGACCATGTATCAGAATTTCCTTATTTAGGCAAAACGATGGCATACCTTACGTATGATGCTCCAAATAGAAGAAAAAAATTAAACTTAAGAAAGCAAAAACTAATAAATGAATCTTAAACAATCATTTTGGTTCAATAAATCATGCTACTCTGTATACTCTTTCAGTCAATTTTGAAACATATCTACTGTCAGTGGTAATTGAAAACTACTTAGCCGATTTGCATTCAATCTTTTTAGTACTATCCAGTATCTTTTCCCACAGTTCAGTATAATGTTTATGTGTACAAGTTAATAACAACAACTGAACAGTCTGGATATAGACTGAATGTTTCTTAAATGAGAGAAATTGACTGTCAACGGAATTGTCTGCATGGTAATGAATTTACCGCAATAAATAAGTCTGAACATTGTCTTAAAAAAAAGGTATATTCCAAAACAAACAAACCCTTATCAATTAGCAAAATTAGTAAAATTAAAAGCTCACATCAAACGAATGGAAAACAATTGTCACATTCCTGACTTTGTATAGACATTTCCATATATAAAAAATGTTGTGTTAAAACCTGATTGTATAGCTTGCTGCATGAAAGATTGAAAATGTCTTAATAATTCATAGTGCAGTCATTTAAAAGGTGTTAAAATCAAAATTACCGTTTCAAATAAAAAAATATTGAACTAGTCGTAGTGTTTAATTATTTCTCCGTTACCTTTATACATAATTCGTCTTTTTATTTATACAACCTATGTCAATTAGTGCGGACTAAAATATATGTCAGTTAAAATATACATATTTTAGAGATAAGGTGTTTATGTCCCCAATCTGGGTGATATTTATGAAGAAACGTTGGCAAGTCCGTGACAAAATATTACTACTTATATAAATATGACAAAAGGTTGACATGTACTTTATGATCATGACCTATCAAAAACCATGTTAAATTGGTGGTATTAAGGATGTACTTAGGTGAGGTTAGGTGAAAATTTATAAATTAAGAAGTTAAAATTGATACCATAAGCTGGTAGAGCATCAATTAAGGATAAAAATAAGCAAAAAATATTTATAGGTCATGGACCTCCTTTTCTAGATTTTTGAGATTTAAAATATGGCGGGAAAAGTCTGACTCGGACTTTTACTTTATATTTGCATTGATATTATAAGGTCTCAAAACAAAAGAACGAAAATTAAGAATCTTCTAAAATTTTGGTTGTTGATCTTTCATGAGCTATTAAGTCTTATATGAAAAAATAAATGGTTGTTATGGGGCAAAATATTTTACATTGTATTGTATGGAAAAACACCAAGGAGTCCGAACATTTGACACAAATTCCAAAACCTCACGTAAGTACATCCTTAAGTTGAGCTTTTGTACAAAAAAAGTTCCCAATGATTAGAATACATTGCACACTTTTTGAACATTTTTTTTAAAGCAAAAACGCAAATTTAAGATAGACCAGTACATAAGTTGTTAAGAAATTGCAGGATTGCTAGATTTATTGAAAAACTTCGTTAAATTTAATTAAAAAAACAAACCCGTCTCAATTAATAAATTTTCAAAATATAATATGTCAAAATTGATAGATAAACGGTCACGAAAAAATTGTTAGAATATAGCACTAGATAATATCATCAATGATACCAGCCTTAAGATTGTGTACAGTAGATAAACTCATCATAGATACCAGGACTAGATCAGTGACGCTCGAATTCAAAAAATTAAAAAGGCCAAATAAAGTACGAAGTTGAAGAGCATTGAGGACCGAAATTCCTAAAAGTTTAGCCAAATACAGCTAAGGTATTCTACGCCTGAGGTAGAAAAGCCTTAGTATTTCAAAAAATTCAATATTTTGTAAACAGTAAATTTACAAATATAACCATATCAATGACAATTCGTGTCAGCACAAAAAGTGCTGACTACTGGCCTTGTGATACCCTCGGGGGAAAAAGATGCATTGCTTCGACATATGATTGACGCCCGAATGAAAACAAATAAATAGTCATAAAAAGTTGGAGAGCATTGAAGACCCGAAAATGACGTTTAACACAAGTGGAACTATATGCGTAAAGTTCGGTTAAAGAAAACAAAATCCATTCAGTTTTTGATCACCTATTTTATAAAAAGTACATATATTTGAATAAGTAGGTTGCTAACAACCTATAATTTACTTATAAGAGAAAACACCAAATAATTTTATGCACTTTCAAAAATTTTAAATCTCAAATTCAATCAGTCAGCTGGATGACTACAAGTAGTATCATACGGATTGATATTCAGAATATTCATTTATATTATTCAGTTAATGTGTAATACTTTCATAGTATGAAAGATTATGATAATAAAAAGTAAAAGAAAACTTTAAATTAATTCCCACGTTGCATCCAATGTTTACTGTTGAACGAGTTTTACATGTGGCATATGCAATGAATTTAAAATTTATATTTTATATAAGTGAATTTTCGGAACACTTATATAAATTATGTGCGATACCTTTATATTATGAAAGACTTTGATTATAAAAGTCAAATATAATGTTATATGACTCCCCACGTTGCATCCAATGTTCAATGAATTCAAAATTTATATTTTCATATAAGTGAATTTTCGGAACGTTATATAAAATAACGTGCGATAACTTTATATTAGCAGAAAAACGTTGATTATAAAAGTAAAAATATAATGTAAAAGTACTGCCCACGTTGCATCCAATATTTATATTTTTGTATAAGTGAATTTTCGGAACACTTTAATAACTACGTTCACGTTTTAAATGCAAACTAAATCTTACAAAACTAAATCTTACGAAACAATCTGCGGTCAAATAAAATCTATGACAGGATGCTACTTCTTTATTATGATAAATAACTCGGTTCACGTTTTAACGTTTGTCCTTAAAAAAAAACGTGGTTCAAGAAATTAAAAACCATTAACCCGATTATAAAAGTTATACAAATATCAATTTGCATAATGGAAATTGTGCCACGTTTAAAAATATAAAACAAATTGTATAACTTTAATCATAACCGTGACGAAACGGACATAAAAATAGAATTTACATAAATGATAGGTGTCTATAACCTTGAAGTCAGCTTTCAGATGCTATATTATACAAGGGTCTTGATAAAGGGGAGGAGCTTAATGTGTGAATTATATAATTCGTTTTCCCATTTATTTTTTTTTTAAATAACAGCATATTTTGTTTTTACTTCTATTTGCTGTTGTTTTTTTTTTTGTATTTTCTATTGTTTTCCATTTACACCCTATTTTTTCTATTTTTGTCCATTTATTCTATATTTTCTTTTTTTCCCCAATTGGTCTCTATTAATTTCGGTACCCCTTAAGTTTGACATTTTTACCTATTATGTCTGTTTGTTTTGTTCACGAATCGTTGTTAATATAATGGAATTTGTCGCGACTGTCATACAAGTGAGACGTTTAGCTAGCTTTAAAACCAAGTTTAATCCACCATTCGAGTGAAGAAAATACCTGTACCAAGTCAGGCGTACGACAGTTGTCATCCATTCGTTTGATGTTTGTGCCTTAGATTTGCCATTTGATTACGGACTTTCCTTTTTTGAATTTTCTTCGGAATTCAGTATTTTTGTAATTTTACTTTTATCTTGCACATTTTGAGAAAATGACATTTTGTCGATACATGTTTCAAATCACACTGAACATCTTTATGTGGATGCATTTGTATAGATATTTGGTGTGTTCTAAAAAGAACCATTTGTGATATCAAATAATATTTACTTGACACTGCTACATAAAAAACCGGTTCCTTAATATATATTTCCTCAAATATTTATTCTGATATCAATTGAAAATCAAACTTTGAAATGTTGTTCTTACGTATAGTATTTCTAGATAATAATGTACTGACACAGCTCAAAATCATGAATTTGAAGACCAATTATAAATTGTATATTATTACGAGTGGACCGTACATTATTAGTCAAATCCAACTAGGGACAGTTTGGTTCAGGGAGTCTGAACTTTTGTTTCTAATAATTTAACTGATTGTTTAAAGATATGTCATCCGATGAACTAACTATTGATCAGATGTAATCTCCGGGGCAAGCTATCTTACAACAGGAAATTACGATGGGTGCCACATGTGGAGAAGGCTCTGCTTACCCTTCCGGAGCACCTAAAATCACCCCAACCCTTTTTGGATTCAAATTCATCAGGAACTCGATCGATCATAGATTTAAACCAAGTAAGACGTGAATTGATTAACATGTGTCGGTAGACAAAACATTTTGTTGTGGCGACTATATAACAAAGGAATGAAATTGGTTTGTAATAATCTTATTACTCGCAAGAAGCTTTCTTTCAACAAGATAAGACAATGTCAACACAACAGTCATATCCTTCTGTTCCTGACTCGTGTGTAATTAACTATAAATGCTTAGTTCCGGCCAAACGTATGCAATTTAGAAATTTTAATAACTTGGTTGTTTTTATATATAAAAAAAAATCATCAAAGATACCAAGGATAGGAGAGAGCCAAATGTATAAGTGGAATGTAGAGATGTACTAATTACATAATCAATTTTCCTTAGATGAAAAATAATTAATTAGAAATAACATAAAAATATAAATTCTTAGATGTTAGTAGTACTTACGTTTCTTTTTTTCAGTTTTTTTTTAAATCAATTCTCTTCCAGGACTCAACAATTTTAAGTTTTTCTTCGATTATAAATAGACTGAAGATAAGAATTAGGAAGACACCTAATTTAATGTCGTCGACTTTTATTGACTGAATTTTAAATTTTGTGATCAGGTATTTAATAGACTGAAAAGTGTTTGAATATATTTAAATATTTACCCCAGGTATCTATATTATATTCCACTACTGACTTTGAATAAAGTCTACCGTAGGTGGATTTGCATTTTCATTTAAGGTCCCTTTAGGTCATATAGCTCTTTTTGTATTCAAATTCTCAACCATCCTTGGTGTTCATTTTTTAGGGGGTTTGTGCTTTTCTTAAAGTGGTAAATATAGAAAATCACGTTTGAAGTACACACTTTATAACGTTTTATTTTAATTTAGATAATCAAATAAGTACTTACAAACATGAAAATAGTACAAACAGTGTGTTAATAAAAAAAAAACAAAACAACAAAACAACAACAAAAACGAACAAAAAAACAGAACAAATATAATTATTTTGTGAACTTTAATGCAGTTATCATACATCTCATGTACTGGTTTATGCAACAAACGAAAACCACACGTAAATATTTCACTTCGCAGATCAGATGATCTGCAGTAACCTAGTAAGTTTTAAAACAATATCATTAGAAATATCCCAAACATTCTACAAATTTTCAAAAAGTATTAGCGACTAGTACGCTAGACATATCAGTACACTCGTTAAGTATTAATTCATTACCAACCGTACCGACAAACTAATGGCAAAAATCATCAAAGATAACAAATTTATAACTTTACAGGCTGAAGCGCCTCTCGTTTACATTCTTCTCGTCACTGGCGCTCGAATTAAAATTTGTGTTACTAATATCCGTGCTAATTGCCATTCTCATTTTTGCAAAGGTGGAAAACTTATACTTTAGATTGTATTTATGTAATGTTTAGGAGTTGGTGTCAGATGAGGGGACTCAATTTTTTCTTTCCATATAGGGTAGCATATTTTGCTCCATAACACACATATTTCTTTTCATGTAAGACTGCAATAGCTCATAAAATGTCATTTACCAAAATTTAAATAGATTCTAGATTTCTTTTGTTTAAATTTTAGACACATTATATACCAATGCAAATATAAGATAAACGTCCGAGTCGGCCTTTTCCCGACATTTAAAAAAAAATCAAATATCAAATATATCAGTCTTGGATACTTTTCCACTTTGTGTCTGTTTTGTTGTGAGAGAGATATCAAATTCCATGTCATGTCCGGTATGTGTTTTTGGTTAGATGTTTTGTTTAGATCTGATGAGTTAGGCGTTTTTCAACTGATTTTTATAGTTTGAACTGTTCCACCACTTTTCTTTCTTAGGGTGACAGTTGCCGCTTTCAAAAATGTTTAATCTGGCCACATTCTATATGTTCCCGTTCAAAGAATTGAGCCTTTCACTGATCGGTTGTCGGTTTGTTTTGTGTGATTTCTTATATTATTTATTATAATTTGTGTTTGTATCGGCCCGTTACAGGAAAGGAGAATAAGGCGCATTTAATTATGTTATACACTTTCTGTTTGTTCATGTCACAAGTTAGGTATATGCAGTTCAGTGATTGTCGTTGTTTTCATTTCTGTCATAATTGCTTTTCGTAAATTGTTTTATTACAAATTATGGGGGCCTTGATAGTCCATTAGGTAAAGGTTTTTCTTGTTTTTTGAAGGGCGTATTGTGGCTTATAATTGGTTACAGCAACTATATTTGAACTTTGGTGTACAGTGGTATCAATAACAATCATACCGATTACCACATCACCTTATTTTTATAGAACCGATATTAAACATTTTTCTACTTTTAAACTCTTATCTATTTAATTTTGTAAATTTCAAACGTCCGAAATCCTTTCTTGACTAATCATCACAAAGAACTCAAAATGGCGAATGTATGAAAGCCAAGGATGTATGTGGTCCGAAGCAGCTGCAGAGCTTGATGACTACAAAAGACACTCTATATCAAATATGCTCCTATTTTGGAGTATTAAATTATTAGCCTGGTACCTTTGATAACTATTAGCATGTCGAAATATATTATTGTATTGTTTTATTATATTTGTGTACTTATCTGTCCTGCATTAATGTGTCATGTCATGTAATGTTGTCCTTTAAGTGTTATATTTAACATTTTTTGATGTTTGGCTAGCTACAAAACCAGATTCAACCCACCATTTTTTTTCTTAAAATTTCATTTACCAAGTCAGGAAATTGGCAGTTGTTACCTTATAGTTCATTTCAGTGTGTGTTACATTGTCGTTTGGTTTTTTTGTTGCGCTTTGATGTTTCTGTTGTTTCGATGTTTTTCTCTTATTGTTGATGTGTTTTCCTCGGTTTTGGTTTGTTACCCGGATTTATTTTCTCTCAATTAGTTTATGACTTTCGAACATCGGTATACTACTGTTGCCTTTATTTAATGCTTTTACGGATTTTTTTTGTAATGTCGGACTTCTGATATCATTTTTTATTACCATTTTGGAATTGACAATGGAAGCAATGTAACAACATCAGTAAATACTAGTTCTGCAGTGAAAAATGAAGGTTGAATAGTGTGTAACCGATGTAACTATAATCATTAAATATAACAATATAATAAAACATAATTTATTTGAAATAGACTATTCACAATGATTCATACAAAATGTGAAGCAAATATTCAAAAAGTAACAAAATAAAAACTATTTGAGTTCATGTTTTACTGTAAACGATTCTGTCATTTACATGCCATATCCACCTCCAGGTCCGAATCCACCACTACCTTGGTTTTGTCCCTGTCCGCCATTTCCGCCATTACCGCCGTTACCTTGATTTTTCATCATGCCCCCTACCATTCCTTTAAACTGACCTGGAACAAATTTCATCCATGATGGTTCTTGACCATTTTCGCCACGCATTCCTTTTGGGATCATTTTCATAAAGGAACCCATTCCACCGCCGCCGCTACCACCTCCCATCATGCCACCCATACCGCCCATGCCACCGGCACCGCCACCTCCGCCGGGAATCATTTTCATAAAAGAACTCATTCCACCCATACCGCCACCTGCACCGCCACCACCGCCAAAAAATGCTGCAGACTGGTTGACTACCAAGAGAAGGCCAAGGGCCATAACAATATGTGTATTCATCTTCAGTTCTGCTGATGGAGATCTAAAATAGAAAATGATAATCATTTTACAGTGAGACTCTAGATATGCGTTTTCGTTTTTTGGTAACACTGGTTTTGTCACCCCTCGCAGAGAGCAATAAAAAAATATTCTATTAAAAGATTATAATTCAATTTTCAAATCACTATATAACAAACAATGATAACAAATTTAAAAAAGTGTAAAAAAAAAAATATTTCAATTATAATCTAACAAAATTGAAAACATTAACAGAACTTTTAGTATTGAGAATAAATAACACACATCTATGAGGATAATAGCTAGGATATTTACCCCTATAAGACAATGTAAACATGTGTTTTCCAGGGATAATAATCTGACATATCACCCTTTTAACTATGTATTTATTTATTTAATGCCTTATATGCCTACAAATATCAACATATAATTAAACAACATTGCATAAATTGTATGCATACTATATTTTTGATAACTGTATTCATTTGGTAGTTAGGACAGGGTGATTAATCTTAGTTTGCCTTGGTTTTTAAACATTGGAATTTTATTGTGCTTTATAAAATTCTTATATTTTTATTTTATTCTTTCAATTAACAACACATAAGAAAAGAAATATTTATTCGACTTTAGCACGTAAAAGCTTACTACAAGACAAAAATATAAAAAAAAACCAAAAGATTAAGATTGCACAAACGTGATAAAATATTTATTTTGAATCACGTAAAGACGTTAAAACGTCCTGCTATTTACACATAATAATGCACTTTAGATATGTCTTTATACTTGTTTACAAGACGTATCTTTTGAAACGTTAGCAAGACAAATCTATACGCTAAATAGTACTTGAAAAATTTGCACAATTTGTTCTTTGCTTCTAATCATCATACAAAAATTAGAAAAAGAAATTTTCAACAAACGTTTACATGGATTTCTTACCTGCGGTAATCTCGAGTTCGAAGGTCTGTTAAACCTGTAGAAATGTTTGTTTCCTATTTATACCAACATCTCATTATATATTGCTACATTAATTATATCTTGTCGACATATGGGCAGTATATATGTCGTTATCGCTAATGAAATATATGAAGGTTGAAAATTAATCACTATATTTTTTGTATGTTATCCCGTTTTTGGTTGGTCTCACTTGGTTTTTAATTAATTGTGTATGATTATACGTATTATCTCTTTTTTGTTAAGTTTAAAAGGTGATGGTGGTGTTTTTTTTTATATAAAATAAATATAATAAAATATTTCAATTTACGTAACATGTATAATGTGACTACTTTTTAGTAATTTAAACATATTTTATCAGAAAAAAACTGAAATGACTTGGAAATGTTGACGTAGCCCATATACATAAAGGCAACAGTAGTATACCACTATTCAAAAGTCATAAATCGACTGAGAGAAAACAAATCCGATTCCAAACTAAAACCGAGGGAAACACGTCAACTATAAGAGGAAAACAACAAAATAACAGAACACAGAAATTCAACAAAAAAATAAAAACAATGCAACATTAATAGAAACAAACTATTAGATAACAACTGACATATGTCTGACTTGGTACAGGACATTTCAAGAAAAAATGTTGGATTGAACCTGGTTTTATGGACCATCTACAATATGAAACAGGACGCAACATGATAAACACATCGACAGTTTGGCAGTACATGTGTTATTAGCGCTGATGTAATAATTGAAGATTGAAGTTTTATCTTCAAAACAAAGTATCAACCAACATTACAAAAAAAAAATAACGACAATGATCTAAAAGTGACATGTACTGACAGATTCATACACTTGAAAAGAAGTGCTATGGTATTTAACATGTGTTTTCAACTGTTTGGCTCTAACAATATTTCCAAACACCTTTTCATTCATTAATTATGGTAGTCTTGAAACCCGTTCGTTGAAAGGGGAGAGAATAAATTAAGTAACAAACATACCGAACTCAGACGAAAATTCTGAACGGAAAGTTTTAAAGCAAATTGCAAAATCAAAAGCTCAAACAGATTAAACGCATGGATAGCAACTGTCAAATGTCGGACTTGATTCAGCCATTTTCCTATGTAGAAAAAATGGAGCATTACACCTGGTTTTATAGGTAGCTTAACCTCTTGTATTACAGTAACGTAAATATGATTATATTGACAACGATGTGTTGACAGAACAAACAGACAGTATAGGTAAAAATGTTAGAAATAAGGGTACAGCAGTCAACATTGTCTTATAATCTTAATTACTATAACACAAGTAAGTATGTCAACTAAAATAAACAAAAAGCATATAGACAAGTACAATAGGAAAAAGGAAAATCAAGAATGTAAAAGAACAAGTCTAATTTATTTTTATTCAAAACATCACCTGATTGTGCAATGAAATTTCAGTAATGCAAACAGAATGATCTGTTGAAAAAAACAAAATTGGTAGATGGTGATATATCAATATAGATTCTACAACTGCAACAAGTGCGTTACGATATTTCTCCACTCGAGACAGTTAGATTTTAATATTTAAAGCGCAAGGCTTGACGAGCTTTTTAAATAATTAAAATTTAACTGTTGAGAGAAAAGAAATATCATAATACAAGTGTTATAGTGGTGGAATCTGTTTCTCTGATGATTTTTATCCTTCCTTTTCGAAGATTTGAAGAAAGCTGTGTACTTTTTATGTGACGTCATCAGGCATGGTCGCCTTTTTTCATGACGTGACAATTTGATAATCAGAACGAAACCAAGAAAATTTATCGTCACAATTAAACTTCGACCAATCATTTGCCGAGAACAGATTTTTCCCTAGTGAGGAGAAATATTTTTCACACAAGAAATGTGAAAATTGCACGAAAAATAGAGAAATATATCTCTCTGTTCAATAATGTGAAAATAAAGGTGAAAGTATTTCAATAACTATTGTTTGAGAATGTAAGATATTTGCTAAGCAAGTAAAATATGCTAACTATAATTGTTGAGGATAATGCAGAAAAGACTTAAATCTTAAACTTTCAGAGCAGTTGATGATGACCACTTTTTGACTCGCGAACACAGCTTCATTCATTTATAGCGTTGTCTTTCGTGCAACGTAAGCATACATTTTACCAAGCATGTTAAATATGCAACAGTTTGATCAAATGACATGGAGAGACTAATAACATTTCATTGATACAGAATCATATAACAATTCATTTTTGACGTCTATCGTCAATTCGACTTTACAAACACCCTATCGCTATTTAGTAATCTGTGCCGATTGAAATATTGACGTCAAATAACAATCACTTTTCCAATCTGGCGTCAGATATTTTCTATGACGTCAAATTCTCACTGGAACCTTTGTGATACAGTAATGGCGGACAAATAGCAATCAAGTGTGTTTGACAGTTGGAGTCATCTTGATATTAACGTTGATCAACTGCACTAGCGTCTCCTTAATATTTCTAACGATTTTGTATATTATTTTATGAGTTTCACATTAGATTAAAAATAATATCATTATCGTATGCACTGAAGCTGTATAACCGTTATTGCACATCATTTACAATTGTCCATTACATACATGTAGCAGTGCCATGTAGTTTTTATGTACATGTAAGAACAACCTATTATAAATGTAGTATATACATATATAATTGTTTAACAATTTGTGTAAAACGTTTCTCGTGTATCGACAACAATAATTCCTAATTTGTATAACTTAATTAAGATGAAAATAGTTCCCTCGCATTATCCTGTACATGAGTATACCTATGGTATGATTAAAAAAATATACTAAAATAAAAAAATAATTGATAAATTTAAAAAATTTATGTGAAATGAAAGTAATGTAACAATTTGATTTAATTTAAAACAATTATAGATATAGGAAGATGTGGTATGAGTGCCAATGATACAACTCTCCATCCAAATAACAATTTGTAAAAGTAAACCATTATAGGTCAAGATACGGCCTTCAACACGCAGCCTTGGTTCACACCGAATAGCAAGATATAAAGGGCCACACAAATTACTAGTGTAAAACCATTAAAACGGGGAAACCAACGGTCTAATACATAAAAAAAAAACTGCTGCAAAAACATTTTAAAGAAACATGACAGTTGTTTATTCTGAGTAAATAGTTTATAAACAGTAAACAATGTTGTATGATTTCTGTTTGGCATTCCAACACATGCCTTTATAAAATCATGCATTTATGTTGGCTCCGTGTAGAAGACCGTACTTCGACCTATAATAGTTTACTTTTACAAATTGTAAATTGGATGGAGAATCGTCTCATAAGCACTCATATCATATCTTCTAAACACTATTTGCCCATATTTTTATCCTGAATTCTATGTCTAGAAAAAACAGATGAACACGTTAGAATAAAACAATAAGTGTGTCTTAAAGAAAGAACAAATATTAAACAAAAGGCTACGCACCAGCAAAGTAACATTAACAAGGAGAGATAATTGAAGCGACATTTTTAAATTTCAAAACTCTTCGTCATAAGTTGATGTACATAAATTTTGTTTCAGGTTTTCAGGACTAAAAATCATAAAACCAGGTTCAACCCATCATGTTTTATTAAAATATTTTGTACCAAATCAGGAATATGGCAGTTGTTATCAATAAATTCGTTTCTATGTATGTTGGCGTTTGCTTTTCTTGTTCCTTTATTTTAGTCTTATATTTGAGCTGTTTCCCTCGCCTTTACTTTGTAGCCCGGATTTTTTTTTTTTCTCGCGGTAGATTTATGACTTTTGAATACCGGTATACTTCTGTTGCCTTTATTTAACAAATTCCTGTTTCATGTTCTCGTGTTAAACAAACTTTTACTACTCAGTCTTTAATGTTGCTTAGTCTTTAGTTTTCTCTGTCTGTCTTCTGTACTATTTGTCTGTTTGTCCTTTTATTTTTAGCTATGGCGTTGTCAGTCTATTTTCAATCTATGAGTTTGACTGTGCCTCTGGTATCTTTCGTCCCTCTGTATTTAACTGATCATATTATTGAGAGTATTTAAAGATTTCCGATTGAATATTGTATTAGATAGATATTTATCTGTTTGAAGTAATTTTATTCGATTTAATGTCGGACGGACATTTTTATACAAAATTGTTAGACTAGCTAAAGTAAATTACAACTTTACTTTTCGAAATCGAAATGAATTAACCCACAAACGATTGCTCTTAGAAAGAAGAGAACAAGCATTAACATAAAAAATTATAAAACAAAGTCTGATTTTATTGAAACAATTATATTACTAGTATACAAAACAAAAGGGACACATGAAAGCTGGTAACAAATGTATCCAATACATTTTTAATATTTTTTATTCTGGCTATTGAGCCATTGAGACATGAAAGATCTGGCAATGTTACCAGTAGCATATTTCTGTACAATTCCTGCGTACTGTTTAGGTACGTATTTCATCCAAAATCGGGGATTAGCGTATCCTGATGACAATCCTGATGACAAAATTCCTCCATAACCACCAATTCCATCAAGACCGCCGCCATATCCACCGCCATACCCAACAGGACCATATCCACTGCTAGAATATCCAACGGGACCATATACACCGCTAGAATACACAACGGGGCCATATCCACCATGTGCTGCTATGTTGTTGACTAACAATAGCACTGCTACCACCACAGATGTACACTTGGTGTTCATTTTACAGTTGTGATATGGATTCTACAAAATAATAATAAATAAATTGTGGATACCATACGTTTACTCAAAAGTTCCAAAACTTAAAAAGTTATAAATTGTAAAAAAATGCCAATGTTGTTCTTACTTTATTATCTAAAATGGGATGTAGTAGTACATGTATATCATATTTGTTTTCATAGTAAACCATTTGCTTGGTTTGAAACACACTTAGTATGATAACATGGTTGTTTAACATGATACAGCTGGTAAGCATTGGTTTTGTGAAAACAATAATATTTTACACTTTCGGAGTATAAAAATCAACACGTAGAATTAAAGTTAATACACACCGAGAAAAGACCCTAAACAAAAGTAAATATAAAACCTATATAAAACATACTCTGAGATTAAAAAAAGTTTGTTTAGATTTGATCACGAGGGAAACACACTGAGATTTAAAAAAGGGCATTGGTAGCCTATTGTGATCTTACCATTTGAAATTAAGTTTAAAACTTATTTTTTGTTCGAATGATATTTCAATATATAGGGTTTCTGAATTATTATTCTTAAGAAAAACACATTTACGCGCTTCATATAAAATGTGCGTTGTTCATCTCCTTTACACCCCGATAAAATTGTAATTTATTTTGTTTTTAAATCAAAAATATATTTATATGCTGAGTTGCTTGGAGTAAAGGTAAAAAAGAATATATACATGTCAACAAAAGAAACAATACAAGGCAATGTTTTTTTTTATAAATAATGAAATAAGATACACAGTACCAAGGTAAATAAATGCCCAATTGGTCTATTTTTTACAGAGATTTATTTTTTTTATCAAAATGTTTGATTAACGCGAATTTTTGTTATTTCATAAATTGTATTTTCACCCCAAAACAAATGATATCAGAAATTAAAAACTTATACTTAAACATGGTCTGCTTAAAATGTTAATGCCTTTGCAAATTTGAATACTTTGTTATTATATTAGAAATAGTGTGCCGAATTTAGTCATCATTTTCAGCTAAACAAATTTGCCCTCCGTGTGCAATAACATGGTATATTTTCACTTTCGAATTTTGATCTTTTAATCATATGCATTTTCTTTGCAAATGACTGTATGTTGTTGAATAGTTGAACAGTTTTTCCTATTCATTATATTTTATGATAAATTAAAATTCAAACTTTAGTATCGCTTCTTTTGTTGGCAAGTATAAGAAAGGAAAGAGGCAAATAAAGACAAACAAAATTAACAAACTAGATGTAGAAATTAACAAAAAAAAAAAAAACCACACAGATGTATGCATTACATTGGAATTGTCCCTTATATTTAATCTTACCTGGTATGCCCGGTCTAAAATTAGGAGATAATATTATTATTGCATTTCTTGTGCACTTATATACAGAAAAAATGGGGATATTTTGATAATTAAGGTTATGCACGTGAAGTGACAGAAAACCATGAAAAAAAAATAACTATCGATCAAATTATGAAACAACAGTCTTTCGTAACATTTTTTTTTTCGACGAAATATGTTTTTCAAAAAATTTAACAGTGTGGTAAAAATAGTATCTATCCTATCAATCATTTTAACTAGGAATTGGTGCAAGAATTTATGAATTTTCATAGAAAAAGGAAGTCCACGTGTTAAACAAAATGTGATATCCATCAACACATTTTACAGCCACAATCGAGGACAAATACATGTATGTTTTTGGAATCCAGTCTCCCAGCAGGTCTAGTGGTTGCATAAGTCCTCATGTCAATTATATCTGTATATTAGTGCATGAAAATGCATCAATGATATCATATTCTAATTTCAAACCGGACAGAAAAAGTAAGAATATTTGAAATATTATTCAAATATAAAAGGCTATTACAATGTAAAAAGTAAAATCACAAAATGCTGAACTCTGAGAAAAATGCAAAACAGAAATTTCGCAGCAATGCATAGATCTGTGGATCTTTTTTTTTCTTAATTTCTAGTCTAGTTTATGTTTAGGTTTTTTCTCTATCTCGGCGTGTTTTATTTATAATGCTACGAATTGATTTTACCCTTCAAAAAGGCTTACACATCCTAGTATTGACAAGGTAACTAGCCATAAACACTATGCCATGTTAAACAATCATGTTATGATACTATGTTTGTTTCAAAATAAGCAAATGGTATACTATTAAACAAATCTGATATATTGCGACATCCCATTTTAGATACTTGAGTAAGAACAACATTGCTTTTTTGTATTTATAAATTCGTATTAGAACTTTCGATTTAAAGTATAAATACAATTAAAAGAGGGACGAAAGATACCAAAGGGACAGTCAAACTCATAAATATAAAGACAAACAAGCAACAACACACATGACACAACATAGAAAACTAAAGAATAAACAACACGAACCCAACTAAAAAACTAGGGGTGAACTCAGGTGCTCCGGAAGGGTAAACAAATCCTGCTACACATGTGGCACCCGTCGTGTTGCATATGTGCTAACAAATCCGGTAAATAGTCTAATTCGGTAGGTCACATTCAAGAAAAGGAAGGGGGTTGTAGTTACGACGTAAGGAACATATCCGATATCATTTGTGAAACGGTTATTCCATAACGGTCAACCAACTCGTAATGGAGTCCGTAAAATTTACAAAGGGATGATTTCAACTTCACCATTTGGAACTCTTGGTTTAATAGCTTCCTTGTGAGCAGCAACCCTCAATCAAGAAAATCATGATAGGAAATGCAAGCACGGAAATATCGCATCAATTGGGAGATATATACCTCGTATGCAGGTGCTGCTGGAATGTTGCTACTTAGAAATGGAAAGTTCACAATTGGAAAGCTGAAATCATCTCTTTTGTCGTAAAGTTTTGTTTTCAACCGACCCTCATTGTCAATTTCTAGATGTAAGTATTATTATTTTGTAGTGTCCTTAACACAGCTAGAAAATGTACGCCAAGTGTACATGTGTGGTAGTAGCAGTGCTTTTATTAGTTAACAACATAGCAGCACATGGTGGATATGGCCCCGTTGGCTATTCTAGTGGTGGATATGGCGTAAAAATCGATGGATATGGTCCTGTTTGGTATGACGAATATGGCGGCGGTCTCGGTGGTTTAAGAGGTCTTAGTGGAATAGGTGGTTTTGGAGGAATTTTGTCATCTGGATTGTCGTCAGGATATGCTAATCCCCGATTTTGGATGAAATTTGTACCTAAACAGTACGCAGGAATTGTACAGAAATATGCTACTGGTAACATTGCCAGATCTTTCATGTCTCAATGGCTCAATAGCCAGGGTAAGAAATATTAAAAACATTTATTGTGATAAATTCATTATAAACTTACATTTGTAACTATTGTTTTGTATAGTATAGTTGTTTCAATAAAAGTAGAATTTTACGATATAATAAATAGATGTTATTCTTTTTTTTAAAGTCTTGCTCATAGGTGATTATCAACCGTATAAGATGTACTTTGCTATAGCTTGCCTTGCATTTTTTTACTTAAAATCCCACCCTACATGGCCCTGAGTGGATTCTTTTTCAAAGAGGTAAATACCTTTTGCATACATTATTTTTTTAATCCGACATCATGTTATACTCTGTACAATGTGGCCAGAAAGTGATACTTTGTCAATGAATCAGGTTTAGATAATCTGGAATCAGGAATCCAGGAATTTGTAAGTTCGAAAACAAAGCGTGTGCACATAAACTGATGACGGAGAGTCTTTAAATTAAAAAGAGTCGATCTGTATTATCATTTTTGTGCGATTTAGTGATGTACTTTGCTTAAGCTAGTGGGGCATTTTTTTAATAAAACAAAAATACCCACACTCCATGACACCAAATTGAATGTCTTCAGATAGTTAAATATATTCCGAATAATTATTTTTTTAATCGGAAATCTTTGCCACAAAAATATACTTGTATGATGATTCAAACAATGGACTATTACATACACATTATCATAGAATGACGTTTTTGGAGGATATTCTTTTCGAAAGTTAAAATGTTATGAACTATCGTTGTCAAAGATGACCATATGATAGTCCTATAAACATATATGTCTTAGCACCGCCACCCCTTTTCCACGTTTGTGTACTAATTTATCAGAAATGCGATCGTGTAGCTCAAAATAAAAGTTTTACCACCGACGGAATAGAAATGTAGTGGATTTTTGTCTTGTCTTTTCTGAACTAACAGTAAAACCCTACGACAAAATTAAAGTGGGGTCGTCCGTTTTGCTGTAGGAGATGTATAAATTCGCAGACATGTCCGATCAGAATAGGGACGTTAAAGCCGATGCCTGATTTTATATAGAGATCTTTCACCAAACAATCCTCTACAGGCATAATCCTATTGCTTTATTTAAAAGTTTACCCACTTGAAAATCAAAAAAAAAAATATATCATTGTTGTGCTTCGTGAAAATACAGAAATTATTCTACATATGTATCCAGCATATGAATTCCATTACATTCTGCACTTCCAATGAAATTTAACACGAATCATATGTGTTAACAATTTAAGATGTTGTCCTTGTTTTCACAAAAACGATTAGGATCAAAGATACACATACTACACTAAATTTTAAAATGCGCAGTGGTGAACATTTCGTTGAATTGATGTTTACAAAAGTATGAATTTTTCCGATTTTCTTATCCCAAGTATCTATTACCTAGCCTTATTTGGCACGACCTTTTAAAAATTTTGAGTCCAAAATGCTCTTCAACTTTGTACTTGTTTGGTTTTATAACTATTTTGATCTGAGCGTCACTGATGATTCTAATGTAGACGAAACGAGCGGCTGGCGTATCAGTTGTAAGCCTGGTACCTTTGATAAGTAACTACTACTGGCACAAATATACTATTTCAGTCCTGGTATCTACGATGAGTTTATTTAAGAGTTCCAAATGGTGAAGTTGAAATCATCCCTTCGACGCCATCACGAGTTGGCTGACCGTAATGGAATAACTGTTTCACAAATGACATCGGATATGTTCCTTACGGCGTAACTACAATCCCTTCCCTTTCATGAATGTGACCTACCGAATTAGATTATTTACCGGATGTGTTATCACTTAAGCAACACGACGGATGACACATGTGGAGCAGGATCTGCTTACCTTTCCGGAGCATATGAGATCACCCCTATTTTTTGGTGGGGTTCGTGTTGCTTATTCTCTAGTTGTTTATGTTGTGTCATCTGTTTTATTGTTTGTCTGTTTGTCTTTTACATTTTTAGCCATGGCGTTGTTAGTTTATTTTCGATTTATGAGTTAGACTGTCCCTCTGGTATCTTTCGTCCCTCTTTTACAGTCACTTGATCGATGCCACTGCTCGTGGCGTTTTAATTCCTCGAGGGTACCACCAGCTCAGTAGTCAGCACTTCAGTATTGACTTGAGTTATCATTCATGTGTTCATAATTATAAATTAACTGTTTACAAAACTTTAAATTTTTGAAATACTAAGGCTATTTTTCCTCACTCAGGAATAGATTACCTTAGCTGAATGGGCCAAAACTTTTAGGAAAGTTTGGCCATCAATGCTCTTCAAATTGATTGTTTTTGTGGTCTTATTAACATTTTTTTTATTCCAGCGTCACTCATAAGTCTTTTGTAGACAAAACGCTCGTCTGGCACAAATACAAAATTATAGACCTGGTATCTATTTTGAGTTTGATTAAATACATTAAGTATAAATTTCACATCGTGTGGGGTTACGAAAGCTTATTAAAAGTTTATTCTTTACCTTCAAAATTAAGAATTCTCTGTTTTGCAATTAATACTAGTACTTGTACCGTTTGTTCATGACAACCCAAATAATCTAAAGTATATTTACATTATGTAAGTTACTGATATTAACAACTTGAAATATATTTGAGACCTCGTTTTGGCTTCAAGATTGGCATTTGATATGTTCCATGTGACACGGCTAACTTGTTATGGCGTTGTCAGTTTATTTTTTGTCTATTAGTTTGAATGTCACTCTGGTATCTTTCAGCCTTTTTTTTTTATTAAAATGATACAAATTACAATCAATATCTACTTATTTACGTCTCTCTTTGAAGTCTGGTAGAGTTTAGAAGCCAAACTATGTTATATTTTGTTAATAAACAGCAAGGAACCCGCAAAACACAGATGTGATTAGGAGTGTTCTACTCCACATACGAAACCCGTCATGCTACTCTAATAATTATGTTGATAAGCTAAAAGTATTTTTTTTATTTTACAAAAATCACTGAATACCTATAAAACCAAGAGCTCTACCAAAAGAGTAACAATAACAAGGGAAGACAATTGAAATCTACCTTTTTAATCTCAAAACTCTCTAACATCAGTGTATATGCACACATTTTGTTAAGCTGAGTGTGTTAAAACAATTATGTATGCGGAACTACTGAATCCCATGGCAAAATACGGAAAATGACTTAAAGACAAAAATCAGTACACAAAACACAACAAATAAAACTTCAATCTATTAAGCAGCACGAATCCCGCTAAAATATCCAATGTGTTTCATTTAGGTTTTATGAAAAAGGTAGAACTTTTTAATCATACTTGAATTGCACAGCGTTTGCTAATCGGCTCTTGGCTAGACTTTAAAACGCATAAAGATGAAATATCACATCGAAAAGAATATGCTTTTATTATAACAATTATATTATACAAAACAATAGGTACAAATGTAAGTTAAAAATGAATTCATACACAATAAAACATTTTTAATATTTCTTAGCCAGATGAAAGATCTGGCAATGTTACTAGTAGCATATTTCTGTACGATTCCTGCATACTGTTTAGATACGTATTTCATCCAAAATCGGGGATCAGCATATCCTGATGACAATCCTGGTGACAAAATTCCTCCAAAACCACCTATTCCACCAAAACCACCTTTTCCACCAAAACCTCCCAAACCACAAAGACCGGCGCCATATCCACCATCATACCCAACAGGACCATATCCACCGACATTACCACCATATCCAGTCAGACGAATAGACGGGTAAAATATTAACAAGGTATTAAAACTTCTAAATATACATGTTTATACATGTGTCAATAACATGTTTATACATGTGTCAATAACATGTTTATACATGTGTCACTAACATGACATTTTTGTTTATGATTTTCAAGTACATGTACATGTTTTTTTTCAAGAATGTCTGTGTTATTGCGACACATTTGCTATATATAAGAAGAAGTGGTATGAGTACCACTGAGACAACTCTCTCTCCAAGTCACAATTTATAAAAGAAAAGCCTTTATATTATGGTCTTCAACACGTAGCCTTCGCTCACACCGAACAGCAAGCTATAAAGGACTCCCAAAATGACTAGTGTAAAACCATTCAAACGAGATAACCACTGGGAGCGGTCTTATCTATGTAAAAAAACGAGAAACACTTTCAACACGAGTGTGATCAACCAAATTAAGCAATTTACCGGGTTTGTAATAACATGAGCAACACGACGGGTGCCACATGTGGAGCAGTATCTGCTTACCCTTCCAGAAAACCTGAGATCTTTGCCGGGGTTCGTGTTGCTTAGTCTTTAGTTTTCTATGTTGTGTCTTTTGTGCTATAATTATCTATCTGTTTGTCTTTTTATTTTTTTTTAGTCATAGCGTTGTCAGTTTATTTTCAATCTATGAGTTCGACTGTCCCTGTGGTACCTTTCGCCGCTCGTTGATGAACCACATCAACAAACGACAACTACTGAAAATCAGGTTCCTGACTTAGGACATATGCAATTAAATGCAGCGGGTTTTTTATCCATAAAAACGACAATTAAGTCTTTATTATGTGGATTAGACAGTTTTATACCTTTACAAGTTGATAACTTCTATACAGATGGGATTAGGGGTGTTCTACTCCACATACGAAACCCGTCGTGCTACTCTAATAAATATGTTGATAAGCTAAAAGTATTTTTTATTTTACAAAAATCACTGAACACCTATAAAACCAAGAGCTACACCACAAGAGTAACAATAACAAGGGAAGACAATTGAAATCTACCTTTTTAATCTCAAAACTCTCTAACATCAGTGTATATGCACACATTTTGTTAAGCTGAGTGTGTTAAAACAATTATGTATGCGGAACTACTGAATCCCATGGCAAAATACGGAAAATGACTTAAAGACAAAAATCAGTACACAAAACACAACAAATAAAACTTCAATCTATTAAGCAGCATGAATCCCGCTAAAAAATCCAATTGGTTTCATTTAGGTTTTATGAAAAAGGTAGAACTTTTTAATCATACTTGAATTGCACAGCGTTTGCTAATCGGCTCTTGGCTAGACTTTAAAACGCATAAAAATGAAATATCACATCGGAAAGAATATGCTTTTATTGAAACAAATATATTATACAAAACAATAGGTACAAATGTAAGTTAAAAATGAATTCATACACAATAAAACATTTTTAATATTTCTTATTCTGGCTATTGAGCCATTGAGACATGAAAGATCTGGCAATGTTACCAGTAGCATATTTCTGTACGATTCCTGCGTACTGTTTAGGTACGTATTTCATCCAAAATCGGGGATTAGCATATCCTGATGACAATCCTGATGACAAAATTCCTCCAAAACCACCTATTCCAGCAAAACCACCTTTTCCGCCAAGACCTCCCAAACCACCAAGACCGCCGCCATATCCACCGTCATACCCAACAGGACCATATCCACCGACATTACCACCATATCCACCGCTAGAATACACAACAACAGGACCATATCCACCTATATTTCCGCCGTATCCACCGCTAGAATAACCAACGGGGCCATATCCACCATGTGCTGCTATGTTGTTGACTAACAATAGCACTGCTACCACCACAGATGTACACTTGGTGTTCATTTTCTAGCTGTGTTATGGATTCTAAAAAAAGAATCATCAAAGAATTATAGTAATACTTTAACTTGAAAATTCTAATACGAATTAATCTTTTTAAACGACAAAATATGTTGTTATTATTCTAGTATAGAAAATGGGATGCCGTTATATACTAGATATTTTTTTTTTATCATATCTCTATCACTTGGCTTTTGAAACAGACTGAGTAACATAACATGATGGATTAAATTGACACAGCATTTATTGAGAAACTAGTCTATATAAGACTAATATATATAAGGTAAAACAATATGTAGAATTATTTATAAAACTCGCTGAGATAGAAAAAAAACAATAGAAAAAAAAAACAGTGTAAAAATTAACACGAAGATATAAATTTATACACAATGAGAAAAAAAGAAAAAAAAAGAAAAAAAAAAGAAAAGAAATCAAACAGTGAGAATAACATATTAAACTTTTAGATTGATCAGGAGGAAAACACAGTGAGATCTAAAAAAAAAAGTGCATTGGTAGCCACATGATTTTTTGCATAGAAATTGAGTTTCAAAAAACAATCTTTAATTTTGAATGATATTGCAATATCATCAATCTTTTTTTTATTGGGTAAAAATATTTTATTCTCAAGAAAAATACATGTCCACGCCTTTTATAAAATATGCTTTGATCAACGATTTTACATGTAAACCCTCATAAAATTTAAAAAAATAATAATTTCATATTAAAATTATAAGAATATGCTGATTTGCTTGTCAAATTAGAGTAGTAAAAGTTAAAGAAAACTAAAAGAGGAAAGAGTCAAATAAAGACAAGTAGAATTAAAAACCTAGACGTAAAAATTAAAAGAAAGAAAAAGATAAACAGATATATGCATTAATTGTCTTATCAATAATACTTACCTCTTCTGCTTGGTTTGAAATGAGAAGATGATACCAATTTTGTATTTCATGAGCTTTTATATACAGACAAAATGGGGATATTTTAATAATTAACCTTGTGTATGTCAAGTAACAATAACCCATAAAAAAAATAAACTATCGATCAAATTGTGAAACATTAGTCTTTCGTAACAAATTCTAATTCCTTTTCGAACAGATATTTTTTTAAAAGATTTAAGAGTGTGATGAAGACAATCACCATCAATCTTTATAAATCGGAATTGGTGCAAGAATTTATGAATTTTCACATAAAAAAGTAGTCCACGTGTTGAAACAAATGTGCTATCCGACTATCTATCAACACATTTTACAGCTACAATCGAGAACAAATGCATGTATGCCTTTGGAAATCAATCGCCTAGCAGGTCACGTGGTAGTGAACGTCCTTTCGTCTAAACCCTTTCCTCCACGCCTAGTACGGGCATTGTGGAATATTGGCAATTACTCATTTGCTCGAAGTTTGAAATTATTATCGACACCATCGGAAGACGGATATAAAAAAATCATTATGCCCCTCGTTCCTGTTCAAACAGATTCTTGTTTTCATATCTTATTAACATCATTAACATCTTTAATTAATATTTTCGTCCCGAGTATGCATGTATTGTCCGATGCTGGACGTAACGCAATTCATTAATTAATAATTTCTAATTGTTGATGCTTTCCCCAAAAAGGCAATGTCGTGACAGTTTGTTGAGATAACGTATGTACATGTATGATGGGTATCTCCCTTTCGAGCAGATACGTATACTCTGTGACCAAACTAACCGTTGGTTGTAGGCGCTTATTATTCTAATATTGCTATCACATTCGGCAATCCTCGGTAGAATCCGCTACTCTCCTTATATGATGGTACGTAATCGGCCGAGTTGAGTTTTCTTTTAGTAATCTGTTTTTGTCCTTCTTGTAATTGTATTCTATATTAAACCATAATGATTGCATTTGTTGACATCCCTTCCATTAAGTTTTCTTGAAAGTAGTGTATGCGTTAATTTAGAATTTTTCAAGTAAAAATAACTACTGTTCTGTATTTTAAGTATTTCAGAAAATGTGCTTTAAAATTGTATTGCAGAGATTTTTTTCAATTTACTAGCAACATAAATCAACCATTTGTATATCGCTAAGGCAGGAAAGAGTTCCAGATAGACTGTTCTTTGTCCTTTATCAATAATGGTATCTGAGAAAGAGAACCGTCCTTGAGTTCTAGACAGTCATTAAATAACTTAGCATGACTCAGTCAGACGAATAGACGGGTAAAATATCAACAAGTTGTTAAAACTTCTAAATACACATATTTATACATGTGTCAGTAACATGTTTATACATGTGTCAATAACATGTTTATACATGTGTCATAACATGACATTTTTTTGCATTATTTTTAAGTACATGTACATGGTTTTTTTCAAGCCTGTCTGTGTTATTGCGACACATTTGCTAGATATAAGAAGAAGTGGTATGAGTGCCAATGAGACAACTCTCTATCCAAGTCACAATTTATAAAAGAAAAGCCTTTATATTATGGTCTTCAACTCGTAGCCTTCGCTCACACCGAACAGCAAGCTATAAAGGACCCCCAAAATGACTAGTGTAAAACCATTCAAACGAGATAACCACTGGGAGCGGAGCGGTCTGATCTATGTAAAAAAACGAGAAACACTTTCAACACGAGTGTGACCGACCGAATTAGACAATTTACCGGGATTGTAATAACATGAGCAACAAGACGGGGGCCACATGTAGAGCAGGATCTGCGTACCCTTCCAGAAAACCTGAGATCTTTGACGGGGTTCGTTTTGCTTAGTCTTTAGTTTTCTGTGTTGTGTCTTTTGTGCTATTATCTATCTGTATGTCTTTTTATTATTTTTTAGTCATAGCGTTGTCAGTTTATTTTCCCTGTGGTACCTTTCGCCGCTCTTTGATGAATCACATCAACAAACGACAACTACTGAAAATCAGGTTTCTGACTTACGACATGTGCAATTAAATGCAGCGGGTTTTTTATCCATAAAAACGACAATTAAGTCTTTATTATGTAGATCAGACAGTTTTATACCTTTACAAGTTGTTAACTTCTATACAAATAATGGTTCGATGAATAATGCATGTAAAGGCATTAAATATTTATTTTGTCGATGCATGATATGAAACCTTTTCAAAATGTTTGCAATTCCTATTCATTAATTTTAATCAGATTTTCATATTCAGTGACATGATTATACGTGAGTCTGAAGTTATTCTGGATTTATCTTAACTATCAACCCCCCAAAAATAAAAGCAATACAAGGATGTACATGTACAGGGAAAAAATAAAATAACCAAAAATCAAACTCCGAGGTTACTTAAAACAAAACAAACAAACACAACATGTTAAAATGTCAAAAATAGGGGTACAGGAGTCAACACTGTGTTAGGGAGCTACCATTTGATTTTTATGGGGGGGGGGGGGGGGGGGGGGGGGGGGGCTAGGATGAAAAATTTTGTCTGCATTTTTTTTTAGCTGTAATCTCTGTCCTGCCTTTTTATTTTTCACTCTGTTCGACCTGCCTTTTTATTTTCACTCTGTTCGGTCCTGCCTTTTTTTTTTTTTAATTTATCCTGACTTTTTTTTTACCTAAATTGTCGTCCTGACTTCTTTTTTTTTTTTGCAAGTGTCTCATCCTGCCTTTTTTTTTACTCAAAACTCCTGTCCTGCCTATTTTTTTCAAATTTCATCCTAGCACCCCCCCCCCCCCCCCCCATAAAAATCAAATGGTAGCTCCCTTATAATCTTTACCACTACAAAAACAAAGAAAAGCACAAAAAGGCATATACTAGACAATTAAAGCACACCAACAACAAACGAAAGACAAAAAGTTACCATATTACAAACATAGGAAAAGTAAGGAGCGATATGACTAAAATGACTCGGCAAATATCATTTAATTTGCTCTTTTAAGCTGTAATCCTTGTGTTATAATGATAAGGCGATGCGATATGACTACAAAGGAATTGACTTTACTATACATTAAGACCTTCCTACAAATAGGGTGGTTTTTTTTCTGGTCTCTTCGTCTCTTGAATTTTATGTTTCATGGATCTGCCATTTCCTTTAAAAATTCTATGTTGCTTACCGAATTTAATTTTTCAGTAAAATCAATCGAAAGCCGTCCATCAATCAATTAATTGATTGGTCATTCAATAAGCAATCGAATTAATCAAGTTAAGTTACATTAAAAAAGTTAAATGGCACGACTTTATTTTTAGTTTATGTATTTTAATCAACACAAGAAGATATGAGGGAAAAAGGGGGGTGGGGGGTCAAAATATATTTCCATCTATCAATGGATTTTTTCACAGCTTTTGTTCTTTGGATTTGACAGAAGCTAATAGTTTTTATTCTAAATTTGAATTTGAGTTCTATCAAACAAATCAACAATAAAAGTTGTATAACAGGGAAAAAGCAATAATGTATGAGATATTCTGATGAATAACCACTTCAAGTGTCAGCGTAATTTATTTTGATTTTTTTGGCGTAACCTAACATAGTTCACATGTTTTGATATAGTAATGGGTTATATCATCGTGCAGATATTTGCTACATTGTAAATTTGAGTTCTATATATATATTCAACAATTTATTTTTCTTCTGCAATTTATCATTTTTGGAATATTTTTTAAGACGAAAAAATGCTATAATGTATGAGCTAGTGTTACGATTTACAACTTTAAGTGTTGCGTAAGCTTATATTGTTCACATGTTTTTGATATAGTTATATATTGTGATACTATTGTGCACATGTTTGCGTGACTTATAGTGTGTGATAACATTGTGTGAGGGAATTCGACGTTTGATGTACCACTGTTCACTCCAGTGCAATTTATGACAATACCACTGCATCAATCAGAATTATTTTTTTTGCAGTGTTTTAAGAAATGATTTTGCTTTGTTGTCGCGTATTATTTGTGAAACATTCAATGTTTTAAAAAGGCGAATTTTCTTTATAAAGTCAATGATTATGTTGACTTTTGAAAGCCAAACTTTCTACAGCCTTAAATACGCTAATGAAAGATCCAAAAACTATACCAATACATAACGACATGTTTATGAAATTATAACAAATCTATTGGTTAACAAATTTTTACTCGTTATTGCAAAATAATGAACTTAATAAATCTGACATTTTCTCCCTACCCAGTTTACCCCTATACATTTTTATGATGTGGACTGGTCATTGTTATTGAATGGTAGGCAATTTGATTGGATTAAGTTGTTATTAGTTTACCTTCAAACTTGTTAATGCTTTTCATACATGACTATTGATTAATTAGAACGTGCATGAAATTGTACGGTAACTAAAATGACCTTCAAACTGGACACTGGACGAGTCAATATTATGTTTTATCAATGAAAGTTAAGGTATGAAAGGTAAGAATTGCCACTTATTCGATTTTCACAAAATTTTCGGAATATACAGTTGAAAGGTATGTTTTAAAAGCCTATTGTGAAGAGCAAAGAGAAAGTTTACAAATAATACGTTTTGTTCCATTAAACAAGTCATTTTCGTAAGAGAAATACCGAAATATATTTTACGCACGACTACGGCAGGTAAAATTATTATTTATCATAATAAAAAAAGCATTTTTCAGTCTCATTGGAATATGTTGATTACAATTAATCCCAAACTTAAGAAGTAAGTAACTAAAGTCAAAATATGTCCGATCTGCCTATTTCTGCACATCAAAAGTCAATACGATCGTTTTAAAGTCAATTTCGTCTACCTCACAAAATCTTGTTAGGCACTATAGTTCATTTTCATAAATCAACAAAAAATTACGAAACAACACAGGGTAATAGTTGTATAATTTACCTTGAGTGTCACGTGGCAGTTAAAGTGCGGCTAATTTTTAAAATTCTTTAGATATCTGTTTTTTTAATTGAAAACGTAGCACTTCATTGTATAACCTCCTTGGTATAACGTTACATAAAGATTATTAACACTGTTACTAAAAATATCACTGAAGTGCAACAAATTTAAACATTCTTTCGATATTTTTTTCATTTGTAAACGTAGCACTTCAGTTATTTATAAGCTCCTTATTTAAACGAAAAATAAAAAGTTACATAAAGATTTTTAACACGGTTGCTTAACAAATCACTGAAAGTTAATACTTGTGTTACAATAAGTAAAAAGATTCCGCTTGACATGGTCAAATTCTTAGAATTACGTGTTGGTGGTCCGTGTTTGAAATTATTTCACTTTTTTTTTTAAGGGAGCAACCATTTAACTTTAACGGTGGGGGTGTATGTTTTTCCCCGCAGTCAGACTTTTTTGCGCAGAGCGAGAACATTTTTTTAGTTTTCTGACGCTATCAATCAATTTTTTTCTCAAAAATTTAAGACTTTAAGATATGGGGAAAATATGGATTCAAAATATGTTTTGTCATCTGCTTGACCGCTAAAAAAACATTTTTTATCTCAACAAATGATTGGAGATCAGAATATTTATTCGGAAAAAACATAACCCCCTCCCCTTTGAAGTTAAATGGTCTTTCCCTTACACACTATAGATCTTTAGTTACTGAATGAGCATAATCTAAAGAAGGATCTCAGTTGATATTATTTTTTTCACCAAGAGTTTACCCCCATCCCCATGGGATATAGAAACTTTGCCAAAAAAATGCGTACTATTGTCAGGGCAGGAAGGAATGAGGGCGCTAAATCAGATGTCTTGTGAAAAGTTAAATCACAAAAGTACTGAACTCCGAGGAAAATTCAAAACAGAAAAGTCCATAATCAAATGACAAAATCAAAAGCTTAACCGTGGTACATCAAACGAATGGACAACTGTCATATTTCTGACTTGGTACAGGCATTTTCGTAAGTAGAAACTTGTGAATTAAATCTGGTGTTATAGCTAGCCAAAGCTCTCCCTGTATGACAGTCGAATTAAATTCCATTATATTGACAACGGTGTGTGAATAAAACAAACAGACATAATAGGTAAACATGTCAAAAATAGGGGCACAACAGTCAACGTTGTGTTATTATCTTAATCACTATAAACAAGAAGATATATAAACAAATCTTTACCATGACACAATAACACAATAACGGGATGTATAGGTACATAGCCACGTCACATGCAAGAAAGAAAAAAAAAGGCAAGCAGTAATTTTTTTTAGCAAAAAAGAAAGACAAGAATACACATTATCCTAGAACATTAACACAATGACGGGATGCATAAGTACCGAGCCACGTCAAATGGATACAACCAAAATAAACAGACTAAACAATAAAAGTTATATTTATAAGACAAACAAAAGAACACTATAACACTTTATTAAGAATGGTGTTTGGCGTGCTCTCTCCATGTTCAAGAAATATGAGGTTTGCAATCATTCTATGAGGGGTCCATCGTACGGGGAACATAGGTAGACTAGGATGAAAAATTGTGTCCTGCCTTTTTTTAGTTGTAATCTCTGTCCTGCCTTTTTATTTTTCAGTCTATTCGGTCCTGCCTTTGTTTCTTAGCTTATCCTGAATTTTTTACAACAATTGTCATCCTTCCCTTTTTTTTTGCCAAGTTACTCATCCTGCGTTTTTTCACTCAAAATCATGTCCTGCCTTTTTTCAAATTTCACCCGCCCCCCCCCCCCCCCCCCCCCCCCCCCCGCTTAAAAATCAAATGGTAGCTCCCTTATATATGCAATCATTCCGTTGAAATTTTAGCAAACAAATCAAGTAATATACAATTTGGAAAAAGACATCGAACTGCAAATTAACCTATTATAACTAACATACTTTTGTGTTAAAGCAACGCATGACTTATGACCCATTTATATAACGACAAAAGGAGTAAAAGTTGTATAATCATTTGAAGTTGACTTGGTCCAATTATATCATGTGCACTTGTTTGTGTTGGTTTTATTTATCAGACTTTCTGCACGTCTTAACAAAAACATGAGGGGTTCGTAGGTGGCATGCTGACCGCTAGACATCATACTATAATATAAAAGAGGCAGTTTAACGTTCATGTCAGTAAACCCAGCATATATACTTTGAAAAACAAAGCTCGTGCCTAAAATAGTTAATCAAATCTCGTTTTGGGAAAAAACAAGTTATGGGAGCAACCAACTTCAAAAGAGGAGGGGTAATGTTTTTTTTTCTTTTCTTGGTTTTTCGACGCTATAAAGCAATTGATTTTTTCCCCAAAATTTTAACACTATAGGGTAAAGGGGAAAAATTTTTGTTTGTAATCTGCATGACCACAATATGTGTTTGTGATTAAATTATTTAAATTATTTGTTTTACAAATTTTAATTGAAGTTTGAATTTACATCCACGATTCACAGGATCTTGATCATACTTTTGACAAATTTTAATCAAGAACGGTCCTGTCAAGGACGGCAGTAAAAATCGTGAATGTGTCACCCCAGCTTAAGGGTATTTTTTTGTTTTTAAGGGCATTTTTTCTTCTGAATTCCCTATATTTAGGATATTTTATAGGGTTATCTCCTTCCACCTGGTGGTATTATATGTTAACCAATCGTACGTCCCGAAATCCTATATGTCCTATATATCGGAAAAAATGTCGATGCATGTAGGGTAATGGTCTGTCTGAGGTTCCATGACTACTATTTAGATATGTCAAAATAAAGGATCCCTAAAACGAGTCTTACGTATGATTCGTCATGCGTACGTACGTTTCGTCAATTTGTAAATAAGCTCTAATTGGAAGCTAAAAGGCAATAAATGCATTTATCGCAATTTTGTGCATTTTTCCTTTGATCTTTTTTTGTGATAATTTTTCATATCATGCTACTCGCATGAGATGGAAAATTATCGCTAGAAACTAAGGAGACATGTGGCGTTGCTAATGAAATTGACAACGTCTTCATAGGTAAAATAGCGATTAACAGACTATCAGTGGTCATCTCAACTCGATTGCTCTTCTCGCTTTCGCCGTACCGGCTCAAGCGGGAAAATCAATCTCGTTGAGATGATCAACGATAATCTATAAATTACACATGAATGGTGATTATCAGTGGTCATCTCATTTTGATTGCTTTTCTCGCTTTCGCCGTACCGGCTCAAGCGGGAAAATCAATCTCGTTGATCAACGATAATCTATAAATTACACATGAATGGTGACCCATTTAAAAATTATTTTCTGAAAGAATCTGGTCGCATTTCAATTTGAATGAATTGCTATCGTCTAGTCGCCTTTCTGTTTATACAACTTTGTTTTCCTCAAGGTACGGTTGAGTATTCTTGTACTAAATCAGACCAAAATAACTCTTCAGAACCAGTAAATTGTGCGTTAATTGTATGAATACATTTTTATTTTGTGTTTATTACCTTTCAGTAAACGATCTTTTTTTAGTTTGCTCTACTTTGATTAAAGACTTGAATAACAATTAAGTTATATCATATGATGGCCGCCATGGGTGACCAATTTTAATGATGCTGTTATATAACATCACATGAAGAAATGCACAGTCAGCAATTTTATTCAAATCGTAAATTAAAAAAAATACATAAAAAGTTTAAATGTTTTCTTAACCAGTATACTGTGCTTTGAAAGAATAAATTTTTATTTTGCATTTATTTTCTTTTTGTAAAGATTTTTAATTTCAAATTTGATCTACTTAAATAAAAAAATCTGGAGAAAAAAAAGTTATGTCATATGATGTCCGCCATGGATGGGCAACTTTATTGATACTGTTGTATAACAGAACATGAGGGTAATAGTCCAGAAAATGAGGGTAATAGTCAGCAATTTTATTGAAGCTGACTTTAAAAATACAAAAAAAAAAAAATGAAATGTTTTGTTATGATAATAATCACATGAGTATCATGGGACAAAAATTATACAGATGTTGCTGCTATGATATGATGAAGAATGACATAATATTTAAAATATGCTCAACTGTATAACATGCTTATTTAGATAACATGCCGTTTTTAATAATAATATCATTGCATTTTATGTATGGATGGATAGCGATTACGTAAAGTTGTAAATAATATAAGGACGAGAAGATGTTTATCTGATATGTATACGAAATCTTCTTTGTTCAAGACCGATACGCTTAATTAACTAAGTCGGTTTTTAAACGTGCTAGTTCACAAGGTACATATATCAGTCTGCAAGTAAAAATAGCACACTACCCGGGAATAATCTGGTGACATTATTTATTGCTCCCGCGGGTCACGTGCTCAGTGAAAAAAAACAGCAAATTCTGTCTACAATACAATTTGTCAAGTTTTTAGGTTGATTCGTCTGGGGATCGAATCCACGACCTCGTCCAAAGACAAGGTGTACAACCTACATAGAAAGCAGTGTGGCGGTTTCATTGAAAAAGAGGTCAGCAAGTGTACATGTAAATTTCACTTCTCGTTCTTACGGTAACTGAAAATTAAAAAAATCGGGTAACTGAAAATAAAAAATCGGACGAATAACAGAAATAAAAAGAAGTTTTGGATGAAATCCCAAATATCAAAAACATGCTGGCATTTTCATTTTTGTCGAACATTTCTCTAAGTTTCTGTTTCATTTATTTTATTGCCTATTGTTTAAAAAAAGTGATGCATCTGGATACCATCAGATACAAAATATAAAACGGGAAGAGGTTGAGCGTATGAGACAGCAACCCAACAACAAACATGACTTGAAACATTTAGAGAGCGATATACTTTAACAGTCTACAATAATAACACATATGTCTGTTACATTTGACAAGCTTAGAGTCGTCCTTATTTAAAAATGAAGCTTGTGAATAAATTCAACAGAAACATCAGAGTTCTGCCATTAACACCATATTCTCAATATTCTCCAAACAAAACTAAAACAAGAATGTGTCCAGAGAACACGGATTGCCCACTCGCACTAACATTTTCTATGTTAAGGGACCGTGCAATTTAGATCAAACTCTAATTTGGCATAATTTGAGATTAAATAATAGGGAACATGTCAACTAAGCATCCAGTTGATTGGTCTTCCAACTTATCAAAAATTACCTTTATCCAAACAAATTAACCTGGAGCAGGAAATTATAATTTTTTATGATCAGTGGACCGTGAAATTGAGGTAAAAACTCTAATTTCACATTGAAATTAGAAATCTCATATCATAGCTAGGGAACATGTGTACTCAGTTTCAAGATGATTGGACTTAAACTACATCAAAAACTGTTTTGACCAAAAATCTTAACCTGAAGCGGTTCGAACAGCGCGCCGGTTACAGTGCAGGCGATTTGGTGTCACGATATCTCAGTAGCATGGGTTTGAATCCCGGCGAGGGAAGAACCAAAAACTTGCGAAAGCAAATTTACAGATCTAATATTTTTAGGTTGATGTTTATACAAGTTGTATATATATATACATATATAGTTATAGTAAAATTCTAGTCAACGTCAGGAAAATTGATGGCATTGACAATTATTATTTTATTTTAATTTGACCACAAGAAATGAGGCAATACCTACCCGTCAGTACTCTGTCTGTCCGTCAGTTATCACTTTGTTAAGTTTTTCGACCAATAGCTTTAATGAATGGGATTGCAACTTTTAAGAATTATCTTTTAATCAGGGAATTTTAAACATGGAATGATATTGGGGTTTGGACTATTGCTTTTCGTTGATGAAACGATACTCGGTGAAAAGTCTTGGAATTGTTTGTTCGCCCGCTTTATTCAGAATCTAAAGGACTATGGGTAATCTCATTGTCTGTACACCAAAATGGAAATAACGTTACGTCATTGATTGAATTCACAACGTTTTGGTGTACGTTTTTGGAAATATTACCCAGAATGCTTTGTATTCTGAATAAGCGAATTCTCAATATTTCAATTGATCAACACATATCTTGAAGTTATATGCCTTAACCGCAACAATGATGAGTTCAATTTAACAAAAATTGTATATAAATTAAACACTTTATTGCAGACTTGTAATATTAAGAAAGCATTCAGTTTTTCAATATTTGAGGAAATTCCTTGTTGTTTATACAACTTGTACAATACGTCAATTTAATCCTTTGTCAGTATTTCACTTTTAATCAACCAGGCTTGTGTCTTAAACTAGCTAGTTGATCACGTGGTAATTGCCTATTATCTTTGATTTATTGTTGTTTTTTACAGTTTAATCCTTAACACCTCAGGCTGGTTTTAACTTTTACGACTCCATTTTACCTTGGACACAACAGGAAACTTCCGTTTTTCTCGGACTTTTCCCATGTCAATTTCGAGTTTCTCGGACTTTTTCTCTGTCCCCTTCGATTTTGTAAACAAAAATATGTATTGAAAATTACGAGGTTGACATTTTCAAAAAGCGGAAGATTTCAAATTTTAACGGGAGGGACGGAAGAGGGTCTGAAAAGCGGGAGATTTTGACTCCCGCTGCGAAGAATCACATGTATTCAATAGCAAGTCTATAATTTTCTTGCGTTTACAAGTCTTTTGACAACACTAATCCGGCTAGTTTGGCCTATACAGTTGTCACCGGGTCCATGTAAACATATTAACTGTACTTAAATGATAGCAGTACATACTAATTATAATACAAACACTTTACAGGATAGTTAGGCAAAATAACAACAACAAAAAAACAATTAGATGAAAAATTCTCCTTTATTACTTACAATGTTATTTTATACAACAATTTTCATGTTTGCAATTAATGTTTGCTAATAAAAACAGTACATTCAAACCGAAAATAATTGACCTTCGAGCGAAATTATTTGATTTGTCCGTGACCTATACCCAGTTAGTACTAAAATACATTAATTTTATATTTGATGTTTCATATGGCACGATCTTTTTTCAAGAAAATAAGTCATAAATGTTTTTTTTTTTTTATTGCTATGTTGTTATAAGAATAATTGGCTTTACGGCTATTTTTATTGGACACCCAAACGTGTTTTCCAAAATTCCCGCGTTGCTTACATACATTTACCATATATTGACTGAAAATGTTTGCCTCAAGTCACGTGTCTATTTACTTGAGAAAATGGTCGTTCGTTGTATTTAATAGGCGTACTTTAATAATAAAAAAATGACAACAAGGTATAAACAGTACATCTGCCCTTATAATGGCTCTACCTCCCATTTAATAAATCTTAAAAAGGGAACTCAGAGACAATAAAGGTAAAGTCATTTATTTTTCATTTTGACAGTTTCGTAAATTAATGTTGTTTTTTTTTTTAATTTGACAGTGTCGTAACTGTTCATTTTGTTTTTCAGTTGTTCAGTTTGGCAGTTGCGTAAATGTTTATTTGTTTTCCATTTTGACAGTTGCGTAAATGTTCATTTGCTTTTCAGTATGACAGTTTCGTAAATGTTCATTTGCTTTTAATTTTGACAGTTTCGTAAATGTTCATTTGCTTTTAATTTTGACAGTTTCGTAAATGCTCATTTTTTTTCTTCATTTTAACACTTTCAAAAAATGCGTGCATAATTAAGTAATTTTTTCTGTGATTTATTTGTTGATTTAGAAATAAAAATTGCATAAATAGTATATATAAAAAAAACTGTAATTTATGATTTTGTACTTTTGGAACTAGTGTGCAAAAAAAAAAATGATACATCGATTATTTAAACATTACTTAGGTTACTAAAATTAACCCTTTTTAAAATTAGTTAATATTTGAATCTTTTAACATGATAATATTTTTATACGATATATAGATTCATTTTGTTTTCTTCAGGAAAGATGAGCCCTGTACTATGGATACCAATGTTTTTATTCAGTACTCTTGCCTGTACATCTGGAAAGTTAATTTTCACAGGACCTGTAGATAAAAGGGGCATATATACAAGACCATTAGATAAAGCAGACAAAGTAACAAGAACATTGGAGATGAAAACCAAACCTACAAACATGGATATAAATAAACCAAGAACATTAGAAACCGGAAACATCATTGTAGAATCAGGAGACACAGCCGTAAATGAACCAAGAACAGTAGACACAGGAGGTAGTATAAAAAAACCAGTAGACAAAGGTGTAAATAAACCTAGAACCGTTGGAACTGGAGGCACCTTTATATGGCCAGGAGACACAAGTGTAAGTGAACCAATAACTGTAGAAACAGGAAGTAGAATTATAAACCAAGAACACGTGAATGTCAATGAACCAAGAACTGGAGGCACCATTATAGGGCCAGGAGAAACAAGTGTAAGTGAACCAATAACTGTAGAAACAGGAGGTAGAATTATAAACCAAGAACACGTGATTGTCAATGAACCAAGAACTGGAGGCACCATTATAGGGCCAGGAGACACAAGTGTAAATGAACCTAGAACAGTTGTAAATGGAGGCACCATTATAAGGCAAGGAGACAAAATTGTAAATGAACCAAGAAAAGTACAAACTGGAGGCACCATTATAGGGACAGGAAACACCGGTGTAAATGAATTAAGAGCAGTAAGAAATAGTATTATGAAACCCGGAGACAAAGATGTGGATAAACTACAAGCTAGAGGCACCATAATAAGCCAAGAATACACAGGTGTAAATGGACCAAGAACAGTAGAAACCAAAGGCACCATAATAAAACCAGGCGAAATGGATGCAAACAACCCAGGAACAACAGAAACAGGAGGCCACGTCAATAGACCAGTTGGAAGCAAACCTTTAAGAGGGACAAGAAATGGCTTCAAAGCACAAAATCAACCATTAGATGGAAATGGTAGACGTGTGACACTCGGGAAAATGTTGTCAACCGTTTCAAATAGTACACAACAAAATTCCACAAATAAGAATGGTGTAGGGTCAGGTTTCCAACGGTTTATACCACCTTTTGTTCTAAACATGAATATATATGAATGGATACCAAGAAAATTCCACCAAAAAATTCACGATGGCTTATTGAATGTTAGGAACAAAACTTTAACTGGTAACTTTTGATACATTTGTTCTTATAAAATATTTAAAGTAGTCTAGCCTAAGAAATGAATTATACAGCAACTATTTTTACAAAAGTTAATGCATCTAGAATGTATTGATACATTGGTTCAGACGTTTTAATGCACTCCAATGTTGTCCGAGTTGACTGTTATTCACCGAGGATATTATTAAAAAATGAAACATATATTAGATATATAAATATGTATTTTTCATTAAATAATAGTGTCGATATCTTGAAAGGATCGACATCAGTGGCGGATCCAGAATTTTTCATAAGTGGGGGCCCACTGATTGACCTAAGAGGGGGCTCGCTCCAGTCACGCTTCAGTGATTCCCTATATAAGCAAGCAAATTTTTTCCCCTGCCCCCCCTAAATCCGCCTATGGACATTCAATAAATAATAAGATAATGCACCCCTTCGGACATTTAAAATCACATTTTTTGTTATATTGACATAGCCACTTTTTGAAAATCTACTAAAAAAATAATTTTATTTTCTGAACCATTAACCGTACTGGTACCTGGCAAAGAGTTTATGCGTGGAGTATATGTCAATGAGTCAAAAACCTGACGACACAAAAAAAATCAAGACATCTAGAGGTCAACATTTTTAAATTAATGTGTTACTGTGTATTTTATTCTTTTCAATTTAAAATATTATAAAAGATAATTTTATTTCAGCTTTTTAATATGTTATTGCCGTCTTAGAACAAAGTGTCAACACAGTTTCGTCTTTAATTTCATTTCTTCCATGTGGCTCAATCTATTTTTCTGTGTGATGTTTTGTGAACTATTGTGTGTCTGTTCGTTCTTTTTGATGTTGTCCATTCGTCCTTTTTTATGTTATTCATTAGTCTGTTTTTTTTTGGTTTTGTCTGTTCATCCTTTTTCTATGTTGACTGTTGGTTCCTTTTTCCTTGTTTTTTTGGGTTTTTGTTGCCCTTTTTATAAAGATAAGGAGAAGTAGTATTACTGTGAATGATGAACCTTCCACGCAAGCAGCCAAAGACCAAATGATAAGGTACAAAGAAAAAAAACGTACCTGTTTAATGAACAACGACGACAAGTGCTTTTAAGCGACCTTGGCTTTCCATGTGGTCGGAAAGACCAATAAAATGGTTACTATAAAAAAAAAATGATCTTCTTTAAGACAAGTTGACATGTTACAATGTATTTAAGGCCAGTTAAATTGCTACCTTTGAGAAAAATGAAAATCCAGTAATGGCTGGTTGACAGTTGATCGGTAATCACACAGTCAAAGATTTACCAGGGTTGGTCGCGATCATATCGTAGCGGCTATGTAGCTGCTATCAATATATATGTAACAACTAGTCTATAGCTACACGTTCAATAGTCAAAATCTACGTAGCACTACGTAGCTGCTACGATATGATCGCGACCCTGTACATTGTATTGACCAGGTGATGAGATTTGTGAGAAAAAGAAATACTTGTACATTTAATGACCTATTATTTGAGAAGTGGGTAATATTTCATTGGGTACTTTGTAGGAAAAGAGGGACAAAAGATACTAGAGGGACAGTTAAACCCATAAATCGAAAATAAACTGACAACGCCATGACTAAAAATGAAAAGGACAAACAGACAAACAATATTGTACACACGACACTACATAGAAAACTAAAGAATAAACAACACGAACCCCACCAAAACATAGGGGTGATAGAAAGTGCTCCAGGAGGGAAGTTACATGTAATGAACCCAAAAACAAGGGCGGATCCAGTCATTTTCAAAGAAGAGAGGGCTCCAACCCAGGATAAAAAGGGGGTTCCAACCATAATTATGTCTCCATTCAAATGTGTTAATCGTCCAAAGAGGGGGTTCTAACGCCCGAAACCCCTCCACCTTGAACCGCAACTGAACTATATATTCCAGTTGACAGCTTTACATTGTACTAGCTATATATATAGGCATATACAAAGTTATATAAATTATAGTCATCCATCCATATGATTATTGTCACTATTGATGATTTATTTGTTATTAAAACAATTCAGAGAGAATCGACACATTATTTCTATACATTTATTATACATAAATTGCTTATAAAATCAAAACAACCGTTTCATAGAGGCTGTAAACTTCCCAGCAAGTAAGTTGATAATCTAGTATGTTTACTCTTCTAGAATTGATTTGATTTTATGTGTATTAACGCCACTTTTTAGCACCGCTTTTGTGCTATTTCGTGGCGGCCAGTTTTTTGTTTTGTTTTTTTTTTTGTGGAGGAGTGCCCTACTCGTTTAAAATTGAGAACACAACATATAAAGCTTTATAAAAATAGGGAGCTGTCGTATGAATGACAATGGGATAGCTTTCCACCCGAGTTTAAAAAAAAAGTGGATGCAAGTTATAATTATATGCCACCTAACGGCCTTCAAACATTAAAAAAAAAACAAAAAAAACCGTATAGTCAGTGCTATAAAGGAAAAGTCCCCGAGACGCAAAATGTAAAAAATGATTCAAACTCGATTATAATCGGCATAATGTTTTACAACACAACTTACAGAAAAAAAAATATGACAGGCATGAACCGACGACAACCACTGACTTGGGACAGGCACGTACAGAATATGACGGCGTTAAACATGTGTGTGAGTGCTCAAGTTTCTCATAACATGACTAATTTGGGGGCGGATATATCTTTATCTAATAAACAATTTAATGCTATCAGATTTCCTCTAAATGCTTTGGTTTCAGAGATATAAGCCAAAATCTACATTTCACCCCTATGTACTATTTTAGCCATGGTGGCCATCTTGGTTAGTAGGCCGGGTCACCAGACACATTTTTTGAACTAGATACCCCAATGATGAGTGTGGCCAACTTTGGTTAAGTTTGGCCCAGTAGTTTCAGAGGAGAAGATTTTTGTAAAAGAATACTAAAATTTTTGAAAAATGGTTAAAAATTGACAATAAGGACAATACATTTTTTGTAACTCCTTTAGGTATCAAATGTCAATTTTGGTCATGTTGACTTATTTGTAGATCTTACTTTGCTGAACATTATTCCTGTTTACAGTTTATCTCTATTTATAATAATATTCAAGATAATAACCAAAAACTGCAAAATTTCCTTAAAATTACTAGTTTGGTGGCAGCAACCGAACAACGGGTTGTCTGATTTGTCTAAAATTTTCAGGCCAAATAAATCTTGACCAAATAGACAATTTTAACCCTGTCAGATTTGCTCTAAATGGTTTGGTTTTAGAATTATAAGCCAGTTCTACATTTTACCCCTATTTTTTAGCCAAGGCGACCATCTTGGTTGGTTGGCCGGGTCACGCCACACATTTTTAAAACTAGATACCCAAATGATGATTGTGGCCAAGTTTGGTTAAATTTGTCCGAGGAGTTTCACAGGAGAATATTTTTGTAAAAGTTAACGACGACGGACGACGGACGACGACTACAACGGACGACGCCGGACGCCGGACGCAAAGTGATGTGGGTCAGGTGAGCTTAAAAGGAGACATCGCGCGGAAACATCGTATGCATAACTCACTGGACATGTCAAGGGATCATAATAATGCATCACACATTGTAGTTTTTATATGATTAGTATATTTACAGATTCATAAATGTAATTGAACTACATTTTGATAGACCATGTTGCTGAAACTGCTATCGTACCTATGAAAAAATGTACTTGTAAACACTGTTTTGATTTCAATATTCCATAAAATAACTGTTTTCGTTTTTTTCAATGATTTTTAACACAAAAAAAAAAACAAGTTCCGGGACCCTAAGTTTTGGTATTGAAATTTGGATGTTTATGGAAGTATTTTATAGAAATGTAAAAAAATATCTCTCGAAGACCATTCTGACTTAAAAGTTACCCTTATTGATCAGATCAATACAAAACACACACAAAAAACTAAATCAACCTTGTTGTTGGAACAGACTGAGTACGTTCTCTAAATCAGAAATCCAATTTACCATTAAAAGTCATTTCAATCAGCTAAAACAATCCTTTAAACACTTAATATTTCACAACAATTTGGACTGTACAGCGATTCATACTTGTATTTTTGGAAAAGGTGTACCATGTGTTGTCCCGCCAATGAAATTAAACTAAACAAACAACAATCCACTAAACATGTGTCATTTCATCTTTATCATAAGTTTACACACATGTTTAATTATCTTTTGTAGACAATATGAATTCATTTATCATTTCGATAATTGTTTTTATAATTGCAAATGCCACTGCGCAGACGGTCTTTGCGCAACAGAAAATGCTTGGACAAATGCCAGGACAATCGGGACTTCTCGGAACCATGACCATAGCCGATGTATTGAAAATGGTCCCACGTGATGCTCAAGCATATAAAAACCCAGAAAATGCAAAACTAGTTGCAATGTTAGCAAATATACCATCGTTTGTCCTAAGTGATCAAGCTTCCACATGGATACCAATATCTTATCAAAAACAGATTGCAAAAGAACTATTAACACAGAAGCAACAAAAAACAACACCACCTACGAAACCAACGATAAAACAACAAACTATGACGAAACAGACGAATTCATTAAATGGAATGTTGAATCAACAGCAACAGCTTGCAAAAGAACTATCAAAAGGACAAAATTATCAACAACAAACAACGCCATTAACAAAACCAATGAAGAAACAACTACCAATCACTAATGGGCAAGAACCAACGAATTCACAGCTAATGAGTTCGATGAAAGAGATGGCTATGCAACAGGCACAGATGATGATGCTCATGAATAAAATGTTGTTGCAACAGATTACAACTCCTTCGCCATATTTTTAACGCAATGGAAAGAAAAGAAGGAAAAAATATCATATTGCATGTACTTGTGTAATTTACAAAATAATAAAGAAAAATGTTGAGCAGTAGTTGTCATTTAACTTGCATTCACGTAAGACATCAGAAGTTTTGACATTTTTTAACATGGCGAAACATACATCATGTAGATTAAATAAATAAAATTAAGAATGGAAATGGGGAATATGTCAAAAAGATAACAACCCGACTAAAGAGCAGATTACAGCCAACTGACATCAATGGCTGCAACGCAGCGAGAAAAAGCATGCATCGTGAGGTGGGCCTTAGCTGGCCCATAAATAAAACGTGTACTAGCTCAGTGAAATGGGCGTCATACTAAACTCAAAAACATATAAATGAACTAGAATTCAAAAAAAACATACAAGACTTATACAAAGACCAGAAACTCTTGACTTGGGACAGGCTCAAAAATGCAGCGGGATTAAACATGCTTTGTTAAATCTAAACCCTTACTCTATACCTTTAGCAAATATAGAAGAAAGAAACAGACAGCAATACGCACAATAAAACTCAATTTAAAAGAATTTTAAGTCTGATGTCAGAAAAGCTAACAAAAGAAACTAAGCAAAATGGCACTGATACATAAATTAATTAAAGACTACTTGAAGTTACTGAAAGACGACCAGATACATAACATCTAATCGGTTTACATGTAGTGATACCATAGTTTTAAGATGACAGTTGTGAGTAAGATAATGAAAACACATTAGAGGCCATTTGTCACATCTCGGCATATTCCGTACCTTGATCGAGAGTAGCGGATTCAACCGATGATTGCCGATTGGTAAGATGCGGAAGACAATAAGGGTACTTTTCAATTTTAAAATTTTCTAAGTCGAACAGATAGCGATGATGTATTTTATATTGTTCCGATTTCCAGTGATTTTGGATGCCTGTTGTGAGTAAGCTTAAGACAATGAAACCATGCGCTGGATTAGTAACCAGTTTTTAAATCCTGAATGGCGTTCTATATTTATGTAGAATGAAACACCAAAGACGGAGGGGAAATAGGATTTTGTGTACATTTTTTTTTTTTTTTTTGTAAATAACCTCCAATAGTATAACTTATTTTGATTGAATCTAAATGTAATCTTGTTTGTATTTACTGTACAATATGACAATAACAGTAGCTCATATATGAGGTCCTTTGTTCATAGTATTTTTTGTCATTGACATGCACAATAATCATAAATGGGCATCATAATTGAACAACCTTTTTCATGAAAAAGAGCATATTTTGGTGCAACTGCTACGTCATAAAATCAAAATTATTTTGTCGTGCGCTGTTACATTTCTTGTTTTATTCATTTTCACAGATACATGTATTCGGAAATTTTTTTATAACTCTCAAAATCTCGAACTTCCTTGAACCAGAATGCTACTTATAACGCCTCTCAGCTGATGCGTTATCCTCATTTTAACATGCATATTTATTTATTTCAATATATTAATAACGAACGTAAGCGAGGTATAATGCCTATCAATGTTAAGATACATGTAAGCACAGATCATGGTATGATACCGTTATTCCGATTTGGAAGAAAACAATTAGAACTTTTGACCTTCGAAATAGACCTATTCGAAAAGCAGCCTTTTGAACAACATATCGTTTAAAGAGTTTTATTATAGCTATACATATATATAAAGTTTTTTTTTGTGCGTGCATAACACCATATGGCAAAATTTGTTCCATCTATTACTGCGCATGCGCAAGTTATCAAAGTTATTTAGTAATTATCGTTATAAAGAAATATATATAAAAAAAAGATTAAAAAAAGTTTTGTTTTGGAGACTCATTAGGGAGCTACCATTTGATTTTTAGGGGGGAGGGGGGGGGCCTAGGATGAAAAATTTTGTCCTGCCTTTTTTTTAGCTGTAATCTCTGTCCTGCTTTTTTATTTTTCACTTTGTTCGTTCCTGCCTTTTTTTTTAGTTTATTCGACTTTTTTTTACCTAAATTGTCGTCCTGACTTTTTTTTTTGCAAGCGTCTCATCCTGCCTTTTTTTTCACTCAAAACTCCTGTCCTGCCTATTTTTTCAAATTTCATCCTAGCCCCTAGATAATGGGGGTTACCTTGATTCCCTTGTTGAAAGTATACGGGACTGTGTTGTAACTTTTAGTTTGTGGATGAGTGGCGATTTAGAGTGGTCTGGACATCATTAATTGGCAATGATAATTTTTATGAAAAGGGTAACGCAAAAATTGCCAGATACATTAATGTTCCTTGTACACAATGATACACACGTTGATACTGTTAGGATTTTGGCCCTAGTAATACCTTTAAATATGAATCTCATTAATATGATGTTGTGATTCAAAATAGTTCATATTTTATATTTCTCTTATTAAACAAAACTCAGTCTCTATTTTACGAATTTTTAGTAATAAATTAATAGAAGTTAGATTGAATATATTACATTGAAGAGTGTAAAATGCAAATTGCATTCTTGGACTTGACAAAATGTCAAAATTAATCATATTTTAATATACTAGATATTAGAAGATGTGGTATGATTGCCAATGAGACAACTCTCTTTATCCAAGTCGCCTTGTCTTACACCGAACAGCAAGCTATAAAGCTAGACTACTGGCAATATACTTTTATCTGTGTACAAGGTTTAGTCACCATGTAACCTCAAGATTAAAAAATATTCTATAAAAATCCAAAATAAAAAATAATGGTGATTTAAAACACCAAAGACATATGTTTATGACACAGAAATCTTTCACTGCAATAAAATGTAGGATTAATTACCTACAACTGTCAAATTCAAGGGAATATTTTTTTCGACCCGGATGTGACGTACCATGATTTGGTGGTATTACACCTTAAAGCGCATGCGGTACGATAATAATTATACATGCTCACTAGAAGATGCCCTCGAAATCGCGATGTAATTGGACAAGTGATGAAACAAATAGTTTTTTTTTAATTTCGTTGGCAGTACGTCGACTTGGCATGCGCGAAATCGTACAAGAAACGGATAGATAACGGTCTCTGAATTTGGATATTTTATATAAAAACAAATCCTAGTAGGGTTTTCTTGGGGGAAAATATGTTTCAAAGACAAAATTAGGAAGTTCAAAACACTATACGTCATATTACAAATATTTCCGACTTTGTATGGTTTCATAGGAATTGCGCCTCAATGAAATGGGTCTCTTCCTTTAGCAGTATAGATATGTAAAAGAGAATATGAATACTTCCAAAACAGTTTAAATATAAAAACCTAAATCTGTAACATGTTTCAGTATAATGTTTTGAAATCAGAAACATGATATAATGTATAAAAATAATATGCTTTTAGAAAACCAAAACATGTTTCTGTTTGCTAAAACATGTTGCTTTTTTCTGTTTCTATTTAAAACAAACTGTCGTCAAGGATCATATAGTTAGTTGTTGCAGAAGCTCATTCCTTTCTATAGCTGCAAAATTCATGCTCTACAAATTTGATTCATGAAACTTTTAACACAAAACCATTTCTAACTGAACAATATGTGTTGTCACCGTCAATGATCAGCTCAGAAAATTTAAATAGGTGTAGTAGCTGTATTCAATTTGTTGTTCCAAATTGCACTTTCAATGAGTTTCACCAGTATTTTCGACTCACCAGACTGAGATGAACTTTTGAAGCTATACTTTGCTACATGGATGGCTAAGCTTCAATGAACACAAATTAACATTCTGGGTTAAGATTTCTCTAGAGAAAAAGTTTATTCATCAACCTGAGGTACTAGGGTTACCAAGAATTAATCTGTCGTAGCATTTTACAGACATATTTGATGTTCCGAATACATGTTAGTGTTTACAAAATAATAAGGTATTTATTAATGAGATATGTTCATCACTTGTCAAGAATCCTTATTCTTTTTGTAGCTTTTTGTAGCAACCATATTCTTTCTCTTTCCATCAGAGCTTACAACTTCAGCATGCACGATTAAACTCTGCATGTTTGGTTTTGATCTTGTGATTGCCAGTGTTATATGATGTGGGTGCAGCAGCAATTATAAAAGTAAATGTAAGCAACATGCATGCCCGTCGTTATTATTCTATATCATCGTTCTCCGTTCATGTTTCGATCTTGATGACTTATGTTTCGCATGTTTCGGTAACAGGTTTTTGTTTCACTTAAATAAAATGGTGAATCATAAAGTACAGAAGGACTCAATGGCCATTATACCTTCTGACTGAACTTTGTATTATGTTTGAACTGGCCTGAATTGCGTACTAGGCAACGTAAATCGCGAACTAGTTCGGTTCAAGTCGGTTAATTCATTCTCTAATAAACCTTCCCGAAGGTCTTAATGTATCACTGAGTTCGCAACCTTTGGCCATTGCTTTGAAGTTGAGATAGTGTGTGTCCAGAAATACTTGTCATTTGCACTTTAATTGGATAATGGTATATATCTATAAATTTACAAGTATGCCTTTTATTACTTTTCATTCCTTTCTTATTGGACACATTTATCTTATAGTCGATAGTTTTATTTCAGTTTAATAGGGTAACGTAGAGTTCAGTTCCTGTTATGACTGTTCTGGTAATTTGTCAAAAATTCAGATTACTTGTTTTTATATAGAAGGTAGACAGAAATTGAACAGGTCGATGTCAATGTCCGTATTGAAAAGTGGTTACCGAGGTCATTTGTGTATAAATTTTCCATTTTTCATTTGGTATTCATTCTGAGCACAGTCATGAATCATAAAAAGCTACGAAAAGCACGACTGCAAAATGTCGTGATTTTTCTGAAACAAGAAAATCAGGTGGAGCAAAATAAAATATCAGTTTTGAACAAAAATGAAAATCTAAAATTCGAATTAGATCCTATATCAAAACATAATATGTCAATGAAGTAGATAAAACCTAGTGGTCTTGAAACTTTTAAAATGTGCCTTATCAGCCGTGGTGTAGTGATTAGTGCATCGGACTGTTAACACAAAGGTTCCTGGTTCGATTCCCGTTTGGGATGAAAATTTCAGGTACTCAATTTTCAGCTTTCCCTTGAAAACATCTGCGAGTATTGTATTGAGGAAACGATGATAGTCCGTCGGAAGGTGACGATAAATGGCTGACCCGTGTTAAGAGAGAGCCATATCTCTTGCACGTCAAAGTCACCCTTGTAGATTTCGAAAAAGAGTAGACAAATGCCGCTGCAAGGCAGCACTCGCACCCGCAAAGTGGAAAGGGATTAATATAAATTGCAAAACTTGTTTCCCTATCCACTATAAACAAATATGTTTAAACCAACTAATAAAATTAAATGATATCTTTTATTATTTATTATAATTTTCGAATGTTTTTGTAAACTTTTAGCGTGAAAGAACATATTACTAGCCTTCTCTAGATATTATTGTTTTAATGAGTTTGTATGTACTTAAATACAATTCCTAGTCATTTTAATGACTGTTTTTGAGGTGTTCAAGTTATAAGAATAGATATTAAGATTAAGAATTTCAAAAGTCAGCTTGAGACCTCTCATTGGGGATATCATAAATTGGTAAAATTGGCAGGTTTGAGTATCATTTGCGCTTCAATTTTTCAAAATAGCCAGTAACATTTGCGCCACAAAAGCAGTTTACAATTGCGCAATATTTTAGATAATATCTCATTTTAATTTATACTCTATAATTGAATGATGTTTTTTTTAACATACCAATAATGGAAATGAAAACAAGTGAGGACATCGTATGCATTTAAGAATTGAATGATTCTTTTTTTATTTTCATTGGCCGAAGTACATTTTGTGTGAAGCGCGGAAGCGCTTCATACTAAAAATGTGCGCACGGTCAATGATTTTACAACCCTATGAAGTTACAAAAAGAAGCATTCAATACTTATAATTATATTTTTTTTAGCAATGGTCATGAAAACACGAATTTTATTATTGTTTTATTTAATTCACATTTGCACTTTATTGTGGGACCACGTGTTATCATGAATGAAAAGTTTTATTGGGCAATGCAATTATTAACGGAATAACACGTGATGTGCAGTTAGCCAATCAGAATAAAGTATCATAATGAAACATACATCCAATGTAATTATATCAGCATAACAGATAAATAATTATCATAATCAACAGTTAAAATCATTCTTTCAAAATTGTTGAATAAAGTAAAGTCCGTCATCTTTATAAATCAATACTACAAAATGCATTTTTCTAAAATTCTTTTTGTTTTTTTTGTTTGACCTAGAAACAGTTTCTACTTTCTCTGTATATTTATTGTCAAAACAATTATTGTTATATAGTACATAACAAATTATACTGGATGTTAAATTAACATCAATCAATCAATTTACATGTCATAATATCGGTGTCTTCCTCCCGGTGCTTTGCTTTTGCGCCAAAAAAATCTTTCATTTGCGCCACAAACTATAATATTTCATTTGCACCAATAATAAAACCTTTCATTTGCCCCAATATTACAGGTAAAAACGCATAATACAGGTATTAATAAAAAAAAATGTTAAAAAAAACCAACACTTTTTAAAAAGTTCTTGGTAGTCAAAACATATTCCTCTCTCTCTCTCTCTCTCTCTCTCTCTCTCTCTCTCTCTCTCTCTCTCTACATGTACTAGTATTAATAAAATTAACGGTACCAATTTTGTTTCACCAGATGCGCGTTTTGACAATACATGTCTCTTCAGTGATGCTCGTGGCCAAAATATTTGAAATCCAAAGCTTATATAAAAGATGAACTTACCTGTAAATTTAATTAGGAGAAAATATAAAATCGGCGCAAATGAAATGAAAGAATGAAAATTTAAAAAATCGGCGCAAATGTCATACGACCCTTCTATTCCCACTTCAAATAACAACAGATGTTTTGATAAATAATTTGTTTTTATAAAAATCAAGGTTAATTAGAATTTCACCTAAGATTTACCTGTATTTTTTTTAAAAGCATAACATATTTGGTACACTGTTTAGGTATAACACCTTGTTCATTTGTAAAAAAAAAATCATCAAAGAAATACTTAAAATTAAAAAAAAATTTGATAAATCGATTGGGGTTAGATTTATTTTTAATTTTTTGAACTTTTTGTACTTAAAAATAAAGGAAAAATAGGATAAATAGATTGGGGTTAGATCTATTTTTAATTTTTTGAATTTGTAACCTAAAAATAAAGAAAAAATATGATAAATAGATTGGCGTTAGATTTATTTTCAATTTTTTTAATTTGTAACCTAAAATGTCTGCTGTACTAATAAATCATAATATAGATAATATTATAACCAAGTATAATCTTAAGATATGGAATAAAAGTATACTCTAAAATTATAAATACTTGGAGCAATAATCAAAGATTTAAAATAATGGCATGGGTGAAAACTGTAAACTTTTCTTCAAAGCATGAGCAATCAGGAAGAACTAGATAAACTCAGAACCGACGACTGGAACGACAATACACAAGAACTTGTAGAGAACATTCCAACTTTTCCATCTTTCAAGAACACAATGTAACGACATACTGGGTTGAACAGAACAGTCACCGTTTGAACCACTACTTAACACAAGGAGCAAGGACAATAAATCATCTAGAGGGATGACACAGCAACCTGAAGAAGCATGTCATGCATCCACATCTGAACATCTTTCAACTAATTAAACTTCTGAAACACCCTGACCATGATCCAGTATACAGCCAGTGGGAAGAGAGTGGCCCCTAAAAAGAAGTATGTAGAAATCAACAACAGATTAGATGAACTTAAGGTTATACTCCGCAACCAGGATGTCACAACAGTAGAGTTTGGTGATGCAGCCTTCCACCCTCTTCAAGTGGAATAGATTGATTAGCTTTAATAAATTTGTATACAGTGATTGTCTTATGCTTCTGCTACAATGTGTGATTTGATTTAGTGCTGTTGTTTAATTTGTTTTATATTATGCTTGCTTGAATCTGCAGTTGAATTTGTGTTATAAAAATAATAAAATAATTTACTTATATTTGTTAAATTAATTTCTTTCGTATTTATTTTTTTACACTGGTCAATTAACAGTTGATTAAAAAATGTTTGTACAGTATAATCCTTTGTTTGCACAAGTTTTCCTCCTACTCCCACATGAAATTTTACCTTTTCTTACCAGATTTATAAAAAGTGGGAATAGAGGGAATAAACCATAATATCGACACTTCGATCTCACTTAAACCACGTGACTTCAACAGCAGACGATAAAAACTTAAATATGAAGAACAACAATTTAAAGCAATGAGTATAATTGTATATTTGTCTAGTTACATGTAATAACAATCGATCATATTAATAATTACATGTTATACTATCGATACCTCGTTGTCACTTTAACAGCAATCTATAAACACTAAAATTTGAAGAACAACAATTAAAAGCTATGGCATTTATTAGTACATGTAATAAAATTGAGAATGGAAATGGGGATTAATGTGTCAAAGAGACAACAACCCGACCATAGAACAGACAACAGCAGAAGGTCACCAGCAGGTCTTCAATACAGCGAGAAATTCCCGAACCCGGAGGCGTCCTTCAGCTGGGCCCTTAACAAATATATATAATAGTTCAGTGATAATGAACGCCATACTAAACTCCAAATTGTACACAAGAAACTAAAATTAAAAATAACTAGAACACACCCGCGAAATCGCGGGCATTCAGATCGTAGTTTAAAGTATGTAAAGTGTTGTTTGAAGAATTTTGTAAAATATTGAATGACTGGAGAATTTCAGCAAACGTATCATGAGTCATAGGTTATTGGGGATAGGAAAATGTTTTTTTTATCCCTCCTCCTATATTTTCTAAATTCCTAATTTTTGGTTTTCTGTCAATTTCAATATGAACATACCTTTAGTATGTTGTGAACATTTAAGTAAGGAGCCTGTAATTCAGTGGTTGTCGTTTGTTTATGTGTTATATATTTGTTTTCTCGTTTGAATTGTTTTACATCGTCATTTCGGGGCCTTTTAAAGCTGAGTATGCGGTATGGGCTTTGCTCGTTGTTGAAGGCCGTATGGTGACCTATAGTTGTTAATTTCTGTGTCATTTTGGTCTCTTATGGAGAGTTGTCTCGACATGGCAATCATACCACATCTTCCTTTTTTTTTGTAATCAATGAATTTTGTAAAAGATTTAATGACGGAGAATTTCAGAAAAGGTATCAAAAGTTCACATGAATAATTTTAGCGCTCATCTGTATATTATGAACATTCATTACTATATAAATAAAGTGTATTTACTTTCAATTCTAAGTTTACTAATCGATTCATGGTGGTCATTGATATAGTATACAGACCCTCTATTTAATAAACTCTGTGACCGCCGTGGATAGGTATGGGCTTTGCTCGTTGTTGAAGGCCGTATGATGACCTATAGTTGTCAATTTCTGTGTCATTTTGGTCTCTTGTGGAGAGTTGTCTCAACATGACAATCATACCACATCTTCTTTTTTTTTTGTAATCAATGAATTTTGTAAAATATTTAATGACGGAGAATTTCAGAAAAGGTATCAAAAGTTCACATGAATAATTTTAGCGCTTATCTGTATATTATGAACATTCATTACTATATAAATAAAGTGTATTTACTTTCAATTCTAAGTTTACTAATGGTCATTGATATAGTATACAGACCCTCTATTTGATAAACTCTGTGACCGCCGTGGATAGTAAACTTGAAAATGATAGCAGATAGAATTAAAATACACTTTATAAAGTTAAATTTGTAGTATATGTATGTTCAAAGTATACAGAAAAACGCAAACCGGAAGTCTAATCTGACTTAAAATTTAGTCCAATGACGGGACAATATCCGGATGCCTTTTTTCTCGTTTTTCTCCCAAAATAACTCAATCTGAATAATCATATGAATGGATGACAAATGCGACTATGCACTGTACCTATAGGACACAGAGACGTGTTGATTAATTTATTGTGGAAAGAAGAGAAGCGACACCAAAAATGAGGTCTTCTCGTTTAATAGTATAGATACAAGACTAACAAAAGCCAGAGGCTCCTGACTTAGGACAGGCGCAAAATGCGGCGGGGTTAAACATGTTTATAAGATCTCAACAGATGTACCTACATGTACCTGGAATGAAGTTTCGTCTGCTGCACGTAAATATGAAGAACAACAATTAAAAGCTATGGCAGCTATTGTTTATTAGTGCATATACCTACATGTACTTATATGTACCTACATCGCTATTGTTCATTATTACATGTACCTGGAATGAAGTATCGTTGGCTGCACGTACTTATGTTGTCACGTAGCAACTTAATGTACATGTACCTTGTTACACAGTACATGTCAAACGAGTTTTTAGTTTGTGCATGATTTGTTTTTAGTTATGTGACGTCACGTAACAAATTTGGTTTTGTCCAGTTACAGACAATTTATATATAAATATTTGTTTCCGTCAAGTTACGTAACTAATTTGTTTCTGTCCAGTTACATATTAACAAATTTGTTTCTGTCAAGTTTATTTAAGTTTGTAACCCGGATTTGTTTTCGCTTTATAGATTTATGACTTATGAACACCGGTACCCTTTTGATGCCTTTAGTTAGTTATACATATGTTTCAGTCAAAAAATATAGTAAAAGAAATGCTCATCTACAAATGTGCTAGTAATTTTCACCCATAGAGCTATTGCTTACATGTCTATACTGAGATATTTTAAATATAAATAAGAAATAATTTTTTCATGCCATGCTCTTTGCTCATTTTAACATGGGTAGGTATTATATTTGATAATATCTTAATACTGAGTGTTAGCGAGGTATTAAATGTTTACAAATATAATGCCTACCCATGTTAAAATGAGCATAGAGCATGGCATGATAGAACTATTTCGATTCTAATAGCAGTATTTTGAACTTTCGTACTTTTGGACCTATAATAGACGCTTGAAATTTCGCCATTTTGATTTGACGAACCAAAAACGTTATAGAAAATCACCAGTTAATCAATAAAAAAGAACAGAAACATTTAAACTTACTTTTAGAATGTTTTTATTTAATTTCCTAGCGAGCAACACCAACAAAAATGTTCATTTTATCTGACGTTGCAATTTCAATTATATATTCAAAGATATAGCACCAAATTATATGTCTAGCTGATAGGTGACACATAGTTTTTTTTTCATTTATATAGCGAGATATTTGGGGTATGCGTTATTAAGACAACAAAGGAGAATCCAATTGGGCGTAGAGGGCGAAAGCCCCCTTTGACCCCCTCCCCGCCCCGAAAAAAAATGTATCATATATTTCACGATTGATATGATTTTTAAGCATAAATTGTCGAAAACATTTCGCGGTCTATTGTCCCTTTAACCGTGATATGACGACGCTCCACAGCCCCACCCGGTTTTCAAAAGCCACGGATCCGCCTCTATACTGAATTCAAACGACATAAAAGTCAGAGCTCACCATAAAAATATATGACCGTGTGGATTTTATGAAACCCTGCACATCGTAACAGATAAATAATTTTAAAAATCATTTAAAATAAGCCCAGACAATAAACATGGGCCTTAATTTTTTTTTTTAAATATATTGTTTATTATTAACCAAACAGAAATAATTTGTTTCTGTTCAAAATCAGCCTTAAACAAATATGTGTTTTTTTTTTTTTATAATTTTACTAGTTACATGTACATGTCGGTGTTTTTGTTTTAAGCACAATTCAGGTCGTTGTTTTCCCCTTTTGGATTGACTTACTATTTTGGGACTAGGTCATTTTTAATGTTTCATGTATTTATAATTTTTTATGATATAACAATTGTTGAAGGCCGGTCATTGACTTTAAGTTGGTTATTTCCTCTTCCACTTGTGTCTGATGATTAGTTGTCTCATTAGCAATCTTTACGCATCTCATTATTTTATTATTTTAGAAGTGTCAGTCAAGACATATGTAGTCCTGACAAATAAACATGAGCCTTATTTCTAAATATATTGTTTGTTATTTATTTAACAGTGATAAATAATTTTAAAAATTATTTAGAATAAGTCCAGACAAATAAACATGGACCTTATTTTTTTTTAAATATATTGTTTATTATTAATCAAACAGAAATAATTTGTTTCTGTTCAAAATCAGCCTTAAACAATTATGTTTTTTTTTTCTTCATAATTTTACATGTACCAGTATTGTAACCCTTGTAATGAACTTCCATTTATTTTGGTGCAGTGTCAAATATCTGCAGTTAACTTTTCATTAACAGCAGTGAGTGCGTACATTGACTTCTGTACAACTGTTCGGTTCGTTGGTGTTGATTATTTATAAAATAGGTGACTATATAATGGATATCCCTGCCGAATGCCCTTTGATACTAGAAAAAAGTAGACAATCCTGATGAATTTGATTGGCCTTTAATTTTAATGTAATTAAAATTATTGTTTATGAATATTTTGATGAATAACAAAAATGACTTAAAATTTCTTCTTGCATAATGAAAGTAGGCTGCACTTTATGACAAAGGCGTTCCTAAAGGCGGACGTTTATATGTTATGTATATTAAACATTATGTCAATCAAGTTGACAAACGTCATTGGTGCTGAATTAATTATACAATATGTATATTAAACCAATGAACATTCCCGACTAAGGTTTTAGAAAACAGAACTTTGAAGACAAAAGGTGAGTTTTAAATTTCACACTTTAATTACAACATTTTATAATTCCTTTTAAAATGCATACCCAAAACTGAATACTATATTTATCAGATTTGTAAAATGAAATAGAATTTCACATACTTTCATAATTGCTTTTTATATAGCTACACCTGTATCCCTTACAACCAGTAGTAAATATATTTAATATATATAAAACAAAGTACTAAGAATAAACTACTTACATGTTTTTTCCCCCTAAATTACTTATTTAATTTACGGTTACATGTATGTTTAATTTCAGCATGGGTTCATATCTGTACGAAAAGTTTAAATTTCTTTTACCATAATTAATTTCTTTTAAAATGATAAAAGTTTACCGCATTTCCGTAGCAAATATATCCCAATGAGAGCGATTTAAATGACAACGCAATGATGATTTTGTTTATAATCGTCTACTTAATGTCTAACTGCATATATTTCATACCCCTTTAGTACGAAAACATAAAATGTATAAACAATAAATAATACAAATGTACCTTATGCAAGGTAAGTTGCTAGAAATGTTTTCTGGCTTTATTTTTTTCCCAAATGATAAGAAAGATTCAATTGCATATATGCCACTTACGGGCGCCTAAAAAAATTATTGCAAGCTTTAAGGGTTAACGAAAGTAGTTAAGTCTACCAACTTAAATATCATTTGGCCATATTAACTAAAAACCTAGAAATTCTTAGGCAATTCTCAGAAAGATAAGCTGAAATATCAGAAAGAAATTTTAAGAATAAGCTAATTGAGATTGAAACTAGCAAAAATAACACACAGAAAGGCAACAAATGCATATTTGCAACGAGATAACAAAAATAATAAAAGAGATTGATATTGTTATCTCGTTGCAAATATGCATTTGTTGCCTTTATTTTTGCTAGTTTTATTTGTTTTAAACGTGACAACATTCGAATTTATATATACCTTTCCTGAGCATGCGCAAACAACTTGCTTCATAATAAGGATATTTATAGAACTGTAGCACAACAAAACAAAAAGCTTGTTTAATATACAAGCAACAAATCAAACAAAAGAACCCCCTTACCCCACCTTAAAAAAACTACATCGCAGCACAACATAACTGAATGAAATAGTTTTGTTGACTCTTTCGTGATTGCTTTTTTACGTCCTCTAGTGTTTACTTATTAACGTTCTAAAGAGATTTGTTATTTACATTCTTGTCCTTTGGTGATTGTTTTTTGCATCCTTCTCCTTTGGCGTTTGTTATTTACATCTTTGTCCTTTAGTATTTGTTATTTACATCCGTGTCCTTTTGTGTTTGTTAATTACATCTTTGTCCTTTGGTGTTTGTTATTTACATCTTTGTCCTTTGGTGTTTGTTAATTACATCCTTGTCCTTTGGTGTTTGTTATTTACATCTTTGTCCTTTAGTGTTTGTTATTTCCATCCATGTCCTTTAGTGTTTGTTTTTTACACCCTATTCATTTGGTGTTTGTTATTAACATCTTTGTCCTTTGGTGTTTGTTATTTACATCCTTGACCTTGTCCTTTGGTGTTTGTTATTTACATCATTCTTTTTTAGTGTTCGCTATTTACATCCTTGTCTTTTGGTGTTTGTTATTTACATCCTTGTCTTTTGGTGTTTTTTTATTTACATCCTTATCCTTTGGTGTTTGTTATTTACATCTTTGTCCTTTGGCGTTTGTTATTTCCATCCTTGTCCTTTGGTATTTGTTATTTCCATCCTTGTCTTTTGGTGTTTTTTTATTTACATCCTTATCCTTTCGTGATTGTTATTTACATCTTTGTCCTTTGGTGTTTGTTATTTACATCCTTGTCTTTTGGTGTTTTTTTTATTTACATCCTTATCCTTTGGTATTTGTTATTTCCATCCTTGTCCTTTGGTGTTTGTTATTTACACCCTTGTCCTCTGGTATTTGTTATTTACATCCTTGTCCTTTGGTGTTTGTTATTTACATCTTTGTCCTTTTGGTATTTGTTATTTACATCCTTGTCCTTTGATGGTTGTTATTTACATCTTTGTCCTTTTGGTATTTGTTGTTTTCATCCTTGTCCTTTTGGTGTTTGTTATTTTCATCCTTGTCTCTTGGTGTTTTTTATTTACATCCTTGTCTTTTGGTGTTTGTTATTTACATCCTTGTCCTTTTGGTGTTTGTTATTTACATCTTTGTCCTTTGGTGTTTGTTATTTACATCCTTATATTTTTGTGTTTATTATTCACATCTTTGTCCTATGGTGTTTATTATTTACACCCTTGTCCTTTGGTGTTTGTTATTTACACCCTTGTCCTTTGGTGTTTGTTATTTACATCCGTGTCCTTTAGTGTTTGTTATTTACATCCGTGTCCTTTTGTGTTTGTTTATTACATCTTTGTCCTTTGGTGTTTGTTATTTACATCCTTGTCCTTTGGTGTTTGTTAATTACATCCTTACCCTTTGGTGTTTGTTATTTACATCTTTGTCCTTTAGTGTTTGTTATTTCCATCCATGTCCTTTAGTGTTTGTTTTTTACATCCTATTCCTTTGGTGTTTGTTATTAACATCCTTGACCTTGTCCTTTGGTGTTTGTTATTTACATCATTCTTCTTTAGTGTTCGCTATTTACATCCTTGTCTTTTGGTGTTTTTTTTTTACATCCTTATCCTTTGGTGTTTGTTATTTACATCTTTGTCCTTTGGTGTTTGTTATTTACACCCTTGTCCTTTGGTGTTTGCTATTTACATCCTTGTCCTTTGGTGTTGGCTATTTACATCCTTGTCCTCTGGTATTTGTTATTTACATCCTTGTCCTTTGGTGTTTGTTATTTACATCTTTGTCCTTTGGTGTTTATTATTTATATCCTTGTCGTTTGGTGTTTGTTATTTTCATCCTTGTCCTTTTGGTGTTTGTTACTTACATCCTTGTCCTTTGGTGTTTGTTATTTACATCCTTGTCCTTTTGGGTTTGTTATTTACACCCTTGTCCTTTGGTGTTTGTTATTTACACCCTTGTCCTTTGGTGTTTGTTATTTACATCCTTGTCTTTTGGTGTTTATCATTTATATCCTTGTCCTCTGGTATTTGTTATTTACATCTTTGTCCTTTGGTGTTTGTTATTTACACCCTTGTCCTTTGGTGTTTGCTATTTACATCCTTGTCCTTTGGTGTTGGCTATTTACATCCTTGTCCTCTGGTATTTGTTATTTACATCCTTGTCCTTTGGTGTTTGTTATTTACACCCTTGTCCTTTGGTGTTTGTTATTAAAATCCTTGACCTTGTCCTTTGGTGTTTGTTATTTACATCATTCTTCTTTAGTGTTCGCTATTTACATCCTTGTCTTTTGGTGTTTGTTATTTACATCTTTGTCCTTTGGTGTTTGTTATTTACATCCTTGTTCTTTTGGTGTTTGTTATTTACATCCTTGTCCTTTGGGGTTTGTTATTTACACCCTTGTTCTTTTGGTGTTTGTTATTTTCATCCTTGTTATTTACATCCTTGTCCTTTTGGTGTTTGTTATTTACATCTTTGTCCTTTGGTGTTTGTTATTTATATCCTTGTCGTTTGGTGTTTGTTATTTTCATCCTTGTCCTTTTGGTGTTTGTTATTTACATCCTTGTCCTTTTGGTATTTGTTATTTACATCTTTGTCCTTTGGTGTTTGTTATTTACATCTTTGTCCTTTGGTGTTTGTTATTTACATCTTTGTCCTTTGGTGTTTGTTATTTACATCCTTGTCTCTTGGTGTTTTTTTATTTACATCCTTGTCTTTTGGTGTTTATTATTTACATCCTTGTCCTTTGGTGTTTGTTATTTACATCTTTGTCCTTTGGTGTTTGTTACTTACATCCTTGTCTCTTGGTGTTTATTTATTTACATCCTTGTCTTTTGGTGTTTATTATTTACATCCTTGTCTTTTGGTGTTTGTTATTTACATCCTTGTCCTTTGGTGTTTGTTATTTACATCTTTGTACTTTAGTGTTTGTTACTTACATCCTTGTCTTTTGGTGTTTTTTTTATTTACATCCTTGTCTTTTGGTGTTTTTTTTTATTTATATCCTTGTCCTCTGGTATTTGTTATTTACATCCTTGTCCTTTGGTATTTGTTAATTACATCCTTGTCCTTTTGGTGTTTTTTTTATTTACATCCTTGTCCTTTGGTGTTTGTTATTTACATCTTTGTACTTTAGTGTTTGTTACTTACATCCTTGTCTTTTGGTGTTTTTTTTATTTTCATCCTTGTCCTTTTGGTGTTTGCTATTTACACCCTTGTCCTTTGGTGTTTGTTATTTACACCCTTGTCCTTTGGTGTTTGTTATTTACACCCTTGTCCTTTGGTGTTTGTTATTTACATCCTTGTCCTTTGGTGTTTGTTATTTACATCTTTGTCCTTTGGTGTTTGTTATTTACATCCTTGTTCTTTTGGTGTTTGTTATTTACATCCTTGTCCTTTAGTTATTGTTATTTACATCCTTGTCCTTTGGTGTTTGTTAATTACATCCTTCTCGATAAGTGTTTGTTATTTACATCTTTGTCCTTTGGTGTTTGTTATTTATATCCTTGTCGTTTGGTGTTTGTTATTTTCATCCTTGTCCTTTTGGTGTTTGTTATTTACATCCTTGTCCTTTTGGTGTTTGTTATTTACATCTTTGTCCTTTGGTGTTTGTTATTTACATCTTTGTACTTTAGTGTTTGTTACTTACATCCTTCTCGATAAGTGTTTGTTATTTACATCTTTGTCCTTTGGTGTTTGTTATTTATATCCTTGTCGTTTGGTGTTTGTTATTTTCATCCTTGTCCTTTTGGTGTTTGTTATTTACATCCTTGTCCTTTTGGTGTTTGTTATTTACATCTTTGTCCTTTGGTGTTTGTTATTTACATCTTTGTACTTTAGTGTTTGTTACTTACATCCTTGTCTTTTGGTGTTTTTTTATTTACATCCTTGTCTTTTGGTGGTTATCATTTATATCCTTGTCCTCTGGTATTTGTTATTTACATCTTTGTCCTATGGTGTTTTTTATTTACATCCTTGTCCTCTGGTATTTGTTATTTACATCCTTGTCCTTTGGTGTTTGTTATTTACACCCTTGTCCTTTGGTGTTTGCTATTTACATCCTTGTTCTTTTGGTGTTTGTTATTTACATCCTTGTCCTTTTGGTGTTTGTTATTTACATCTTTGTCCTTTGGTGTTTGTTATTTACATCCTTATATTTTTGTGTTTGTTATTCACATCATTGTCCTATGGTGTTTGTTATTTACATCCTTGTCCTTTGGTGTTTGTTATTTACATCCGTGTCCTTTGGTGTTTGTTATTTACATCCTTGTCCTTTGGGGTTTTTGATACCATATCTTTTTAGAATCTATATGATGCATGCAATCTCCATAACAGAAGACTGCATTAGTTCTGTATTTTAGTATCTTTTTAATTCTTAATTTGCATTTGAAAAAGGCGACAAGGTATTCATATGACAACAAAGGAAGTGATAACAGATCACAAGTAATTCTGTTCTTTAAAAGTTCTTTCAATTTTGGAAAATAAAAATGGACTCTTATATCTCAAGTATGAAAGATATTTTTTTCTTCAAATTGACAATTTAATCGAAAGAAAGAAATGTACAAAGGCTTTTCTACCTCAGGCATACATGTAGATAACCCTAGCTGGATTTGGCAAAACTTTTAGGAATTTTGGTCCTCAATGATCTTCAACTTCGTACTTTATTTGGCCTTCTTAACTTTTTTGGATTCGAGCGTCACTGATGAGTCTTTTGTAGACGAAACACGCTTCTGGCCTATATACAAAATTTAGTCCTGGTATCTATGATGAGTTTATGTTAACTAAAGCAATGCTGTTTGAATTGTATCACTTATTTTTTGGGATTCTGTCTAATATTGTGTTAATGTGAATTAAAAACGCAAACAATTGGCATGAGATCTGAGGGTATGACTTTTTTCATAATTTTTTTTTAGAGGATTACTAACCGAAGTTTTGTTTACACCATTAATTTCGAAATAGTGGTATATTTTCTGCTTCAACCACATACTAATTACTTGTATTGATAATGATATGTGATGACACACGATAAAAGTACATGTAATAAAAACTAACGTACGTGTAACTCTCAATAAAAACATCATTTTCTTACTATTGCTATACAAATGATTATGATATACATCATAATTACTGTCAAGTTCTCCAAAATATGTCACATAATTCATTCATGAACGAAAAATAATTTATTATTCTTGGTGACTTAATGTAAACAACATATGTAAATACATTTCATTGCGTTCGTCAATCGTTTAGCATTTGCAAAATCTTGACCAATGAAATCTATCATCTTTGATGATTACATAGCATAGAAACGAACAACTTGAATCGATATTCTAATTCAATCTTACGTACGGGTGACTAAAAAATTACAAAAGCATCCCTTCCCTTCTCAAATGTTTTTATTTTCGAGTCTTAATCCGAACAATACAGACCCTCCCACTCCCGCTACAAATCATTAACCTCTCCTAATTTAGAGATTAAAATAGCCATAGCAGCGCTGCTGAATATAGCGACTGGAATTTTCAGGTTATTTCGGATCGCCTGTTCTCATATGTATATTTATGATTTTCCGTTTTATATAGGGGCACTTCAATTTCGATTTAAATAACACCTATTTACATGTACAAGAATAGTCACACCATGCGCGTAGGGATCCTAAAATTTAAATATTCATGAGTCTGACAACAAATTTGCATACAAAACAAAAACAGATAAAAAAAAAAAACACATTAAAATTGATTGCAATGTTCAATCAATCAATCAATCGATCTTGTCTTGTAACCGTGCTATTTAGACATTTAAATAACTATCTAAAAGTTGTCATCTTGTCTTGTTTTTGCCCAAAGTAATTATTAGCATTAGGCATCAGACAAATAGCCCCCTTTGTGATATGATTAATTGTATCATTAAATGAACGTAGCGTGTAAACAGAAAAATAAACTAACGTCGTCAACAATAATAATTCCCTGAGAAATGAAATAAATAAATAAATAATGGATTTGTAGAATATAGAATAGAAACAAAAAGGGCAGAACAATGGGTAAAAAATATAGAAAAATAACCCCACAAATAAAGAATAGAGAATAATGAATTGGTGAAATATATATATATGTTGTGTACAAGTTGTAATGTTGTACAAATTATAATTTGTACAGAATTTTTGTACAAGTTATCAGTGTTTTGTGACCTGCTGAACAAAAATGGATGATGCAAGCACACAGTCTTATGCTCCGCATACTTCTGTCAATTTTTCACAACTTCATGATACAGTCTAATACTGAGCATTGACACAAAAACATTATAAGACCTCACAAAGATTTTGTATAGATATGAATATGGTATAAGGAAAAAAATAAAATTAGAATTTAAACAATTCAGGTATCCTCATTTCCAGTTTGAAGGCAATGATAATAGCACTAAATGTTAGGCTGATGCATATTTTTTTGAATTGAAAACATTACACTGGTACATTTTATAAGTTAAACCTGTATCACCTGTTGCAAGAAGGTAGGTGTCAAAAAACTTATAACTTGTACAAAAACCCTGTACAAATTATAATTTGTACAAACTTACATCTTGTACACAACATATATATCCGGAATGCAGAATATTGGGGTAATGAAATATAAAGAATAGAGAATAAATGTCTAAATGAAAAATTATAGAATGAAGAAATGAAGGACCTCCATATAGATCCTGTGGTATCAGTCTCTGATTTTTGTTTATTCAAGACAATAGGTTAAGAGATAGAAGTACATGCATGTGCAACAGTATGCGCAGCACTAGAAGAAAATTGAAAAGGTTAATACTTCAAAAAGTATATACAGTACCTTTTAATTAATATATTTGTATAAAGAATTGCAAATTTTACTTTTAGATTGGCATGGATGTCTACAGAAAAGTTGAGGACAAAATAAGCAGTGCATTTGGTTACTATGGGAAAGTCATCAGCAGAAATCCAGCAGCAGCTATCATATTTGCAATACTGTTAAACGGTTTGCTTGGGCTGAATGTAATGTGGATCACCTCGGAGAACGATATCAAAACACTATATACCCCAACTAATAGTCAGGCGGATACTGATGAACTAAGAATTAAATCAATGTTTCCCGATGAAAGTAATGAAAACTTTTATTTCCATCAGTTACCCGACCTTGGCCATTACGGAAGTGTCATTTTTACTGTTAATGACAATATTATCAACAAAACATACTTGCCGGAGATTCAGAGCTTTCACCAAACTGTCATGGGTATTAGTATAAATGATACCGATGGGAAATCATATTTTTATCAAGATTTATGTGCAATTAACAATGGTCAATGCTCTGTTTGGGGATTGTGGTACGTCGGAGATTTCTTTTGGGCACAAGTAGCAAATGGTACATTGACATACCCAACATCCAGCGACCCGGATGGCGACCACAGAACAGACAGAGAGTTTGGAAAAGTTGACACTGAAAACGGAGTTCTCAAATCTGCAAGATCATTGCGCCTCCATTACTATCTTAGACAGCAAAATAAAGAATACACTGCGTTGTCTGTTGCATGGGAAAAAGAATTCGTAAAACAGATGTCAGAGTTCAAGGCTAATTTGACAGATTTCACTTTGAGTCACTCCGACTCAATAAGCACGGAGTTAGACGAAAATACTATAGGTGACATTGCTCTTTTTAGTTTGACCTTCACAATAATGATAACATACGCTTCCTTAGTTACAGCCGGCGGAAATTGTTTGACACAGAGAGGCCATCTTGGAAGAGTTGGAGTACTTGCTACAGCCCTTGCAATACTAGGGGCCTTTGGTTTATGTGGAGCATTGGGGATAACCTATGTGAACATGGTTGGCATAATGCCTTTTCTTATTTTAGGTAATACTTATATAGCAGCTAGTAATTTGAAATGCATCACAGCTAGTACTAATGTCATCTGGCATGACTATTTTCTTCATATAAAATAGAATCGAAATAAACACAAGAAAAGTTCAACGACAGGAAGCGTCTATTGAAAAAACTAAATAGAATAGTTGACATGACACTGAATTTTTGAGAAGATATGATGTATTATATAAATCCATATACATGTAATAAAATATTATATATTAAATAAGAAATGTATCGCTATTAAAGTCACCAGACTTGAATTACAATTATTATATAAAAAAAGAAGATTCGGTATGATTGCCAATGAGACAACTGTCCACAAAAGAAATTAACAATTATAGATCACCGTATGGCTTTCAACAATGAGCAAAGCCCATTACCGCATAGTCAGCTATTAAAGACCCCGAAATGACAAATGCATAACAATTCATTAGAGAAAAAGCTATGTTGCGTTTTTTGAATTATGTTATTAATATAGTTCATATTCTTTTAATAGGTATTGGTGTAGATGACATGTTCATTTTGCTATCGGGATTGACAGATGCTCCACTGCGGGGAACAGTTGAGGAACGGATCAGTTTCACAATGCGGACAACAGGCGTTGCCATCACAATAACGTCCCTTACAGATTTGATAGCATTCATGGTCGGCTACATGTCTGATTTCATGAGCGTTCGTCATTTCTGTCTTTATACAGGTGCGTACATACGACAATCAACCAATTCAAAAATGTCACGTGAAAACAAGTTATTTCATTGGCACTCATACCATGTCTTCTTTTATCTAATTATGATAATTGCTATCAACCGTAACGAGATGTCAGAGATGTAGAGATGAAGAGAGTTACCATTGTTGTAATTCTGTATATATCAAGGTGAGCGATACGAGCTCTTGAATGCTCTAGCTCCAAAAGATATCACCGCAACCCTTTAAGTTGTACGATTGAAAAAAGCCTTTACAAGACACTGTAGAAGACCCAACGCAAACCACATGATTAAAAACACATATGTGTTCGTTGAAATACCATATAAAACTGAAGCTATATGCCAAAAAACTTAATTTGTACATCTAAGGAATAAAACGAACGTTCTTTAATGAAAGAAGGAGACAAGGGTGAACCGGAAAGGTAAATACACTCGTGATCAGAAGTGATTCCAATCTTTTGTTTCCTTTGGTCGCCGGAACAAAGAATTCTTAGTCATTACTCCCTTCTTAAAGATTTTTTTTCTGAATGTTTCCAATCTACACTTAAACGCATTATTGGACAGAATCTTGCTTTTATGAAAAGAAGAAAACTCATTACATTTGTTTCAATTTTCTTCTCATGCATCGGGCAATCAACTTCAAGTGTGTATTAACTTTAATAATTTATAATATTGATTGTTTTATTTCAAACCACTTTGAAACGTATTATTTACTTTTTTTCAGGAATAGCAATTATACTTTGCTATATTAACCAGATCACGTTTTTTCTTGGTTGTCTGGTTTTTCATGAACGTAGAGTAGCATCTAGCCGCCATTGTCTGACATGTCAAACAATTTACACTACTGAAGAAATGAAAGCTTCCGGTTATAGGAACCCTCTAGTGTACGCATGTTGCAGTGGAGACACTCCAGAGAAAAAAGAGGATCTGCAGAGCGTTTTCGAATTTGTTCCAACAAAAATATTGCCTAAACTGGTTCTAAATATACCCGCTAAGGTTGTCATTGCCTTGGTCTATATAACCTACCTCGTATTTTCAATTTTGGGTACTACCAACCTAGAACAAGGGCTTGTTCTTAGAAATTTAGTCAGTGAGGACTCTTATTATTACAAGTACAGTATTGTAGAATATGATAATTTTCCACTTCCGATTCCCATTTCTTTTAATATCGACCAATCATTAGACTACAGAGACCCCCAAGTTGTCGATAAAATCAACAATTTTATTCAATCTGCACAATCGAATGAACTTGTCCATAGCAGCTTTGAAATCAACTGGTTGAAAGAGTTTTATAAATCTGGTTTAGCAATAACAAACGGAACAAAGATGGAATTTTGTAACAAAGTACGAATGTTTTTTCAGTTTGCGCCAATTTTTAAAAACGATGTCGTGTTTAATGACAATGGGACAGAAATAAAGTATTCAAGAGTATACGTCATCACAAAAAGTATACAACAGTCACACGAACAGGGACTTATGATGCAAGAAATGCGCAGAATAGCAGAAAATTCAGGACTTCCGGTTTTTGCATACGGACAACCGTTCACTTACTTTGAACAATATGTATCTGTACTTCCAAATACAATGCAAACAGTTGGCATAGCCGTTGCTGCATGTTTTGTGATCACGTGTATATTCATGCCACACCCACTGTTGATATTTCTAGTGACGTCATCACTTGTTTCAATCATGGTGGGCGTGTTTGGTTTCATGTATTATTGGGGACTGTCTTTGAGCTGCATCACTATGATCCACGTTATTATGAGTGTAGGTTTTTCTGTCGATTTCAGTGCGCACATATGTCATGCATTCATGACAGTTGAGGGAACGGATCGAAATTCAAAAACAAATGCATCGTTGGTACGAGCTGGGGGACCGGTGTTTAACTGTGCATTTTCGTCGGTTATTGGAATATGCACGCTAATCTTTTCAAGATCATTTGTTTTTAGATCATTTTTCAAGGTCATGTTTTTAGTAATAACATTTGCGTTTTTGCATAGTGTATTCGTACTCCCTGTTATTCTATCTTTCATTGGTCCACTAAAAAAGAATGATCCGACTCAAAGAAAAACGTCACAGGTTACCCTGACATCAAACCGATCGTCTGCTACCTGGTCAATCAGTGGTGGTGTCAACGCCTTAGACACGCCTTTCGGAAATGGAAAACAAAATGGCCGAAAGTGGACGTCGTAGAAATTTTTGCTTAGCGTCTTATCTTTATATCAGGTTCAATCACGTCATTAGGATGCAGTCTTTGACAGTAATTTAATTTACATACATGTACTAATATAAAAAAAGGATACGTGTTTGAATTTGTTAAGTTTTTGTTTTGTAAATATTTGTAATTAATATTTGTTTGATGAATGGTCTGTGAATGTGTAACTGTCAATAATATATTTTGTTAATAAAAAAGATAAAATCAATTGCATATTTTATTTGAATCGTAAAATTAGATGCGTATTTCGACAATTAATGTTTATTCAAAAGTGCTCGACATATATGATAATCCTAACTTGATGCAACATTAAAGAGCTTAGGAATCGGACCTTTGCATGAGGCAGACATATTCCTTAATTTAGAAAGATTTCAAAGGTTGAAAGAATATCTCCTGCTTGAAAATTATTAATTATAGATCGATTGATTTGTTGATTGTCGGTTGCTTAACATCCAACTACAATCGATAGATTGTATTCTAGAAGTATATGTAAGGTATCATAGCTGTGTCCATGATATTCCTTGACTATCACAAATATATTGTTGTATTAAGCCTATTCAAGTGCTCACTCCGCTCTTGTAACTATTCTTTATAGTTCCGAAATATATTTCTAGAAAGAGTAATAGAATAGTCACAAAACTATCTGCTTACCTGTAAGAAATACTACTCCTGCCGGAGCAAAAATAATTCAGGTTTATGATGGGGTTCACAGTGGCGGATCCAGCCATTTTAAAAAGGGGGGGTTCCCAACCCAGAGTAAAGGGGGGGTTCCAACTATATGCTCCCATTCAAATGTATTGATCGACCAAAAAAAGGGGGGTTCCAACCCCTGGAACCCCCCCCCCCCCCTGGATCCGCCACTGGGTTCGTGTTGCTTAGTCATTGATTTCTTTGTTGTGGTGTGTGTACTGTTCTTCCGTTTTTGCAATCTCCCATACAGACAGAGTTGTCGTCCTTTCCTGATGAGGAGGAAAGGACGACAACTCTGTCTGTAAGGGAGATTGCCGTTTTTGTTGTTTACGTGTTTTGCCTAGGTATTGTCAGTTTGTTTTCGACTGATGAGTTTAAATATCCCTTTGGTATCTTTCTCCTCTATCAAAGACTTTTAGAAGAAATTCAAACATGACACAAGAGATATATAACTTACTAAAGATCATAAAGCAATAAACCATATGATAAAAATAAAACCAAAATTAACACACTATCAAATATTAGTCAAAAAGTGTTCGTCCCACTGGTTGGCGCCCTTCAAATCAGTTTTACCTCGCCACATTCTGCATGTGCCTGACCCAAGCCAGTGGCCTGTATTTAGAGGTATCGTTTGTTGCTATTTGTTATAAATTCTTTCATTCATTCTAGATCTTTTGTACATACATCAAGCCATTAGTATACTCGTTGGAGTTGTATAATGATATTTATCATTTCGGGGTCTTTTATTGCTTACCATGCGGTATGGGTTTTACTCATTGTTGAGATCGTATGGTAATCTATCGTTGTTAATTTCAGTGTAATTTTGATCTCTGGTTGAGAGTTGTTTCATTGGCAATCATACAACATCTTCTTATTTTTATATTTGCAAACACTTTCAACATTTGAACTATACGTATAGTAAGCCATTTCTCTTCCATACGGAAGGTAAAGTCAATTTTAGCTCTATCAATCGCTATGATAGCAATAGTTAAGCATAGGAACAAAAAGTGTAGCAAAATTCCAGCAGCGCCTACATATGAAGCATATATATCTCCGAGGTGTTAGATAATCAATGGCAAAGGTTTACGTTTTCTATCATGATTTTCTTGTTTACAGGTTACTGTTTTAAAAATGAAAGCCTTTGCATTACTGGTTCCAAATGTTGAAGTCATCTTCTGGAACGATTTATGGAAGTCTTTCTGATTTGCTAGACTTGATGATTAATTGTTTATTTGTGTCAAATATAAACACGAATATTTCACACCTGTCGTTGTCACAATATCGTCTTCTTTTCCCAGATTGTCACGCCGAGAAATTATCGAATGTGAGTTAATAAACAATCCTTACTTTAATAAGGAACACGACGGGTGTTGTGTTACTAGCAGAACAGGAATTACTTATAATTACCAATCATGAACCCCTGCGTACACCCTGGTGTATTGAAGGGTTCGTGTTGCTCAATTTTCAGTTCCCCCGCGGAGTTTTGTCATTGTTCTTTTACTTTTCGTTGTTTTCCTTCTTGGCCTAGGTATTGTCTGTTTTATTCAACTAACTTTTTTTTATAAACATACTTTAGTATTTTCTCTTTCTTTTTAAGCGCAGTGCTTAATATATATAAATATCACCATGTTGTATTTTCACTTCGACAATTGTGTGCGTTATCAATCGGTTACACAGTTTTGTAATTGACGACATCAAATGCATCGAAAGGGAAGCAGGACAAGTCGCCCCACTGGCAAGTCGCCCCACACCTAGTCGCCCCACTTTTTCACCAACTCGCCCCACTTTTTAAAAAATCGCCCCACATGTGAAATTGGTTAAATCATGTTTAATATTACTCCTGCCAACTCGCCCCACTTAATGGAAAACGGTAATATTTAGATATAAAATTAAAATATAAAAACTCGGCCCACTTAAAAATAATTTTCGTATTATTGAAGAATAACTGTATTTTTTTAAGATTAGTTATTTGCATAACAATTGAAAAGAAACCTGTTAATTGTATCATAATGCAATATATCATAATACTTAACGGATTTCAATTAACAGCAATTTGTTATCATAGCAATTACCAGATTGATTACTTTTGTCTCTGAATTTAGAATAATTCAACACTAACGAGCAATCAGAGAAAGGCAAATGTTTCTTTCAAGTAAATATCAAAGAGAATGCCTATTCATTCATTTACCATAAGCGTGTGTCGTGTTTTTGTTAGTAAAAGTAGTCAAAACAGGTTTTGTTGTTGTTGACAAATTGATTGGTAAGTTTTTTCTATGGTTTGAAATCAAACAAAAATGAGACATTTATGGCTTGGTATTAAAATTATAAAAAGCAAAGTAAACTTTGACATGCATTTACTATGTCTACTGTGTATCCTTGTGTTGTGTGTGACGTGCACGTGCGTCCCAGACAGGAGGCACTGCAGTGTGATTCTTGTGACCGGTGGCAGCATCGTACTTGCAATTCTGGTAAGTCTTTATAGTAATACTTTATTTACTTTACATTGTACTGATGAATTGGAAAGCCAACACACATTTCAGTTTAATTATTTTATTCGTAAGTGGGGCTAGTTTTGTAGCCTTTAACTCTATTCATACTTGTACTATTCATAAGTGGGGCTAGTTGACATTCACGTTACCGAAATATTAATACTCACTTCTTACTGCTATATTAAAAAAAAGGAATAATATAAGAAGTTTCTATAAGGTTTTCAATGGGATAGCAAATAAGTGGGGCGAGTTGGCAGGAGTAAAATATTTACGGAATTTAAGTTATATACAACGGGATAACATCTTTTTCCATAAGTGGGGCGAGTTGGCAGGAGTAATATTTACGGAATTTAACTTATATACAACGGGATAACATCTTTTTCCATAAGTGGGGCGAGTTGGCATTACTACATTCATCCTGGTTAATAATATAATATAAATCTAGATATTATCGTTTTCTTTCAAGTGGGGCGAGTTGGCATTAATACATTCATCCTGGTTAATAATATATTAATCTAGATATTATCGTTTTCTATAAGGGGGGCGAGTTGGCAGGAGTAATGTTTACGGAATTTAAGTTATATACAACGGGATAACATCTTTTTCCATGAGTGGGGCGAGTTGGCTTTACTACATTCATCCTGGTTAATAATATGTTAATCTAGATTTTATCGTTTTCCATTCAGTGGGGGCGAGTTTTCAGGAGTAATATTAACGGGATTTAACACATTTCACAAGTGGGGCGATTTTTTAAAAAGTGGGGCGAGTTGGTGATCCAGGTTGGGGCGGTTTTTTTTAAAGTGGGGCGAGTTGGTGAAAAAGTGGGGCGACTAGGAGTGGGGCGACTTGCCAGTGGGGCGACTTGTCATGGATTCATCGAAAGTCATAAGTCGACGAAAGATGTAACACATTCGGCAATCCTCGGTAGAATCCACTACTTCCGTTAGATGAGGGTACGGAATCGGCCGAGTTGAGACGAATGAGATGTAACATTGTCAAAACACAAAAGATTAAAGGACAAATAACAGTATATAAATCTAAACGGAAACCTAAGATTGAACAGCAAGAACCCCACCACAAAATGGGAAAGACCATGATACCATTCTGGCAAGGAACACATAGCAGCTCTTGCTCCTCTGATGGTGGCCGTCTTGAACTTGCATTTAGGTATTAGGTCTTACTAAAAACGAATAACTCACTGTAATTTTGAGGTGGAAAAAAGAAAAAGCAATATTCCTTTATTTGACTGTCAAGTACATTCAGGGTTATTGTTATGAATTTGTCATTTTCTATTAAAGATAAATGGACTAAATTATACAAAAAAAACTTTAAAAGACAAAAATGACTAGTGTCTACTTTGGTTGCTTTTTCTGATATCTATTAAAATCTTGAAACTGATTGATTTTGTTGTTTTTAATATGTAATGCCACTGCCGTCACTGTTGTCTATATCTTGACAATAAGTTTGTATTGGTGGATGAGGCCAGTGTGCCAGGAGAATAGCACAGACCTTCGGCAGGACACTGACATTCCTACCTGCCACGTACTGAATTCCAACTCACAATTTCAGTGCTGACAGGCCGGTGAGACAGGAGAGAGTAAATGACAGAAAGTCACAGGACAAAAAGTCACAGAACATAAAGTCAAAAATTTGATACGACAAAAAGTCACAGAACATAAAGTCAAAAATTTGATACGACAAAAAGTCACAGAACATATTAAAGTCAAAAATTTGATACGACAAAAAGTCACAAATAATTTGTTGACAATTCTTAGTATATATATATGAGAAATATTTTGAAATGTTTTCTTTTTATTATATATTGTCATTTGTAAGCTTAGGAAATTGTTCATAAGCCATTATAATAAATGAAAATTTATTATATTTCAATCAGGCAAATGATATATTTCTTGGCACAATGAAGCCATTTAAGTACCAAGACACTTTGACATTTTGTTTTCATAACAATTATTTGACTTTTATTGATATTTATTGAAAAATTTAAATAACAAAGTTGTTTTATAGATAATAGTTCAAGAAAAAAAACCAAAATTTTTTTTTTTTTTTAAATTAATGTTTTCTTGCTAAAAGAAAAATTATCTAATTTAAAAAACTAAATTGTGACTTTTTGTCCTGTGACTTTTATCCGTGACTTCTTGTCTGTGACTTTTTGTCTGTGACTTTTTGTCCTGTGACTTTATGTCCTATATTCTGAACAACATACATATAGACCACAAAAGGCCCCTCAAAATTGATTAAGTAGCAGTTATTCATTACAAACGATAGAGAAATTAGTAAGTTATATGATTGCATATGGGGTATATATCTCCCAATTCATACGCTGTTCCGTTATATATCATGATGCCCTTCTTAGAGGATTGCAGCTCACATGAAAACTATTAACCAAAGGCTTCAAAGCGATGACGTTGAAATTATCCATTCGTAATTTTTACAGACGCCATCACGAGTTGGTAAACTGTTTGACAGATGACAACGAAAATGGTTAAATAGTCATAACAACAATTTCGTCCTCTTTTCCTTGAAAGTAACCTACGGAATTAAATCAGCAACATGATGCTACAAGTGGCACAGGGTCTGATTACCTTTCCGGAGCGCCCAAGACAAGGATGCTACAAGTGGTACAGGGTCTGCTTACCTTTCCGGAGCGCCTGGGACAGGGATGCTACAAGTGGTACAGGGTCTGCTTACCTTTCCGGAGCGCCTGGGACAAGGATGCTACAAGTGGTACAGGGTCTCCTTATCTTTCCGGAGCGCCCGATACAAAGATGCTACAAGTGGTACAGGGTCTGCTTACTTTTCCGGAGCGCCTGAGACAAGGATGATACAAGTGGTACAGGGTCTGCTCACCTTTCCGAAGCGCCTGAGACAAGGATGCTACAAATGGTACAGGGTCTGCTTACCTTTCCGGAGCGCCTGGGACAAGGATGCTACAGGAGGTACAGGGTCTGCTTACCTTTCCGGAGCGCCTGAGACAAGGATGCTACAAGTGGCACAGGGTCTGCTTACCTTTCCGGAGCGCATGGAAAGGGATGCTACAAGTGGCACAGGGTCTGCGTACCTTTCCGGAGCGCCTAAGACAAGGATGCTACAAGTGACACAGGATCTGTTTACCTTTCCGGAGCGCCTGAGACAAGTATGCTACAAGTGGCAAAGGGTCTGCTTACCTTTCAGGAGCGCCTGAGACCAGGATGTTACAAGTGGCACAGGGTCTGCTTACCTTTCCGGAGCGCCTGAGACAAGGATGATACAAGTGGCACAGGACCTGTTTACCTTTCCCGAGCGCCTGAGACAAGTATGCTACAAGTGGCACAGGGTCTGCTTACCTTTCCGGAGCGCCTGAGACAAGGATGATACAAGTGGCACAGGGTCTGGTTACCTTTCCGGATCGCCTGACACAACTCCCGGTTTTTGATAGGGTTCGTATTGCTTATTTTCTCTTAATTTTCTATGCTGTGTTTTGTATACATGTGATTGTCTTTTGAGCGTTTTCGTTATTTTTTACAATGTCATTAGAATAGAATAGAATAGAATATTTTTATTTCCCAAATTACAGGGCCCATAAAGGGCATAAAATCAGATACAATTGATTTACATAATTGGTAACAACAACAATAGAGGCATATACATATATATTTGGAATATAAGCATTGGTCAGAATCAAGCTAAAAGCCACATACATTGTATATATTGTGAATAAAAGAATAATAAAATTACATTACACATGTATATGTATTAATTCTCAAATTATTTACTTGACTTAGTGTCAGTGTTCATACCCGATCTCCTTAATTCAAAACAGTCACAAATATAACAGCCCAGTTTTTCCATAAGAGTAACATTTTCTTGGGTCAAGAGCCATACAAATTTACTAAGTGAGCAATTAGAACAAAGACGCTGAGATCTTTCTATATGCTTTTTTGAATATCTGTCTGTCTCAATTTTTAAAGAGTGTGCACTTATTCTTAATTTACAAATTGACTGTCTTTTTTTTAAGTCCTTCAATTCTAAATATTTTTCTTTTTTAAAACATTTTTTTATAGAAAAATAAGTACCAAGCTTCCCTTTTTGGGAGTTAATTGTTTGATACTTAAGTTTATTCCAAAATGTGAAATAACTTTTACATAGTTTATTTTTAACATACTGACATAAAGAACCAATTGATTGGTCAAAATTTGGTAATTCAATCTCTCTCTGAATATAATCTATAATACTAGAATACCATGTATTTACATTAGAGCTATGTAACTGTTTACAACATATAAATGCATCAAATAGTAATCCTTCTTTCAACTGTTCCAGTCTATGACAATATTTTAACATTGATAAAATTATAGTAAAATACATAGGAAATCTACCAAGCTCTGACATTACAGCAATATTACTTGACTTTCTGTTTACACCAAGAATATATTTCATAAATTTGGTATGAGCTTTTTCAGAAGAATCCTGACCAAAGACTTTTTCTAATATATAATCATTATCTTTTTTACAAGCAGCTGAATCCGTTCTAAACATTCCCCATATTTCACTGCCATATAATAGTATGGGTTTAATTGTATGATCATAAAGATGTAAAAAAGTGGCAATACTAGGGTTAGATGATGACAAGCATCTCTGTAGCTTAAAACAAGCTTTTAAAGATTTGTTGTATAATTCATCTTTACACTGCTTAAATATACCACTAGGAGTAAATGTGATTCCAAGATATCTATATAATTTTGCACTTTCAATCTCTTTACCTCCAAAATGTAAACAGCATTTTAAAAATTTTCCTGGCTTGTTAAAAATTATACTTTTTGTCTTTTTTAAATTTACATCAAAACACCATTCTAAACAATATTCATGTAACATATTAATTCTCTTTTGCAAGCCTTCCTGTGTTTCTGAAAAAATTACTACATCATCAGCATACATAAGACAATCTACTCTACGGTTATTAATATTTACTGGATCAGGACAAGATAAAAACTTGTCAGGTAGATCATTGATAAATATTTTAAAAATATTTGGGCTTAAAACATCACCTTGTCTAACCCCTATAAATGATTTAAAATATGGAGTCATTTCATTTTCAATTTTAACACAGAGGTCACTTTTATTATACATATCTTTAATGATAGAATAAAACTTTCCAGTAATATTGTTTGTTAAAAGCTTATATCTGATACCCTCATGGATCACTTTATCAAAAGCCTGTTTAAAATCTACAAAACAGGCAAATAGTTTACCCCCCTTTTTACTTATATATTTATCGATAATGGTTTTTAAAACAAAAACATGATCAGATGGTCTACATTTTTTTGAAAATCCAATTTGACATGGATTAATCACTGATTCTTTTACCAAAAATTTATCTAGTCTGTTATTCAAAACAGAGTTAAACAATTTACCAACACAAGAGTTAATGGCAATGCCACGATAATTATCTGGTTTACTTGGATCACCAGACTTAAAAACAGCAGATAAATAGACTGATGACCATTGCATTGGATAAATACCAGATGAAAAAACATGATTAAACAGATTCTGAATTAAAGGATTTAGAACTAAACTTCCTGCCTTTAGCATCTCGTTAGGTATACCATCCAGACCTGAGGCTTTACCACTTTTGAGTTTAGATATTGATTCAAATATTTCTTTAGTAGAGAATCTGTAATCTAATTCACAAAAAGTTTTATTTTTTTCCATATTTTCTATTTTAGAGTTAATTTCTTTAATTCTTGTCTCACTAATTGAAGGAGATTTATTCAAATCTGAAAAATGATTAAACCTTATGAGTAGGTTGTCGACATTAAAAATAAATGAATTCGAAACGGTGAACTGTTATTTATAACTTACGTTCAGCTGATGAAAAACTATCAAATCTTCAAAAACCAAAAACAATTTTTTTAAAGAAAACATTTACATATTCAGGTTCTCAAATATGGAACAGTTTACCAAACGAAATAAAAATGAGTAATACACTTGTATCTTTTAAAACAAAATGTTACAAATTTTTTATTAATTGTGCAAATTAATATGCTTTTTCATTATTATTTAAATACAATTGTATATTGTGTATAATATAACTTTATAATACTCTATGTACTTATAAATATGTTATTATTATTTTGAGGACTCTCAGGAAGATTAGTTTTAACTAATGGGATCATCCTCTTGAAATAAAGATTCTTAATTTATTTATTTATTTATTTATTTATTTATTTATTTATTTATTTATTTATTTATTTATTTATTTATTTATTTAATTCTTCTCAAAAGATCATTTTTTTTCCACCTCTGATATGACCTTAATATGGATAAAGTTTGTTTCCATGGCATTATTAGAAAAATCACAAAGTTTGATTTGAAGACCCCCAACGATTCACGTGACATCTTTTCTTTAACTGGCTCTTTCGCCAAAAAGGTTCACATTGTTGCTCGAGGCTGATGTTTAACGTTATCAATTTGTAGAAAACCCGATAATTTATCTAGTGATAAAGAAGTTTCCAAAGCTGTGAAGTAGACATTAACATACGATATTATATATAGTAGATTGTAGACTCAGACTTTTGAACAAAATTTAATATGTACGCTTAATATAAATTTTGTTAAATGAATTTTAAGAGCTATTGAGAAAAAATATTACAGTCATTCCTTAAATATTTTGCCCAATAGCCCCCATTTTTCTTTTCATATAAGACTCAATAATTTAATTCTAAATTCCATTTTAAACCGTAGAAAACTATGAAAAAACGTTGATGACGTCACGGTCACATGAATAAATTATGTCTATGTGCTCATAACATAATAACATCAGCCAACCAGAAGACGTGTTACATCCAAAATTAAATTATTTAACCATGTCTCGTAAGAATAAACTAAGGAGTCTGAGCATCCGACACAAATTTCTAAACCCTACCTTATATAAAAAAGAAGATGTGGTATGATTGCCAATGCGACAACTTTCCACAAGAGACCAAAATGACACAGAAATTAACAACTATAGATCACCGAACGGCCTTCAACAATGAGCAAAGTCCATACGGCATTGTCAGCTATAAAAGGCCCATAATGACAATGTAAAACAATTCAAACGAGAAAACTAACGGCCTTATTTATATATATAAAAAAAGTGAACGAATAACAAATATGTAACACATAAACAAACGACAACCACTGAATTATAGGCTCCTGATGAAGTACATCATTAAAAGTTCGAATTATGTGCATATATAACGTCTTTGCAACTGCCGACAGATGTGTTTGCCATATGTTACATTCAAATAAAAAAAAATCCATTTCTGCCAACATACTATTTCTCGTTTATAGAGAAATCGCATTGTTAACTAACATTCAAAAGTACAGTTAACCCCATAACAACTGTCATACATGATTTTTTATATTGTATTATTATTAACGTTTACACAAGTAATATCGGCTTTTTAGTATGTACATAAATGTAAATGAGAGTCTTTTATATGGTCTGTCACTTGTATATGTTCAAACATAAAAGTAGCTTCAAATCTGTCTTTCGGATTGTCAGTAGAGCGAACAAAAAAGGTCGAACCTTGTTACATATGAGGGTAACCTTGAGCACTTTATACAACAAGTATAGTGCGTTATGTCACTGGATAAAGGTGGGTTGTACCTTAAAAAAACAACATTATACAACCATCAATTAACCCCTTATGCTCTTAAAAAGCAAAATAATTATAGATTGTGGACATTTATCAACAAAGCTGACACACGCACTCAGTTTTACAACGCAAATGACATGTTAAAGAACATGATGATTTCAATAAAAAATATCAACCTGAAGAAAGGCTAGACACCGTCTTTGTCACATGTACATTTGTAATTGACATTGATGTATATATCAGTCGTTGCATTCTGACAAATTTATCAGATAAAGCCTAAAATTGATAATAATCTTTATTGAAAAAATTACAACCATAAGGATCAAAGCAATACAAACAAACAATACTATGCAATACAAAAGAATATATACATGTATATATATATATTAAGAAACAGGTCAATTTACCAGTTTCTGAAATAACACAAAAAACTGACATGGATCTGACTCCCTCAGTTCTAAAGACTGCTTAATGGAGACTCCAATATGACAAACAAGTTCAAGGTCTATAGGGTTTTAAAGCATTGCTATAGATGTTAACGTCATAATACAAAAAGAAATGAAATTCGTCATCTAGAACTCCACATTTTTTTACATAATCGTTGAGGTCTTGTAATGTTCCTATATCTACCCTTTGCCGAAATATATTGTTGTAAACGTTAATGATATATTTAAAAAAAATTATGACAGGTTTTACGGGGTTGGCATTTTTAGTTGAAAAGAAATCTTTTTTGTTTTGCTTACGCAACAATGGTAGCATTTTTAAAGTTATATACTATCATTAATAAAAATAAGCCGTAGTACTAAACTGTAAAATTAAGTATATTCGACACTTTTAGGTGTAATCAAATTTCAATACTCCTGTGGTGGAGTACAGTGATCGTTTCCGTTCCGGAATAACCGGGAAGTTTGATGATGCCGCAACTTTTTTGTTTTTTCAAACTTAACTTTTTAACGGATACTGGAGGATTTCGAACTTTTCGAATTAGTTTGAAATAATAAGACCCATTGCTTAATTCTCCGCATATTTGCTCATAACACAAATTCTAGAGCCGAAATTCAGTTCTCACTATTTCATTTTTCTTTATAAGTAAAAGGGCAGCAGAACATACATATACTTCTACATTTAAACAAATGTAGCTATTCTGTTATAAATGCGAAAACTAGGTGTTGCACGTCATCTTTATTCACTTTCTTTAACACACATTTTTATTAAATCAGGACATTGAACTAACTGTTTCTGTGCAAGTTTTCTATTAAACGAACAAACAAACATACGTTACAATTTGGCAAAAAAACCATAAGACAATAAAATATCAAAGCCGATTTTTTTCCGATATTTCAGAATGTTTGATAAATAAATAATATATAAACAATTACTGAGCTTTATGTATAAGCGTTTTACTTGTAATAGACGCGATACATGGATAACTAATCGGCGGTCTTTCTTACATCTTTGGTGTGTATACTTAGGGGTGCTCAACATAATATTATATTTGATGCAGCATTCACCATACGAAACAAGACATTGTAGTTTGTTACCGTCTATTGAACGAAACAAGATAAGCACCGACAAAAGCGGGATAACTCTAATTTTACATTTTGATTTAAAATAGATTTTTTTTTGCAAAAGTGCTATTAAAACCTTTTAATACATGTGCTTAATCATGTAACTATAATTTGTACTTCCTGTCACAAAGCAGTATCAATTATATATACTATAATATTGAACCTTAAGTTTGTCTACCATGTTGTTCTAATGTATATTTTGTAAATATGTTCACACTGTTATTGTTTGTTAAAAATTATTGTACTAGCATATCCCATGTGGGGGTTTCAGTGAAATAAAATGTCTTATGTCTTATGTCTTACATATTGTTAGATATAAAACCTTTATTAGTCTAGCATATAGTTATTCACTTTAATAGAACCCTTACAGATATAATATCTTAACAAAATTTAGAAAACGAGGATAAAACTAATCGTGTTACCGTATTGATCAAACATGAAACATTTGCTACTGGCTGGTTATTAATCTATTAGTTCATCTACTAGTTTTATGAAATATATAGACCAAATTTGATTAAAATGAGAAACTAAGTACAAGTCAATGGAACCATAACACAATAAGCTTAGACGATAAATCCCGAGAATAACTATAGAGGTCAACACAAGATCTATAAAGACCGATATATAAAGTTAGGAATGGAAATGGGGAATATTTTAAAGAGACAACAAACCGACCAAAGAGCAGATACCAGCTTAAGGTCACCAAGGGTCTTCAACGCAGCGAGAAAATACAGGTGTTCCTCAGCTGGCCCCTAAAAAAGAGTGCACTAATTCAGTTAAAATGAATGTCCTACTAAACTCCAAACATATAAATTAACTAAAATTATAAAAAAAAAACATACAAGACGAAAAAAGGCCAGAGGCTCTTGACTTGGGACAGGTGCAAACATATTGATATGTGCCAAGCTTTAAATTGCAAACAATGAACCGGGACCTATAGCTTACAATTCGGTATGGGTTTCTTTATTTGTAAAGATCGTACAGTTACCTGTAAATTTTCACATTTTTTTTTCTGATGTCTGTATGAATTATAATTGTCTCATTGGCAATAAATAATAGTTATCAAAGGTACCAGGATTATAATTTAGTACGCCAGACGCGCGTTTTGTCTACATAAGACTCAACAGTGACGCTGAGTATGTGAGAGAGGAACAGATTAATAGAGAGGACTTGAGAGCGGGACAGAGTAATAGAGAGGACGTGAGAGCGGGACAGAGTAATAGAGAGGATATGAGAGAAGGACATGAGAGCGGGACAGAGTAATAGAGAGGATGTGAGAGAAGGACATGAGAGCGGGACAGAGTAATAGAGAGGACGTGAGAGAAGGACTTGAGAGCGGTACAGAGTAAAAGAGAGGATGTGAGAGCGGGACATAGTAATAGAGAGGATGTGAGAGAAGGACATGAGAGCGGGACAGAGTAATAGAGAGGATGTGAGAGAAGGACATGAGAGCGGAACAGAGTAATAGAGAGGACGTGAGAGAAGGACATGAGAGCGGGACAGAGTAATAGATAGGAAGTGAGAGAAAGACATGAGAGCGGGACAGAGTAATAGAGAGGATGTGAGAGAAGGACATGAGAGCGGGACAGAGTAATAGAGAGGATTTGAGAGGAAGACATGAGAGCGGGACAGAGTAATAGAGAGGACGTGAGAGCGGGACAGAGTAATAGAGAGGACTTGAGAGCGGGACAGAGTAATAGAGAGGACGTAAGAGCGGGACAGAGTAATAGAAAGGATGTGAGAGAAGGACATGGGAGCGGGACAGAGTAATAGAGAGGATGTAAGAGAAGGACATGAGAGCGGGACAGATTGATAGAGAGGATGTGAGAGAAGGACAGATTAATAGAGAGGATGTGAGAGAAGGACATGAGAGCGGGACAGAGTAATAGAGAGGATTTGAGAGGAAGACATGAGAGCGGGACAGAGTAATAGAGAAGACGTGAGAGCGGGACAGAGTAAAAGAGAGGATGTGAGAGAAGGACATGAGAGCGGGACAGAGTAATAGAGAGGATTTGAGAGGAAGACATGAGAGCGGGACAGAGTAATAGAGAGGACGTGAGAGAAGGACATGAGAGCGGAACAGAGTAATAGAGAGGACGTGAGAGAAGGACATGAGAGCGGGACAGAGTAATAGATAGGAAGTGAGAGAAAGAGATGAGAGCGGGACAGAGTAATAGAGAGGATGTGAGAGAAGGACATGAGAGCGGGACAGAGTAATAGAGAGGATTTGAGAGGAAGACATGAGAGCGGGACAGAGTAATAGAGAGGACGTGAGAGCGGGACAGAGTAATAGAGAGGACTTGAGAGCGGGACAGAGTAATAGAGAGGACGTAAGAGCGGGACAGAGTAATATAAAGGATGTGAGAGAAGGACATGGGAGCGGGACAGAATAATAGAGAGGATGTAAGAGAAGGACATGAGAGCGGGACAGATTGATAGAGAGGATGTGAGAGAAGGACATGAGAGCGGGACAGAGTAATAGAGAGGATGTAAGAGAAGGACAGGAGAGCGGGACAGATTGATAGAGAGGATGTGAGAGAAGGACAGATTAATAGAGAGGATGTGAGAGAAGGACATGAGAGCGGGACAGATTGATAGAGAGGATGTGAGAGAAGGACATGAGAGCGGGACAGATTGATAGAGAGGATGTGAGAGAAGGACATGAGAGCGGGACAGATTGATAGAGAGGATGTGAGAGAAGGACATGAGAGCGGGACAGATTGATAGAGAGGATGTGAGAGAAGGACATGAGAGCGGGACAGATTGATAGAGAGGACATGAGAGCGGGACAGATTGATAGAGAGGATGTGAGAGAAGGACATGAGAGCGGGACAGATTGATAGAGAGGACATGAGAGCGGGACAGATTGATAGAGAGGATGTGAGAGAAGGACGTGAGAGCGGGACAGAGTAATAGAGAGGATGTAAGAGAAGGACATGAGAGCGGACAGATTGATAGAGAGGATGTGAGAGCGGGACAGATTAATAGAGAGGATGTGAGAGAAGGACATGAGAGCGGGACAGATTGATAGAGAGGATGTGAGAGAAGGACATGAGAGCGGGACAGATTGATAGAGAGGATGTGAGAGAAGGACATGAGAGCGGGACAGATTGATAGAGAGGATGTGAGAGAAGGACAGATTAATAGAGAGGATGTGAGAGAAGGACATGAGAGCGGGACAGATTGATAGAGAGGATGTGAGAGAAGGACATGAGAGCGGGACAGATTGATAGAGAGGATGTGAGAGAAGGACATGAGAGCGGGACAGATTGATAGAGAGGATGTGAGAGAAGGACAGATTAATAGAGAGGATGTGAGAGAAGGACATGAGAGCGGGACAGATTGATAGAGAGGATGTGAGAGAAGGACATGAGAGCGGGACAGATTGATAGAGAGGATGTGAGAGAAGGACAGATTAATAGAGAGGATGTGAGAGAAGGACATGAGAGCGGGACAGATTGATAGAGAGGATGTGAGAGAAGGACATGGGAGCGGGACAGAGTAATAGAGAGGATGTGAGAGAGGGACGTGAGAGCGGGACAGATTGATAGAGAGGATGTGAGAGAAGGACATGAGAGCGGGACAGATTGATAGAGAGGATGTGAGAGAAGGACATGAGAGCGGGACAGATTGATAGAGAGGATGTGAGAGAAGGACATGAGAGCGGGACAGATTGATAGAGAGGATGTGAGAGAAGGACATGAGAGCGGGACAGATTGATAGAGAGGACATGAGAGCGGGACAGATTGATAGAGAGGATGTGAGAGAAGGACATGAGAGCGGGACAGATTGATAGAGAGGACATGAGAGCGGGAAAGATTGATAGAGAGGATGTGAGAGAAGGACGTGAGAGCGGGACAGATTGATAGAGAGGACGTGAGAGCGGGACAGAGTAATAGAGAGGATGTAAGAGAAGGACATGAGAGCGGGACAGATTGATAGAGAGGATGTGAGAGCGGGACAGATTGATAGAGAGGATGTGAGAGAAGGACATGAGAGCGGGACAGATTGATAGAGAGGATGTGAGAGAAGGACATGAGAGCGGGACAGAGTAATAGAGAGGATGTGAGAGAAGGACATGAGAGCGGGACAGATTGATAGAGAGGATGTGAGAGAAGGACATGAGAGCGGGACAGATTGATAGAGAGGATGTGAGAGAAGGACAGATTAATAGAGAGGATGTGAGAGAAGGACATGAGAGCGGGACAGAGTAATAGAGAGGACTTGAGAGTGGGACAGAGTAATAGAGAGGACGTAAGAGCGGGACAGAGTAATAGAAAGGATGTGAGAGAAGGACATGAGAGCGGGACAGAGTAATAGAGAGGATGTAAGAGAAGGACAGGAGAGCGGGACAGATTGATAGAGAGGATGTGAGAGAAGGACAGATTAATAGAGAGGATGTGAGAGAAGGACATGAGAGCGGGACAGATTGATAGAGAGGATGTGAGAGAAGGACATGAGAGCGGGACAGATTGATAGAGAGGATGTGAGAGAAGTACATGAGAGCGGGACAGATTGATAGAGAGGATGTGAGAGAAGGACATGAGAGCGGGACAGATTGATAGAGAGGATGTGAGAGAAGGACAGATTAATAGAGAGGATGTGAGAGAAGGACATGGGAGCGGGACAGATTGATAGAGAGGATGTGAGAGAGGGAAAGAGTAATAGAAAAAAAATCTGAATTCCGATAATCTATTTCTATCATATAAGAACTGAAGTGGAGTTTTTCTCATATTTCACCATATGAAACTAATATTTGATATTGTACTCTCATAAAGAAATGGAGAACCATCTAAAATTAAGTATTTTCGACACTTTTAGGTGTAATCAAATCTCAATACTCCCGGGATGGAGTACAGTGATCGTTTCCGTTCCGGAATTACCGGGAAGATTGATGATGCCGCAATTTTTGTTTGTTGTTTCAAACCTAACTTTTTAAAGCATACTCTAGGATTTCGAACTTTTCGAATTAGTTTGAAATAATAAGACCCATTGCTTAATTCTCCGCATATTTGCTCATAACACAAATTCTCCAGCCGAAATTCAGTTCTCACTATTTCATTTTTCTTTATAAGTAAAAGGGCAGCAAAACATACATATACTTCTACATTGAGCTATTCTGTTATAAATGCGAAAACTAGGTGTTGCACGTCATCTTTATTCACTTTCTTTCTTCACACATTTTTCTTAAATCAGGACATTGAACTAACTGTTTCTGTGCAAGTTTTCTATTAACGAACAAACAAACATATGTTACAATTTGGCAAAAATATCATAACACAATAAAATACCAAAGCCAATTTTTTCCGGATATTTCAGAATGTTTGATAAATAAATAATGTATGAACAATTACTGAGCTTTATGTATATGTGTTTTACTTGTAATAGACGCGATACATGGATAAGTAATCGGCGATCTTTCTTACAAACATCTTTGATGTGTACACTTAGGGGTGCTCAACATAATATTATATTTGATGCAGTACAAGACATAGTAGTAGTTTGTTACCGTCTGTTGAACGAAACAAGAGACGTTTTATGAAAGTACCGACAAAAGCGGGATAACTCTAATTTTACATTTTGATTTAACATAGATTTTTCTTTTGCAAAAGTGTTATTAAAACCTTTTAATACATGTGCTTAATCATGTTACTATAATTTGTACTTCCTGTCACAAAGCAGTATTAATTATATATACTATAATATTGAACCTTAAGTTTGTTTACCATGTTGTTCTAAAGTATATTTTGTAAATATGTTCACACTGTTATTGTTTGTTAAAAATTGTTGTACTAGCATACCCCATGTGGGGGATTCAGTGAAATGTCTTGTCTTATGTCTTATGTCTTATGTCTTACATATTGTTAGATATCAAACCTTTATTAATCTAACATATAGTTATTTACTTTAATAGAACCCTTACAGATCTAATATCTTAACAAATAATTAGAAAATGAGGATAAATCTAATCGTTTTATCGAATTGATCAAACATGAAAAATTTGATACTGGCTGGTTATCAATCTATTAGTTCATCTACTAGTTTTATGAAATATATAGACCAAATTTGATTAAAATGAGAAACCAAGTACAAGTCAATAAAACCATAACACAATAAGCTTAGACGATAAATCCCGAGAGTAACTACAGATGTCAACACAAGATCTATAAAGAACGATAAATAAAGTTGGGAATGGAAATGGGGAATATTTTAAAGAGACAACAAACCGACCAAAGAGCAGATACCAGCTGAAGGTCACCAATGGGTCTTCAACGCAGCGAGAAAATCCAGGTTTTCCTTCTTGTAATACATGCTTTGGTTAGCTTGCTTGCTTTGTTTGTATATTGTACATTATTTCATATCGGTTGAGAATAAGATTCTGTAATTGGACAAAAAGGGATCACATGGCATTCATTATTCTTCAGTAATAAATTCCATCGGTCATTAACAGAACAAAACGGACCAGAAAACCGGTCGTTAACGACCTTTTACATGATAATGACTGGTGGGGCGTGTTTTCCGTCTGCTATTGACCGTTGGGGCGTGGTTTCCGTCTGATAATGACTGTTGGGGCGTGGTTTCTCTGTTTAGAGAGATATACCTTTTATAAAACATTTTACTGTTTTTAATATTATATTTCAGTGGTTGAATTGTTTATTATATGTTTTCGTTAACTGTGAAATTAATAGAACTTGATTAAGTATTTACAACTGAAAAATTGCACTAAAATGAATGGCAGTATTACTACGACTGGTCTTCACTCTTTGCCATAGAAATCGTACAACTACTCGAGTTTGCTTTAGGCATTTTGAATTTATGAGAATTTTCCAAAACATGGTTTCTCAATGAAATAAAAATAATAGTTCTTGAAAAACTGGTCATTATCGTGATACATGGACTATTATATAATTATAATTGGCTAAGATTATATCAAACTAAGAGAGAGAGAGAGAGAGAGAGAGAGAGAGAGAGAGAGAGAGAGAGAGAGAGAGAGAGAGAGAGAGAGAGAGAGAGAGAGAGAGAGGGAGAGAGAGAGGATGTGAGATATGAGAGCGGTACAGAGTAATAGTGAGGATGTGAGAGAGGGACAGAGTGAAAGAAAGGATGTGAGAGAGGGACAGAGTAATAGAGAGGATGTGAGAGAGTACATGAGAGAGAGAGAGAGAGAGAGAGAGAGAGAGAGAGAGAGAGAGAGAGAGAGAGAGAGAGAGAGAGAGAATGTGAGAGAGTGAAATTTGCAAGAGAGAGAATGTGAGACACTGATTATGTGAAAAAGCGAGAGATAGAGTTGGAGTTGTATAATGATATTTATCATTTCGGGGTCTTTTATTGCTTACCATGCGGTATGGGTTTTACTCATTGTTGAGATCGTATGGTAATCTATCGTTGTTAATTTCAGTGTAATTTTGATCTCTGGTTGAGAGTTGTTTCATTGGCAATCATACAACATCTTCTTATTTTTATATTTGCAAACACTTTCAACATTTGAACTATACGTATAGTAAGCCATTTCTCTTCCATACGGAAGGTAAAGTCAATTTTAGCTCTATCAATCGCTATGATAGCAATAGTTAAGCATAGGAACAAAAAGTGTAGCAAAATTCCAGCAGCGCCTACATATGAAGCATATATATCTCCGAGGTGTTAGATAATCAATGGCAAAGGTTTACGTTTTCTATCATGATTTTCTTGTTTACAGGTTACTGTTTTAAAAATGAAAGCCTTTGCATTACTGGTTCCAAATGTTGAAGTCATCTTCTGGAACGATTTATGGAAGTCTTTCTGATTTGCTAGACTTGATGATTAATTGTTTATTTGTGTCAAATATAAACACGAATATTTCACACCTGTCGTTGTCACAATATCGTCTTCTTTTCCCAGATTGTCACGCCGAGAAATTATCGAATGTGAGTTAATAAACAATCCTTACTTTAATAAGGAACACGACGGGTGTTGTGTTACTAGCAGAACAGGAATTACTTATAATTACCAATCATGAACCCCTGCGTACACCCTGGTGTATTGAAGGGTTCGTGTTGCTCAATTTTCAGTTCCCCCGCGGAGTTTTGTCATTGTTCTTTTACTTTTCGTTGTTTTCCTTCTTGGCCTAGGTATTGTCTGTTTTATTCAACTAACTTTTTTTTATAAACATACTTTAGTATTTTCTCTTTCTTTTTAAGCGCAGTGCTTAATATATATAAATATCACCATGTTGTATTTTCACTTCGACAATTGTGTGCGTTATCAATCGGTTACACAGTTTTGTAATTGACGACATCAAATGCATCGAAAGGGAAGCAGGACAAGTCGCCCCACTGGCAAGTCGCCCCACACCTAGTCGCCCCACTTTTTCACCAACTCGCCCCACTTTTTAAAAAATCGCCCCACATGTGAAATTGGTTAAATCATGTTTAATATTACTCCTGCCAACTCGCCCCACTTAATGGAAAACGGTAATATTTAGATATAAAATTAAAATATAAAAACTCGGCCCACTTAAAAATAATTTTCGTATTATTGAAGAATAACTGTATTTTTTTAAGATTAGTTATTTGCATAACAATTGAAAAGAAACCTGTTAATTGTATCATAATGCAATATATCATAATACTTAACGGATTTCAATTAACAGCAATTTGTTATCATAGCAATTACCAGATTGATTACTTTTGTCTCTGAATTTAGAATAATTCAACACTAACGAGCAATCAGAGAAAGGCAAATGTTTCTTTCAAGTAAATATCAAAGAGAATGCCTATTCATTCATTTACCATAAGCGTGTGTCGTGTTTTTGTTAGTAAAAGTAGTCAAAACAGGTTTTGTTGTTGTTGACAAATTGATTGGTAAGTTTTTTCTATGGTTTGAAATCAAACAAAAATGAGACATTTATGGCTTGGTATTAAAATTATAAAAAGCAAAGTAAACTTTGACATGCATTTACTATGTCTACTGTGTATCCTTGTGTTGTGTGTGACGTGCACGTGCGTCCCAGACAGGAGGCACTGCAGTGTGATTCTTGTGACCGGTGGCAGCATCGTACTTGCAATTCTGGTAAGTCTTTATAGTAATACTTTATTTACTTTACATTGTACTGATGAATTGGAAAGCCAACACACATTTCAGTTTAATTATTTTATTCGTAAGTGGGGCTAGTTTTGTAGCCTTTAACTCTATTCATACTTGTACTATTCATAAGTGGGGCTAGTTGACATTCACGTTACCGAAATATTAATACTCACTTCTTACTGCTATATTAAAAAAAAGGAATAATATAAGAAGTTTCTATAAGGTTTTCAATGGGATAGCAAATAAGTGGGGCGAGTTGGCAGGAGTAAAATATTTACGGAATTTAAGTTATATACAACGGGATAACATCTTTTTCCATAAGTGGGGCGAGTTGGCAGGAGTAATATTTACGGAATTTAACTTATATACAACGGGATAACATCTTTTTCCATAAGTGGGGCGAGTTGGCATTACTACATTCATCCTGGTTAATAATATAATATAAATCTAGATATTATCGTTTTCTTTCAAGTGGGGCGAGTTGGCATTAATACATTCATCCTGGTTAATAATATATTAATCTAGATATTATCGTTTTCTATAAGGGGGGCGAGTTGGCAGGAGTAATGTTTACGGAATTTAAGTTATATACAACGGGATAACATCTTTTTCCATGAGTGGGGCGAGTTGGCTTTACTACATTCATCCTGGTTAATAATATGTTAATCTAGATTTTATCGTTTTCCATTCAGTGGGGGCGAGTTTTCAGGAGTAATATTAACGGGATTTAACACATTTCACAAGTGGGGCGATTTTTTAAAAAGTGGGGCGAGTTGGTGATCCAGGTTGGGGCGGTTTTTTTTAAAGTGGGGCGAGTTGGTGAAAAAGTGGGGCGACTAGGAGTGGGGCGACTTGCCAGTGGGGCGACTTGTCATGGATTCATCGAAAGTCATAAGTCGACGAAAGATGTAACACATTCGGCAATCCTCGGTAGAATCCACTACTTCCGTTAGATGAGGGTACGGAATCGGCCGAGTTGAGACGAATGAGATGTAACATTGTCAAAACACAAAAGATTAAAGGACAAATAACAGTATATAAATCTAAACGGAAACCTAAGATTGAACAGCAAGAACCCCACCACAAAATGGGAAAGACCATGATACCATTCTGGCAAGGAACACATAGCAGCTCTTGCTCCTCTGATGGTGGCCGTCTTGAACTTGCATTTAGGTATTAGGTCTTACTAAAAACGAATAACTCACTGTAATTTTGAGGTGGAAAAAAGAAAAAGCAATATTCCTTTATTTGACTGTCAAGTACATTCAGGGTTATTGTTATGAATTTGTCATTTTCTATTAAAGATAAATGGACTAAATTATACAAAAAAAACTTTAAAAGACAAAAATGACTAGTGTCTACTTTGGTTGCTTTTTCTGATATCTATTAAAATCTTGAAACTGATTGATTTTGTTGTTTTTAATATGTAATGCCACTGCCGTCACTGTTGTCTATATCTTGACAATAAGTTTGTATTGGTGGATGAGGCCAGTGTGCCAGGAGAATAGCACAGACCTTCGGCAGGACACTGACATTCCTACCTGCCACGTACTGAATTCCAACTCACAATTTCAGTGCTGACAGGCCGGTGAGACAGGAGAGAGTAAATGACAGAAAGTCACAGGACAAAAAGTCACAGAACATAAAGTCAAAAATTTGATACGACAAAAAGTCACAGAACATAAAGTCAAAAATTTGATACGACAAAAAGTCACAGAACATATTAAAGTCAAAAATTTGATACGACAAAAAGTCACAAATAATTTGTTGACAATTCTTAGTATATATATATGAGAAATATTTTGAAATGTTTTCTTTTTATTATATATTGTCATTTGTAAGCTTAGGAAATTGTTCATAAGCCATTATAATAAATGAAAATTTATTATATTTCAATCAGGCAAATGATATATTTCTTGGCACAATGAAGCCATTTAAGTACCAAGACACTTTGACATTTTGTTTTCATAACAATTATTTGACTTTTATTGATATTTATTGAAAAATTTAAATAACAAAGTTGTTTTATAGATAATAGTTCAAGAAAAAAAACCAAAATTTTTTTTTTTTTTTAAATTAATGTTTTCTTGCTAAAAGAAAAATTATCTAATTTAAAAAACTAAATTGTGACTTTTTGTCCTGTGACTTTTATCCGTGACTTCTTGTCTGTGACTTTTTGTCTGTGACTTTTTGTCCTGTGACTTTATGTCCTATATTCTGAACAACATACATATAGACCACAAAAGGCCCCTCAAAATTGATTAAGTAGCAGTTATTCATTACAAACGATAGAGAAATTAGTAAGTTATATGATTGCATATGGGGTATATATCTCCCAATTCATACGCTGTTCCGTTATATATCATGATGCCCTTCTTAGAGGATTGCAGCTCACATGAAAACTATTAACCAAAGGCTTCAAAGCGATGACGTTGAAATTATCCATTCGTAATTTTTACAGACGCCATCACGAGTTGGTAAACTGTTTGACAGATGACAACGAAAATGGTTAAATAGTCATAACAACAATTTCGTCCTCTTTTCCTTGAAAGTAACCTACGGAATTAAATCAGCAACATGATGCTACAAGTGGCACAGGGTCTGATTACCTTTCCGGAGCGCCCAAGACAAGGATGCTACAAGTGGTACAGGGTCTGCTTACCTTTCCGGAGCGCCTGGGACAGGGATGCTACAAGTGGTACAGGGTCTGCTTACCTTTCCGGAGCGCCTGGGACAAGGATGCTACAAGTGGTACAGGGTCTCCTTATCTTTCCGGAGCGCCCGATACAAAGATGCTACAAGTGGTACAGGGTCTGCTTACTTTTCCGGAGCGCCTGAGACAAGGATGATACAAGTGGTACAGGGTCTGCTCACCTTTCCGAAGCGCCTGAGACAAGGATGCTACAAATGGTACAGGGTCTGCTTACCTTTCCGGAGCGCCTGGGACAAGGATGCTACAGGAGGTACAGGGTCTGCTTACCTTTCCGGAGCGCCTGAGACAAGGATGCTACAAGTGGCACAGGGTCTGCTTACCTTTCCGGAGCGCATGGAAAGGGATGCTACAAGTGGCACAGGGTCTGCGTACCTTTCCGGAGCGCCTAAGACAAGGATGCTACAAGTGACACAGGATCTGTTTACCTTTCCGGAGCGCCTGAGACAAGTATGCTACAAGTGGCAAAGGGTCTGCTTACCTTTCAGGAGCGCCTGAGACCAGGATGTTACAAGTGGCACAGGGTCTGCTTACCTTTCCGGAGCGCCTGAGACAAGGATGATACAAGTGGCACAGGACCTGTTTACCTTTCCCGAGCGCCTGAGACAAGTATGCTACAAGTGGCACAGGGTCTGCTTACCTTTCCGGAGCGCCTGAGACAAGGATGATACAAGTGGCACAGGGTCTGGTTACCTTTCCGGATCGCCTGACACAACTCCCGGTTTTTGATAGGGTTCGTATTGCTTATTTTCTCTTAATTTTCTATGCTGTGTTTTGTATACATGTGATTGTCTTTTGAGCGTTTTCGTTATTTTTTACAATGTCATTAGAATAGAATAGAATAGAATATTTTTATTTCCCAAATTACAGGGCCCATAAAGGGCATAAAATCAGATACAATTGATTTACATAATTGGTAACAACAACAATAGAGGCATATACATATATATTTGGAATATAAGCATTGGTCAGAATCAAGCTAAAAGCCACATACATTGTATATATTGTGAATAAAAGAATAATAAAATTACATTACACATGTATATGTATTAATTCTCAAATTATTTACTTGACTTAGTGTCAGTGTTCATACCCGATCTCCTTAATTCAAAACAGTCACAAATATAACAGCCCAGTTTTTCCATAAGAGTAACATTTTCTTGGGTCAAGAGCCATACAAATTTAGAAGATTGATTTAAATTTGTAAAATTACAACAATTGTTAGAAATGTCTTTAAAAAAATCGTCCCTTTGAATATCATAAAGAGGGCATTCTAATAAGAAATGAAGCTCATCTTCAACTTTACTAAGTGAGCAATTAGAACAAAGACGCTGAGATCTTTCTATATGCTTTTTTGAATATCTGTCTGTCTCAATTTTTAAAGAGTGTGCACTTATTCTTAATTTACAAATTGACTGTCTTTTTTTTAAGTCCTTCAATTCTAAATATTTTTCTTTTTTAAAACATTTTTTTATAGAAAAATAAGTACCAAGCTTCCCTTTTTGGGAGTTAATTGTTTGATACTTAAGTTTATTCCAAAATGTGAAATAACTTTTACATAGTTTATTTTTAACATACTGACATAAAGAACCAATTGATTGGTCAAAATTTGGTAATTCAATCTCTCTCTGAATATAATCTATAATACTAGAATACCATGTATTTACATTAGAGCTATGTAACTGTTTACAACATATAAATGCATCAAATAGTAATCCTTCTTTCAACTGTTCCAGTCTATGACAATATTTTAACATTGATAAAATTATAGTAAAATACATAGGAAATCTACCAAGCTCTGACATTACAGCAATATTACTTGACTTTCTGTTTACACCAAGAATATATTTCATAAATTTGGTATGAGCTTTTTCAGAAGAATCCTGACCAAAGACTTTTTCTAATATATAATCATTATCTTTTTTACAAGCAGCTGAATCCGTTCTAAACATTCCCCATATTTCACTGCCATATAATAGTATGGGTTTAATTGTATGATCATAAAGATGTAAAAAAGTGGCAATACTAGGGTTAGATGATGACAAGCATCTCTGTAGCTTAAAACAAGCTTTTAAAGATTTGTTGTATAATTCATCTTTACACTGCTTAAATATACCACTAGGAGTAAATGTGATTCCAAGATATCTATATAATTTTGCACTTTCAATCTCTTTACCTCCAAAATGTAAACAGCATTTTAAAAATTTTCCTGGCTTGTTAAAAATTATACTTTTTGTCTTTTTTAAATTTACATCAAAACACCATTCTAAACAATATTCATGTAACATATTAATTCTCTTTTGCAAGCCTTCCTGTGTTTCTGAAAAAATTACTACATCATCAGCATACATAAGACAATCTACTCTACGGTTATTAATATTTACTGGATCAGGACAAGATAAAAACTTGTCAGGTAGATCATTGATAAATATTTTAAAAATATTTGGGCTTAAAACATCACCTTGTCTAACCCCTATAAATGATTTAAAATATGGAGTCATTTCATTTTCAATTTTAACACAGAGGTCACTTTTATTATACATATCTTTAATGATAGAATAAAACTTTCCAGTAATATTGTTTGTTAAAAGCTTATATCTGATACCCTCATGGATCACTTTATCAAAAGCCTGTTTAAAATCTACAAAACAGGCAAATAGTTTACCCCCCTTTTTACTTATATATTTATCGATAATGGTTTTTAAAACAAAAACATGATCAGATGGTCTACATTTTTTTGAAAATCCAATTTGACATGGATTAATCACTGATTCTTTTACCAAAAATTTATCTAGTCTGTTATTCAAAACAGAGTTAAACAATTTACCAACACAAGAGTTAATGGCAATGCCACGATAATTATCTGGTTTACTTGGATCACCAGACTTAAAAACAGCAGATAAATAGACTGATGACCATTGCATTGGATAAATACCAGATGAAAAAACATGATTAAACAGATTCTGAATTAAAGGATTTAGAACTAAACTTCCTGCCTTTAGCATCTCGTTAGGTATACCATCCAGACCTGAGGCTTTACCACTTTTGAGTTTAGATATTGATTCAAATATTTCTTTAGTAGAGAATCTGTAATCTAATTCACAAAAAGTTTTATTTTTTTCCATATTTTCTATTTTAGAGTTAATTTCTTTAATTCTTGTCTCACTAATTGAAGGAGATTTATTCAAATCTGAAAAATGATTAAACCTTATGAGTAGGTTGTCGACATTAAAAATAAATGAATTCGAAACGGTGAACTGTTATTTATAACTTACGTTCAGCTGATGAAAAACTATCAAATCTTCAAAAACCAAAAACAATTTTTTTAAAGAAAACATTTACATATTCAGGTTCTCAAATATGGAACAGTTTACCAAACGAAATAAAAATGAGTAATACACTTGTATCTTTTAAAACAAAATGTTACAAATTTTTTATTAATTGTGCAAATTAATATGCTTTTTCATTATTATTTAAATACAATTGTATATTGTGTATAATATAACTTTATAATACTCTATGTACTTATAAATATGTTATTATTATTTTGAGGACTCTCAGGAAGATTAGTTTTAACTAATGGGATCATCCTCTTGAAATAAAGATTCTTAATTTATTTATTTATTTATTTATTTATTTATTTATTTATTTATTTATTTATTTATTTATTTATTTATTTATTTAATTCTTCTCAAAAGATCATTTTTTTTCCACCTCTGATATGACCTTAATATGGATAAAGTTTGTTTCCATGGCATTATTAGAAAAATCACAAAGTTTGATTTGAAGACCCCCAACGATTCACGTGACATCTTTTCTTTAACTGGCTCTTTCGCCAAAAAGGTTCACATTGTTGCTCGAGGCTGATGTTTAACGTTATCAATTTGTAGAAAACCCGATAATTTATCTAGTGATAAAGAAGTTTCCAAAGCTGTGAAGTAGACATTAACATACGATATTATATATAGTAGATTGTAGACTCAGACTTTTGAACAAAATTTAATATGTACGCTTAATATAAATTTTGTTAAATGAATTTTAAGAGCTATTGAGAAAAAATATTACAGTCATTCCTTAAATATTTTGCCCAATAGCCCCCATTTTTCTTTTCATATAAGACTCAATAATTTAATTCTAAATTCCATTTTAAACCGTAGAAAACTATGAAAAAACGTTGATGACGTCACGGTCACATGAATAAATTATGTCTATGTGCTCATAACATAATAACATCAGCCAACCAGAAGACGTGTTACATCCAAAATTAAATTATTTAACCATGTCTCGTAAGAATAAACTAAGGAGTCTGAGCATCCGACACAAATTTCTAAACCCTACCTTATATAAAAAAGAAGATGTGGTATGATTGCCAATGCGACAACTTTCCACAAGAGACCAAAATGACACAGAAATTAACAACTATAGATCACCGAACGGCCTTCAACAATGAGCAAAGTCCATACGGCATTGTCAGCTATAAAAGGCCCATAATGACAATGTAAAACAATTCAAACGAGAAAACTAACGGCCTTATTTATATATATAAAAAAAGTGAACGAATAACAAATATGTAACACATAAACAAACGACAACCACTGAATTATAGGCTCCTGATGAAGTACATCATTAAAAGTTCGAATTATGTGCATATATAACGTCTTTGCAACTGCCGACAGATGTGTTTGCCATATGTTACATTCAAATAAAAAAAAATCCATTTCTGCCAACATACTATTTCTCGTTTATAGAGAAATCGCATTGTTAACTAACATTCAAAAGTACAGTTAACCCCATAACAACTGTCATACATGATTTTTTATATTGTATTATTATTAACGTTTACACAAGTAATATCGGCTTTTTAGTATGTACATAAATGTAAATGAGAGTCTTTTATATGGTCTGTCACTTGTATATGTTCAAACATAAAAGTAGCTTCAAATCTGTCTTTCGGATTGTCAGTAGAGCGAACAAAAAAGGTCGAACCTTGTTACATATGAGGGTAACCTTGAGCACTTTATACAACAAGTATAGTGCGTTATGTCACTGGATAAAGGTGGGTTGTACCTTAAAAAAACAACATTATACAACCATCAATTAACCCCTTATGCTCTTAAAAAGCAAAATAATTATAGATTGTGGACATTTATCAACAAAGCTGACACACGCACTCAGTTTTACAACGCAAATGACATGTTAAAGAACATGATGATTTCAATAAAAAATATCAACCTGAAGAAAGGCTAGACACCGTCTTTGTCACATGTACATTTGTAATTGACATTGATGTATATATCAGTCGTTGCATTCTGACAAATTTATCAGATAAAGCCTAAAATTGATAATAATCTTTATTGAAAAAATTACAACCATAAGGATCAAAGCAATACAAACAAACAATACTATGCAATACAAAAGAATATATACATGTATATATATATATTAAGAAACAGGTCAATTTACCAGTTTCTGAAATAACACAAAAAACTGACATGGATCTGACTCCCTCAGTTCTAAAGACTGCTTAATGGAGACTCCAATATGACAAACAAGTTCAAGGTCTATAGGGTTTTAAAGCATTGCTATAGATGTTAACGTCATAATACAAAAAGAAATGAAATTCGTCATCTAGAACTCCACATTTTTTTACATAATCGTTGAGGTCTTGTAATGTTCCTATATCTACCCTTTGCCGAAATATATTGTTGTAAACGTTAATGATATATTTAAAAAAAATTATGACAGGTTTTACGGGGTTGGCATTTTTAGTTGAAAAGAAATCTTTTTTGTTTTGCTTACGCAACAATGGTAGCATTTTTAAAGTTATATACTATCATTAATAAAAATAAGCCGTAGTACTAAACTGTAAAATTAAGTATATTCGACACTTTTAGGTGTAATCAAATTTCAATACTCCTGTGGTGGAGTACAGTGATCGTTTCCGTTCCGGAATAACCGGGAAGTTTGATGATGCCGCAACTTTTTTGTTTTTTCAAACTTAACTTTTTAACGGATACTGGAGGATTTCGAACTTTTCGAATTAGTTTGAAATAATAAGACCCATTGCTTAATTCTCCGCATATTTGCTCATAACACAAATTCTAGAGCCGAAATTCAGTTCTCACTATTTCATTTTTCTTTATAAGTAAAAGGGCAGCAGAACATACATATACTTCTACATTTAAACAAATGTAGCTATTCTGTTATAAATGCGAAAACTAGGTGTTGCACGTCATCTTTATTCACTTTCTTTAACACACATTTTTATTAAATCAGGACATTGAACTAACTGTTTCTGTGCAAGTTTTCTATTAAACGAACAAACAAACATACGTTACAATTTGGCAAAAAAACCATAAGACAATAAAATATCAAAGCCGATTTTTTTCCGATATTTCAGAATGTTTGATAAATAAATAATATATAAACAATTACTGAGCTTTATGTATAAGCGTTTTACTTGTAATAGACGCGATACATGGATAACTAATCGGCGGTCTTTCTTACATCTTTGGTGTGTATACTTAGGGGTGCTCAACATAATATTATATTTGATGCAGCATTCACCATACGAAACAAGACATTGTAGTTTGTTACCGTCTATTGAACGAAACAAGATAAGCACCGACAAAAGCGGGATAACTCTAATTTTACATTTTGATTTAAAATAGATTTTTTTTTGCAAAAGTGCTATTAAAACCTTTTAATACATGTGCTTAATCATGTAACTATAATTTGTACTTCCTGTCACAAAGCAGTATCAATTATATATACTATAATATTGAACCTTAAGTTTGTCTACCATGTTGTTCTAATGTATATTTTGTAAATATGTTCACACTGTTATTGTTTGTTAAAAATTATTGTACTAGCATATCCCATGTGGGGGTTTCAGTGAAATAAAATGTCTTATGTCTTATGTCTTACATATTGTTAGATATAAAACCTTTATTAGTCTAGCATATAGTTATTCACTTTAATAGAACCCTTACAGATATAATATCTTAACAAAATTTAGAAAACGAGGATAAAACTAATCGTGTTACCGTATTGATCAAACATGAAACATTTGCTACTGGCTGGTTATTAATCTATTAGTTCATCTACTAGTTTTATGAAATATATAGACCAAATTTGATTAAAATGAGAAACTAAGTACAAGTCAATGGAACCATAACACAATAAGCTTAGACGATAAATCCCGAGAATAACTATAGAGGTCAACACAAGATCTATAAAGACCGATATATAAAGTTAGGAATGGAAATGGGGAATATTTTAAAGAGACAACAAACCGACCAAAGAGCAGATACCAGCTTAAGGTCACCAAGGGTCTTCAACGCAGCGAGAAAATACAGGTGTTCCTCAGCTGGCCCCTAAAAAAGAGTGCACTAATTCAGTTAAAATGAATGTCCTACTAAACTCCAAACATATAAATTAACTAAAATTATAAAAAAAAAACATACAAGACGAAAAAAGGCCAGAGGCTCTTGACTTGGGACAGGTGCAAACATATTGATATGTGCCAAGCTTTAAATTGCAAACAATGAACCGGGACCTATAGCTTACAATTCGGTATGGGTTTCTTTATTTGTAAAGATCGTACAGTTACCTGTAAATTTTCACATTTTTTTTTCTGATGTCTGTATGAATTATAATTGTCTCATTGGCAATAAATAATAGTTATCAAAGGTACCAGGATTATAATTTAGTACGCCAGACGCGCGTTTTGTCTACATAAGACTCAACAGTGACGCTGAGTATGTGAGAGAGGAACAGATTAATAGAGAGGACTTGAGAGCGGGACAGAGTAATAGAGAGGACGTGAGAGCGGGACAGAGTAATAGAGAGGATATGAGAGAAGGACATGAGAGCGGGACAGAGTAATAGAGAGGATGTGAGAGAAGGACATGAGAGCGGGACAGAGTAATAGAGAGGACGTGAGAGAAGGACTTGAGAGCGGTACAGAGTAAAAGAGAGGATGTGAGAGCGGGACATAGTAATAGAGAGGATGTGAGAGAAGGACATGAGAGCGGGACAGAGTAATAGAGAGGATGTGAGAGAAGGACATGAGAGCGGAACAGAGTAATAGAGAGGACGTGAGAGAAGGACATGAGAGCGGGACAGAGTAATAGATAGGAAGTGAGAGAAAGACATGAGAGCGGGACAGAGTAATAGAGAGGATGTGAGAGAAGGACATGAGAGCGGGACAGAGTAATAGAGAGGATTTGAGAGGAAGACATGAGAGCGGGACAGAGTAATAGAGAGGACGTGAGAGCGGGACAGAGTAATAGAGAGGACTTGAGAGCGGGACAGAGTAATAGAGAGGACGTAAGAGCGGGACAGAGTAATAGAAAGGATGTGAGAGAAGGACATGGGAGCGGGACAGAGTAATAGAGAGGATGTAAGAGAAGGACATGAGAGCGGGACAGATTGATAGAGAGGATGTGAGAGAAGGACAGATTAATAGAGAGGATGTGAGAGAAGGACATGAGAGCGGGACAGAGTAATAGAGAGGATTTGAGAGGAAGACATGAGAGCGGGACAGAGTAATAGAGAAGACGTGAGAGCGGGACAGAGTAAAAGAGAGGATGTGAGAGAAGGACATGAGAGCGGGACAGAGTAATAGAGAGGATTTGAGAGGAAGACATGAGAGCGGGACAGAGTAATAGAGAGGACGTGAGAGAAGGACATGAGAGCGGAACAGAGTAATAGAGAGGACGTGAGAGAAGGACATGAGAGCGGGACAGAGTAATAGATAGGAAGTGAGAGAAAGAGATGAGAGCGGGACAGAGTAATAGAGAGGATGTGAGAGAAGGACATGAGAGCGGGACAGAGTAATAGAGAGGATTTGAGAGGAAGACATGAGAGCGGGACAGAGTAATAGAGAGGACGTGAGAGCGGGACAGAGTAATAGAGAGGACTTGAGAGCGGGACAGAGTAATAGAGAGGACGTAAGAGCGGGACAGAGTAATATAAAGGATGTGAGAGAAGGACATGGGAGCGGGACAGAATAATAGAGAGGATGTAAGAGAAGGACATGAGAGCGGGACAGATTGATAGAGAGGATGTGAGAGAAGGACATGAGAGCGGGACAGAGTAATAGAGAGGATGTAAGAGAAGGACAGGAGAGCGGGACAGATTGATAGAGAGGATGTGAGAGAAGGACAGATTAATAGAGAGGATGTGAGAGAAGGACATGAGAGCGGGACAGATTGATAGAGAGGATGTGAGAGAAGGACATGAGAGCGGGACAGATTGATAGAGAGGATGTGAGAGAAGGACATGAGAGCGGGACAGATTGATAGAGAGGATGTGAGAGAAGGACATGAGAGCGGGACAGATTGATAGAGAGGATGTGAGAGAAGGACATGAGAGCGGGACAGATTGATAGAGAGGACATGAGAGCGGGACAGATTGATAGAGAGGATGTGAGAGAAGGACATGAGAGCGGGACAGATTGATAGAGAGGACATGAGAGCGGGACAGATTGATAGAGAGGATGTGAGAGAAGGACGTGAGAGCGGGACAGAGTAATAGAGAGGATGTAAGAGAAGGACATGAGAGCGGACAGATTGATAGAGAGGATGTGAGAGCGGGACAGATTAATAGAGAGGATGTGAGAGAAGGACATGAGAGCGGGACAGATTGATAGAGAGGATGTGAGAGAAGGACATGAGAGCGGGACAGATTGATAGAGAGGATGTGAGAGAAGGACATGAGAGCGGGACAGATTGATAGAGAGGATGTGAGAGAAGGACAGATTAATAGAGAGGATGTGAGAGAAGGACATGAGAGCGGGACAGATTGATAGAGAGGATGTGAGAGAAGGACATGAGAGCGGGACAGATTGATAGAGAGGATGTGAGAGAAGGACATGAGAGCGGGACAGATTGATAGAGAGGATGTGAGAGAAGGACAGATTAATAGAGAGGATGTGAGAGAAGGACATGAGAGCGGGACAGATTGATAGAGAGGATGTGAGAGAAGGACATGAGAGCGGGACAGATTGATAGAGAGGATGTGAGAGAAGGACAGATTAATAGAGAGGATGTGAGAGAAGGACATGAGAGCGGGACAGATTGATAGAGAGGATGTGAGAGAAGGACATGGGAGCGGGACAGAGTAATAGAGAGGATGTGAGAGAGGGACGTGAGAGCGGGACAGATTGATAGAGAGGATGTGAGAGAAGGACATGAGAGCGGGACAGATTGATAGAGAGGATGTGAGAGAAGGACATGAGAGCGGGACAGATTGATAGAGAGGATGTGAGAGAAGGACATGAGAGCGGGACAGATTGATAGAGAGGATGTGAGAGAAGGACATGAGAGCGGGACAGATTGATAGAGAGGACATGAGAGCGGGACAGATTGATAGAGAGGATGTGAGAGAAGGACATGAGAGCGGGACAGATTGATAGAGAGGACATGAGAGCGGGAAAGATTGATAGAGAGGATGTGAGAGAAGGACGTGAGAGCGGGACAGATTGATAGAGAGGACGTGAGAGCGGGACAGAGTAATAGAGAGGATGTAAGAGAAGGACATGAGAGCGGGACAGATTGATAGAGAGGATGTGAGAGCGGGACAGATTGATAGAGAGGATGTGAGAGAAGGACATGAGAGCGGGACAGATTGATAGAGAGGATGTGAGAGAAGGACATGAGAGCGGGACAGAGTAATAGAGAGGATGTGAGAGAAGGACATGAGAGCGGGACAGATTGATAGAGAGGATGTGAGAGAAGGACATGAGAGCGGGACAGATTGATAGAGAGGATGTGAGAGAAGGACAGATTAATAGAGAGGATGTGAGAGAAGGACATGAGAGCGGGACAGAGTAATAGAGAGGACTTGAGAGTGGGACAGAGTAATAGAGAGGACGTAAGAGCGGGACAGAGTAATAGAAAGGATGTGAGAGAAGGACATGAGAGCGGGACAGAGTAATAGAGAGGATGTAAGAGAAGGACAGGAGAGCGGGACAGATTGATAGAGAGGATGTGAGAGAAGGACAGATTAATAGAGAGGATGTGAGAGAAGGACATGAGAGCGGGACAGATTGATAGAGAGGATGTGAGAGAAGGACATGAGAGCGGGACAGATTGATAGAGAGGATGTGAGAGAAGTACATGAGAGCGGGACAGATTGATAGAGAGGATGTGAGAGAAGGACATGAGAGCGGGACAGATTGATAGAGAGGATGTGAGAGAAGGACAGATTAATAGAGAGGATGTGAGAGAAGGACATGGGAGCGGGACAGATTGATAGAGAGGATGTGAGAGAGGGAAAGAGTAATAGAAAAAAAATCTGAATTCCGATAATCTATTTCTATCATATAAGAACTGAAGTGGAGTTTTTCTCATATTTCACCATATGAAACTAATATTTGATATTGTACTCTCATAAAGAAATGGAGAACCATCTAAAATTAAGTATTTTCGACACTTTTAGGTGTAATCAAATCTCAATACTCCCGGGATGGAGTACAGTGATCGTTTCCGTTCCGGAATTACCGGGAAGATTGATGATGCCGCAATTTTTGTTTGTTGTTTCAAACCTAACTTTTTAAAGCATACTCTAGGATTTCGAACTTTTCGAATTAGTTTGAAATAATAAGACCCATTGCTTAATTCTCCGCATATTTGCTCATAACACAAATTCTCCAGCCGAAATTCAGTTCTCACTATTTCATTTTTCTTTATAAGTAAAAGGGCAGCAAAACATACATATACTTCTACATTGAGCTATTCTGTTATAAATGCGAAAACTAGGTGTTGCACGTCATCTTTATTCACTTTCTTTCTTCACACATTTTTCTTAAATCAGGACATTGAACTAACTGTTTCTGTGCAAGTTTTCTATTAACGAACAAACAAACATATGTTACAATTTGGCAAAAATATCATAACACAATAAAATACCAAAGCCAATTTTTTCCGGATATTTCAGAATGTTTGATAAATAAATAATGTATGAACAATTACTGAGCTTTATGTATATGTGTTTTACTTGTAATAGACGCGATACATGGATAAGTAATCGGCGATCTTTCTTACAAACATCTTTGATGTGTACACTTAGGGGTGCTCAACATAATATTATATTTGATGCAGTACAAGACATAGTAGTAGTTTGTTACCGTCTGTTGAACGAAACAAGAGACGTTTTATGAAAGTACCGACAAAAGCGGGATAACTCTAATTTTACATTTTGATTTAACATAGATTTTTCTTTTGCAAAAGTGTTATTAAAACCTTTTAATACATGTGCTTAATCATGTTACTATAATTTGTACTTCCTGTCACAAAGCAGTATTAATTATATATACTATAATATTGAACCTTAAGTTTGTTTACCATGTTGTTCTAAAGTATATTTTGTAAATATGTTCACACTGTTATTGTTTGTTAAAAATTGTTGTACTAGCATACCCCATGTGGGGGATTCAGTGAAATGTCTTGTCTTATGTCTTATGTCTTATGTCTTACATATTGTTAGATATCAAACCTTTATTAATCTAACATATAGTTATTTACTTTAATAGAACCCTTACAGATCTAATATCTTAACAAATAATTAGAAAATGAGGATAAATCTAATCGTTTTATCGAATTGATCAAACATGAAAAATTTGATACTGGCTGGTTATCAATCTATTAGTTCATCTACTAGTTTTATGAAATATATAGACCAAATTTGATTAAAATGAGAAACCAAGTACAAGTCAATAAAACCATAACACAATAAGCTTAGACGATAAATCCCGAGAGTAACTACAGATGTCAACACAAGATCTATAAAGAACGATAAATAAAGTTGGGAATGGAAATGGGGAATATTTTAAAGAGACAACAAACCGACCAAAGAGCAGATACCAGCTGAAGGTCACCAATGGGTCTTCAACGCAGCGAGAAAATCCAGGTTTTCCTTCTTGTAATACATGCTTTGGTTAGCTTGCTTGCTTTGTTTGTATATTGTACATTATTTCATATCGGTTGAGAATAAGATTCTGTAATTGGACAAAAAGGGATCACATGGCATTCATTATTCTTCAGTAATAAATTCCATCGGTCATTAACAGAACAAAACGGACCAGAAAACCGGTCGTTAACGACCTTTTACATGATAATGACTGGTGGGGCGTGTTTTCCGTCTGCTATTGACCGTTGGGGCGTGGTTTCCGTCTGATAATGACTGTTGGGGCGTGGTTTCTCTGTTTAGAGAGATATACCTTTTATAAAACATTTTACTGTTTTTAATATTATATTTCAGTGGTTGAATTGTTTATTATATGTTTTCGTTAACTGTGAAATTAATAGAACTTGATTAAGTATTTACAACTGAAAAATTGCACTAAAATGAATGGCAGTATTACTACGACTGGTCTTCACTCTTTGCCATAGAAATCGTACAACTACTCGAGTTTGCTTTAGGCATTTTGAATTTATGAGAATTTTCCAAAACATGGTTTCTCAATGAAATAAAAATAATAGTTCTTGAAAAACTGGTCATTATCGTGATACATGGACTATTATATAATTATAATTGGCTAAGATTATATCAAACTAAGAGAGAGAGAGAGAGAGAGAGAGAGAGAGAGAGAGAGAGAGAGAGAGAGAGAGAGAGAGAGAGAGAGAGAGAGAGAGAGAGAGAGAGGGAGAGAGAGAGGATGTGAGATATGAGAGCGGTACAGAGTAATAGTGAGGATGTGAGAGAGGGACAGAGTGAAAGAAAGGATGTGAGAGAGGGACAGAGTAATAGAGAGGATGTGAGAGAGTACATGAGAGAGAGAGAGAGAGAGAGAGAGAGAGAGAGAGAGAGAGAGAGAGAGAGAGAGAGAGAGAGAATGTGAGAGAGTGAAATTTGCAAGAGAGAGAATGTGAGACACTGATTATGTGAAAAAGCGAGAGATAGAGTGTGTGAAAAACCGAGACAGCTTTAGTGTGTGCGAACGTGAGAGTGGGGAAAAGTATGAAAGAAAGAGTTGTACAGCATAATAGAGAGAGACCGTGCGAAGAATCAGAGATAGTGCGGAAATTAAAAAGAGCGCGAAAGCGGGATAAGAGAGTACGATTTCGCCTTTCTTTTGTACAATGCTTATATTTTTTTCTCTAAATCCTCACATTCTTAACTTATCAAATATATATTCAAATATTTATTGTCATATAAACTCTGAACAATAAGTTTGTGACAAATAATATAAACATACATAAAATACATTTAACAAACAAAACCATGAAAACAAAAAAAGCAAAAAAGCAAAACAATCTATGTATATGATATATAAATATATTTTATAAATAAATCAAGAGTCCCCTGTCCTCAGTTCTAATGCCTGTTTAAAATAGGACCCTAAGCTTCCTACTTCTTTTGAGGTTGATGGACAAAGAAGATATTTAATTTTTTCATTTTCTTGCCAGGACATAAAATCTGGCATATGTTTAATTACATTCCCTATAAAGTTGTCTCTTAGTTTAGCAATTTTTTTGCAGTATAAAATAAAATGGGCTTCATCCTCCATTGTATTACAGGATGTGCATAGTCTTTTTTCTCTAGGTATTTTTAAATGTCTTCCTTTTTCTATCATTAAATTATGATCGCTCATTCTCATTTTTGTTATGTTACTTCTCTTTTCAAAGATTTACAGTTTAAGTAGTTTTCCATTTCTAAATTTTTCTTTAAACTTTTATATAAATACAATTTACTTTTTTATCTATTTTTTCAAATTTTTGTTCAAATATATTTGTGTAGAAATTTAAGAATTGATGTTTTAAGGGTTTTTTTTTGACAACTTTGAGTAATTTTTTCTTTTGTTTCCCTCAAGAATGGATGCGTCCATGTTTACCTCTTTCAAAATATTTTTAACATATGTAAACCAGGTATAGCAACCTGAATTATCTTAACTTTTAGAAAGTAAAAAGGATTCGTATAATAATGGATTAATTTCAGAATTTAGTAATCTTGATAAGTAAAGTATACTTTGAGTTTTTATATGCATCTCTAGTGGGTATCTCCCTAGCTCTGTTCTCACAGCTATGTTTGATGAAGATTTTCTTGTTCCGAGGATATATTTACAGAAAGACAAATGTAATTTTTCTAAACTTGATTTATCAGTAAAATTAAGGGGGTCTATATTTGTTTTGGAAATATTTGCACGTTTTTCTGCTCTAAATTTTGTAACATAAGTATCCATATAAGTTGTTTCTGAATTATAAGTGGCTATTGGTTTAACTATAGAATCAAAAAGACTGCAAGCTACTTTAACTGGCAGATTATTTAAAGAACCAGTATAAGTTTTAATGGCAAACATCACTTTCCTTGCTTTATTTACAAGCTCTTCAGAGCTATGCAATAAGTTTCCATTTGATTTCACAAGAATTCCAAGAAATGAATACTCAGAGACATTTGACAAACTTTCATTTTTATATTTTGATAAAGATGTTTCCACTTTTTTATTATTTTGCTGCAGAATCATTGTTTTAGTTTTATTAATATTTAAAGTTAATTGCCATTTTTCACAATACTTTTCTAAGTTGTTCGGACTATTTTGTAGGCCTTCTTTACTTTCAGATAATATTAAAAGGTCATCAGCAAATTGTAAAGATCCTACTTTAGTATCAATTACTTCTAATGGACAGCTATTTTCATTTGAAAACTCTGCATCTAAATCATTAATAAATAAATTAAATAAAGTAGGACTCAATGAATCCCCTTGTTTAACCCCTTGTGTGATTTCAAAATATTCTGAATGCCACTCTTGATGCTTGAAGGCAGATTTTGTTTCCTCATACTGTCCTTTAATAATATTAAATATTTTTTTCCCTGCTCCTGCCTTATACAGTTTATAAAGTAAAGCTTTTCTCCAGACAGAATCAAAAGCCTTTTTTAAATCTACAAAGCAGGCATATATTTTATTTTTAGTTTTGTGTAAGTATTTGTTTATTAAAGACTTAAGCACAAATATACTATCAGAGGTTCTGTGATTTTTTCTAAAGCCAAATTGAGTATTACTTATAGTATTTTCCATCAGTTTAATCAATCTTTCATTTAATACAGCATTAAACAATTTTGGTAAGCAACTTATCAGAGATATTCCCCTGTAATTATTAGGATCAGTTTTTACTCCTGATTTATGCAATAAAATTAAGTATGAGTATTTCCATTTTGATGGGTAGATACCTGTATTCAAAATAAGGTTAAACAGTTTAACAATACTTTTGATAGATACATTTTTACTAAATTTTACTATTTCATTTATAATGGTATCTGGCCCAGGCACTTTTTCTTTTTTTAGCTTACTGATAACATTTTTTATTTCAGAGTATTTTATTGGAGCATCTGTTTCTCTATTAGATATTATGTTCTTTTCAATATTAACAAGTTGTTTTTCTATTTCCTCTTTCCATTTAATATTTACAAATGTGGGTTTTCCTTGGTCCTGAATATGCTTCGTAATTATTTCTTCATCTTTTAAAATTTCTGGCACTTCATTACCAGTATTTTTTTTGGTTTTTCATTCCTTTAAGTATTTCCCAATAATCTTTAGGTTTCTTATCAAAACTATCTGTTAATGAGTTAAATATTTTCTCTTTGTATTGTGCTTTTTTAAATTTTACCATTTTTTTAAAACTTTTTAACAATTCAAAATATTTCTGTTTAAGTTGATTATTTGGACATTTTTTAAGTTTATTTCCAATCCTGTTTATTTCTGTTTTTGTCTCATATACACAATTGTCTGACCATGCCTGTCTATCGGCGTTTTGCATTTGCGCCGATCTGCATTTCATTTGCGCCGATTTTTTCTTTCATTTGCGCCGATTTTTTTTTCATTTGCGCCGATTTTTTTTTCATTTGCGCCGATTTTTTTTTTTCATTTGCGCCGATTTTTTTTTTTCATTTGCGCCGATTTTTTTTTTCATTTGCGCCAATTTTTTTTACAGGTAAATTACAGGTGAATAGATATTAGAAGAAGTGGTATGAGTGCCAATGAATGAACTCTCAATCCAAGTCATGTTCTTTTTCATTTATCATTATAGACCTCCTCAGTTAGCCACTTGTACAAATTTAATGAATTATCAATCATAACTTGTATATAACTGTTGTCCCCTGCTCACCACGGGTAGTGGAAGAAGTCCTACAAGATACATCTCCAGACTTTACATTGACTGTACCCGCTGTCTTTCGGACATCTAAATTGTACCACATGGTTATGCTCGTTCTGTGTTTTGACAATAGAATCCGTGGTGACTCTGGCTGTACACGATTTTATGGTACATTAGTAAAATGTGTTTCAGGACACTTATCATCCGATATGTATGGCCCTCGATGATTAGAATTGACTCCTCGACTCGTTTCAGTGTGCAATATGTCTATCATGTTACTATGAAGTTTCAGAACAATATGAATCAAAATTAACATAAATGAACAGCATCTATAACCAGACTTTACCAATAGTGTAGTACAGTACATAGTACATGTACAAGTATTAACTTACCTGTAAATCTAATTAGGAGCAAATATAAAATCGGCGCAAATGAAAAAATGAAATCGGCGCAAATGAAAGAATGAATATTTTCAAAATCGGCGCAAATGTCATACGCCCCTGTCTATATTTTTTTCTCTTACTTTTAATTTTTTTTGTAATTTTACAAGTAATATCAGAGATATTTTCAAAAATGTTAGTTAAATTTTCAGTTGCACCATCAACCCCTTTTTGATTTTCCTGATACTCATTTAATTCAAACTTCATTATATCATTTTTTATATGCTCTGACATAAGAGCTTTAAGTAGCAAGTCATGTGAATTTTCAGTCCATTTATATCTTTTCAAATATTTCCATTTTTTTTCTATATGACTTTTAAGGTCAAATTTTTGTTTTATATTACAATTTAATGTTAACTGAATCTGTACAAGATCTGACAAGTAAGTAAAATCATCAGTTTTAAAGTATTTCACTGAGGACAGGAGACTTTCACTTATTAATGCATAATCTACAGCACTGTATCCATTTATTGACATATAAGTATAGTAGCCTAGGCTGTCCCCTATAAATCTGCCATTTAATATGCGTAACCTTGAGGCAATACATAGTTCTAATAAGGATTTACCTTGTACATTTGTTACATTATCTTGATTGTTTCTAGAAATTTCAGTGTCAACTTCATAATAATTTGGTATTAGATTTTTAGCATCAAAATTATTTATTTGACAAGAATCTCCTGTAATAAAATCAGGACATTTACCAGTCCTTGCATTCATGTCCCCCATTAAAAGTATTTTTCCTTGTCTTGCAAAAGTACTGATCTCATTTTCTAAAAAGCTATAATCATTTTCAAAATAGTTTGAATTTATAGGGGGAATGTATAATGCACATAAATATAAGTCTTCTTTGGAACCAAAGAATTCCTTTTCAAGTTTTAGCCATAATCTGTTTTGTGATTTTGTACCATTAATATTGGTTATACCTTTTGCTATTTCTTTTTTGTAATAGACAATAATTCCTCCACTATGTCGACGTGCTTTTTTTTTCTTTTTGCGTATTTTTGAGAAAGTATTATAATTTGATATTTTATAATCTTTACACTCCCCTTTCCAGGTTTCAAGTAATATATTTATGTCACTTTGAATTTTATCTATAAAAAAATCATCTTGAATTTTGTCCCCAAGGCCACGCACATTCCAAGCAGAAATAGTTAAATAGCGTTTATTCTCATGAGTTCCCATGATCAAATTCCTTCCTTTTTTTTTTTGGTAAACTAAATGTTTTTGTAAAATAATTAAATAAATGGTCTGAAAATAAATCATTATAAGTTTCATTGTTATAGTTTTCATTTGAGTTTTTCTACTGCCAATTATTGACTTAAGAAGATGACTTTGGTTTATCTTTAAAATATAAAACTCTTCATTGTCATATATATGATATATTCATATTTCAAAACATTTACCATACATTTGTACATATAAGAAATATCAAGCAATAAACAATATGTCATCATTTAAACAATATCTGAGGACAAAGAAAGATAACTCAAAATTTTTGAATAAGCAAGTAAAAAATGTTTCTTTAACAACATTGACCGACTTATCCCCTTTTGTACACACTTAACATTTAGAGAAAGCGCCAAACATTTCTTGATATTTTCTCCAACCAATTTTTTTTTATGTTTTTTTTTTATTATTCTCTTAGTCTTGTTTTGAAAGTTATTTTCCACATACTCTATCCACTTTGCACTTCATTTATTTTTCGGTTGCACGATAAAAGAACATGTTTTTGTTAGCGACAGAACGAATATCACTGGTTCATTACTTGCAGACACTTATTTTGTCTCCACCCAACTTCTCTATTATTCATTTTGCCCCGGTGTTATATACAGTCCGCCAAAAGTTAAGCACAAACTATTGTTATTGCATCACATCTTTTTTTCCATTTAAAAAAATTAACTATTCCTCGAAAAAGACAAAAGGGGGTCATAAAATATTCATGTGGTTCATAAGTGTCATAAACTTAGAAAACACGTCAGGGAATTCCTCAGTTTTGATAAAATGCGAATTCTCTGTATTCCGATAATTTATTTCTGTCATATAAGAACTGAAGTGGAGTTTTTCTCATATTTCACCGATATGAAACTGATATTTGATATTGTACTCTCATAAAGAAATGGAGAACCATCTAGGTCGTTTAATTATCATTTAATAAACGTTCTTGTTTCAAATCACAAGTCTAAGGTTTGTTTATATAATTATGCGCATGCGTATAGTTTTCTTGACTTCAAGGGTTATCAGATTGCCTGTTTGCTCTGGATTCCCAACTCCATTGATTAATTTGAAACTCATGGGATCCTTTCTATCTCTGTCTGCCATTGAGGGTTATTGTTGTTGCATAATTTTAATACATGCATCATTTAAATTAAAATAAATGTAGTCCACATCGTAAAAAGTTGTAACTACAACATCCCTTCAGCCAAAATAGAGTCTTCCATATTATCGTTTCGAATTGTCTTCCCTCCGTAAGTAACTACTGTCAAAATCAAAATACGATACGACTCGTCGAGAAAAATTAACTCGTTAGATGTCGATAAAGTCGTATTATATTAAAAACGATCGCATTTTAAACAGAGGAGTGTGTACAGAAAGGAGTCATACCCACTGACCCAAAGGAAACTAAATATTTAAAGAGTTAAAATGGGGTTCCTCCTAGAATTAACGTAGGAGAATAAGTGATAAGATACGAAGTGAAATACCTTCTCTCACTCTCAGTGACTGCTGTGGAAAGTAAACTTGGAATTGATAGTACAATAATAAAACACAATAAGTAAACAAATGTACATTACTCATACACTTGTATCCGGGATTGGCTATTTTTAAAGTTGAGTAACTATTCAGATTACGAAAATTACATTTTACATGTGCAGTTGAATTAGTTTTGAAAAAAATACTTTCCAGCTGTACCAGGGCTGCCTACAATGCGTGAGACTAACGCATGATCATATTTTTTTTGCGGCATTATCCTTTGATCTATTGTTTTTTCTCTTTGATTTTTTCAATTTTGGCCAAATCTCACGCATTTGCTTTATGAAAAGTTGGCAGAACTGCTACACATGTGTCAATGAAAACAATGGCAATCGTATCCCTCAGAGCATTCTGATTAAATCATGTCAGTACCGAAATACTGACTACTGAGCTGATGATACCCTCGGGGACTGATAGTCCACCAGCAGAGGTATCGACCCAGTGATTTGAAAAATTAAAGTTTCACTGCGATTTGATTTTTTTTACAACAATTAATCACTCAATATCACTAAAATTTTCTACAAATAATCTTTGGTATGTTCGCTAAATTAAATGTCAATATTTCAATATTTGAGTCAATGTGTAACAACCTCTCTTCCGGTACAGTTTCATAACACGGCGTCTCATATTCTGTATAAGCCTTCTATACTTTATTTGAAGAAATCTATTCCATCACCAATAACTGCCACTCTTACATCGCCAAGATTTTGTAAAAATGGATCTCTGCGATTGAGATTTCTAGCCAATGGCATTCCAGACATGTACGAAAAGGTTTATGTACGGATACATGGAAGGCCAAAAGATAGTGTCAATTGCTCTTTGGACTCGGTTACAACTAGCCCTGTGTGGTCTAGCGCTGTCGTCTATGTACAAAGGTCCTGATCATGTTGACGCAAGTAGGTGAGTAACAAAATGAGGGACTACAATTTTTGTAAGCACCAGATTTCTGTATGTCTGTCCGTTTATGTTTCCCCGCAAAATATCCATACCCAGCTTAAAACGGTATAAAAAGCAACCACATACTGTAACCAACACCGAATACAGTCGTTGAGCAAACGTTGTTTTGGTCATAGGCCGTTTTATTTTCCCGCCCAATTCGTATTATGGTGTCTACTTGTCGTAACAGAAACCGAGTCACTCTCATCTGACCAATGAGTTTGTTGCCAGTTTCTCATGTTCAAGCATCGATAGTCATTATCCCATTGAAACCTGACTGTACAGTGTCTGACAATGACGATGTGATAAACATTGAAATGTCACCTATGCTTCCAGTTCTGCTACCGGCATTTGACATGCCAATTGCTTGCCAACGTACATGTAGCCACATACAACTTACGCCTTGCCATATTGGATTAATATATGATGAAGGTAAAATTTCACCTGTATGGGGGACAGAAGGAAGATATAGTTAAAGCTATAGAACCTTATTTGTAAACGCTCAGATGCATTTTAATAAAAAGTTTCTTGACAGATTTATCGGATTTTTTTGGGTCTTAATGAAACTTTTTAGTCTATGTTTAAGCAATTCATAACACCAAACATTAATATTTTTTCGCATTAGTTAACAAAGTATTGCCGGTTATATATCGGTGGTGCTTAACTTTTGGCGCATTGTAGATAATTAATTATATGTACAATATGTAATAATATTTCAAATTAACTCACCAAAATATATTTGTTTAACATTCAATGTTTTGGTTTGGAATGATATTCTTCATTTGTTAAATTTCAAAAGAATGTTCTTTGTATCTCACGGACGAGGGATGTGCAGGATTTGTGACAGCTTACGACGAATGAGCTCCCGTAAATTAACACTCAGTCAACTGTTCTGTGAAATACGATTCGCATGTATCTCTTTTTCCTAATACGTCACTATAACACAACGGTATTTTGTTTGAAAATTTATATGGAAAATACCCTATCAAATGGCAACATTAAAAGCTCTAACACATCAATCGAATTTAATTAACAGTGTAAATGTGTCCCTTTGTATTATATGATACCACTACCTGATTTCATACAATTGAGAATGGAAATTGGGAATGTGTCAAAGACAAACAACCGAATGCCACTAATTGATCTTCCACACAAGCAAGAAATATAACACCCCGAGGCGGGGTTGAGCTGTCCCCTTTACAAAATATGTTCTAATTCATTGAAGATGAACGTTATACTAAACTCCAAAACAAATACATTGATGTTAAGGATGTTGGTTCCCCCATTTTTTGATTTTTTGCCAGATTTTCAGAATCCTCTGGTTTTATCCATGTATTGTCATTATAAAATTTTGCCCACTAACCCCTCCTTTTCTTTTCATAATTTTATTACATAAAGTTTAAAAAGTCATATTTCAAAATTTTATAAAATTCTTGTTATTTTTTCATAGTTTTTGAAACAAATAAGGTGCCAATGTTAAATATATGAAAAATCTAGAGAGAATTATTTCCCGCCAAATTTTCAATGGCTTATATCTCGAAAATGAGCACACGGACCCTCCATTTTTTTTCTACTTTTTGAGTTTCTTTATTAATATACTATCAATTCATAATAGTCTTTTAAAACGCTTGTTATTTTTTAACAGAGTAGCGAACATCCTTAAGTACGTAATCTTTGTCAGGTCCTCGGTGGACAAGTGGTCTAAATAGTTCTACAACTGTAATCACCAGCCAGTCAACACTAAGGTTATGAATTCGTACCCCGCTCGTACTGTTGCACTCGACTCCAATCTTAATTGACTAGGATTGTCAGTTTTACAATCGAACGACGGTGGTTTTAATATTGGCGGTTCTAAAGGGGTTTCAATGTTTCACGATGTTTCAGGGATTAGAAACTCCACCCTTTCAGATGTCTGAATGAGTTTTGTTAAATAATTCAAAAGTTATTTTTTTTTACTAAAAGATTACAAGTTAAAGAAGATTTTTTTTTGCTTTTGGAACAAATAACTTTATAATGCTTCGTGATAAAGAAATTGCTGTTATAGTAATCGAAATCCATTATGTTACGCCTTTTTATCGAAAATTGTACATATTAATTAAAAGAGTTATCTCCCTGAACCAAGGTCTACCCCCTTAAACAAACAGATAAACTAAATTAGAAACAATTTTTATTCTAGTTGAAAAGAATCATATCAATTCAAAAAACTTTACTTGATTAAGCGAATTGTCTAGTTAATTCAAATAGTGTACGAAAATTTAGACCAATATATAATACTAGTAGTAGTTTGCCCATCCAAATTTGCTTCGGGACAACTATTACGAAGACCAATCTTACCAGAACAGTTCCAGACAACACGATAAACTTCATTGTTTTATAACTTAACGCTTAAAATATGATGACTGCATACATACATGTATACACCCCACACATAAAACGGAATCTCTCAGCAAGTCGAAATTTCAAAATCTAAAGAATTGCGTCACACAGTGTTATTGTAAATTGTCAAATAATAAATATAGCTACTATATGAGAAAGGTTAAAATTATATCAGGTTAATTTGACCTTATACATTGAAAAGTATTGCTGGCTGGTATAAAGTACTCCATTACTACATTTGATCTTGGTTTTTCTGGTTTTGCTTTGCCTTCAGACTTTGACTCTCCAAATCACTTCCATACTTTTCACTTCCAAAATGTATATCTCGTGGATACTTGAAGAAGAAAAGACCAGATTTAAGTGTCATTTGGTTAATTCAGTTAGAAGTTAGAGGCGGAAGACACCAAAAAGACATTCAAACTCATCTATACTATTAAACGAGAAGACCTCATTTTGTGTGTCGCTTCTCTTCCTTCCGCCATAAATTAATCATCATGCCTCTGTGTTCTTTATGTAACATGCATAGTCGCATTTTTCATCCATTCTTATGATTATTCTGATTGAGTTATTTTGGGAGAAAAACGACAAAATAGGTGTCCGGATATTGTTTCCGTTATTAGACTGACTTTTAGTCATAGACAAGTAATAGCTCTTCTAAAAAGCTTGCCGTATTTTAGCTGATTATATTGAGATCAGTGGTTTGTGAGTAGTTTATTTTTATTGGAATATTGCACTTCAAGCAATATGAAAACGTAGCTTTTTTCTACTAATTTGTCATTTTTCTTGTATTATTGGTGGACCCGTGTTATAATGGAAGGAGACTTAATAAAATTGAGAATGGAAATGGGGAATGATATTATAATAAAATGTATTCTGTGTCTATAATCAACTTGATAAAAATAGCATATAACCTACACATACCTTTGAGGATTACTACTTGACAAAATGGACAACAACAGAAGGCAGTGGCGGATCCAGAGGGGGACGTAAAGTGTGTACGCCCCATCCCCCCCCCTTTTTGCTCGTTTTTTTTTAAATGATTAATCATACGCGACTATGTGAACTTTGCCATTTCCTGTGTACTCTTTTATTTAATTTTTATCCGACAAGTCTTTACTTATAGATATTTTTCGCTGGAATTTACTGATTGACAAAGTCATGTGATTCGCTATGGTGGAGGTGACCAGTGCTTCGAAAAACGTCGCTCAGTCATTTTGAAATTCAAATTACAGTAACACATTGCTTAAGCTGAGGATTACAATCATGACACCTTCAAAGCGACATAGGATTGAGCAAGAACGTATTGACTTCTATTTCACTATTCCACCAAACAGGAAGTAATACTCTATAGACTATGAAACAGTCTCATGAAAAAAGTTCCATGGCAATATTATTTACCTACGAAAACATGTTTAACCCCAAACGCCATTGTCATGATTGATATGGACTATATAAAATTGCTGTTTGGTGTGAACCAAGCTTTGCGTTGAAGACCAAACTACAACCTTTAATAGTTTACTTTTATAAATTGTGACTTGGATAGACAGTTGTCTTTGGTACTTACATGTATATGAGATCCAGTAATATCTATCTACAAGATTGAGAACACATTTTTTTGTAATAAATTTAAAACATATTTAATTCTGTAATATCTGATAATATGTATCAGTTATTTGTGATTTTTCATTTAATGTGTACTCTCTGGTAATGTCAGTATCAGCATGATCAGTTGATTGGTTGTGATTAGAATCAAAGCGCTGTAAGCGCTGAAGGCAGTTAACCAAAAACCAAGGCAACCGTAATTATGAAAACTGTGACAATGTTGCCTCAACATTAAACATTCATATATAGTACATTCATGTTTATCTAATGATTTATTTATTAAGGCAAATAATTTATATGTTGTCAAGGTTTCAAAAGCAATGCATATATCAATGTATATTTTTTTATGGTGAGTCTGCAGTGGTACAAGTTCCCAATGATTGCAGTTGTTCTACTTGGTAGTTAACCTTGGTTTTATTTGACTGCTAGAAGTTCAATTGGACTTAGTATGAACATGTAATTATATGAATGGACTGGTTTCCCTGGAAAGAAAAATGAGTTTGTGTTCTATAGTACAAAAGTTATGAGACACGAATCAGACAAATGTTCACTACAACAGTGATCAAAGGTGAGGTCTGACTGACCTGCCCATAGTAAATGTAAATGATTTGTTATTTTGTCCCATACATATGAATATATATAATTTAGGGGTGGGGATCTCAACGGTTTTCAAACAGGTAGGGGTAGGCAGAGGATTTAGGGGGCAGGGGCCCGCCCCCCCTCCTTTTGGGAAAAAAATTGGTTGCTTATATAGGGAATTACTGGAGCGGGCCCCACTTAGGTCGGTCAGTTGGCCCCACTTATGAAAATTTCTGGATCCGCCAATGGGGGTAGGGTGACCCTAGGGACTTCCCCTACATTTCATTTTATTTGTTATATTGTCCCATACATGAGTATATATGGTTTAGGGGTAAGGATCTTGACCATTTCCAAGTTCTCAAACAGGAGGGTGAACAGTGACCTCAGGGACTCCCCCTATCTTTCATTTGAATTGTTATATTGTCCCGTACATGAATATATATGGTTAAGTGGTGGCGATCTCAACGGGTTTCAAATTCTCAAACAAGAGGGGGTGGGGTGACCCAAGGGACTCCCCCTATATTTCATCTGATTTGTTATTTTGTCCCATACATATGAATATATATAATTTAGGGGTGGGGATCTCAACGGTTTTCAAACAGGTAGGGGTTGGCAGAGGATTTAGGGGGCAGGGGCCCGCCCCCTCCTTTTGGGACAAAAATTGGTTGCTTATATAGGGAATTACTGGAGCGGGCCCCACTTAGATCGGTCAGTTGGCCCCACTTATGAAAATTTCTGGATCCGCCAATGGGGGTAGGGTGACCCTAGGGACTTCCCCTACATTTCATTTTATTTGTTATATTGTCCCATACATGAGTATATATGATTTAGGGGTAAGGATCTTGACCATTTCCAAGTTCTCAAACAGGAGGGTGAACAGTGACCTCAGGGACTCCCCCTATCTTTCATTTGAATTGTTATATTGTCCCGTACATGAATATATATGGTTAAGGGGTGGCGATCTCAACGGGTTTCAAATTCTCAAACAAGAGGGGGTGGGGTGACCCAAGGGACTCCCCTATATTTCATCTGATTTGTTATATTGTCCCATACATGAATATATATGGTTTAGGAGTGGGGATCTTGACCATTTTTAAATTCTAAAAACAGGAGGAGTCGGGTGACCCCCAGCAATTCTTCCTATATTTCATTTGATTTTTCATATTGTCACAAACATGAATATATATGGTAGAGGGGTGTGGATCTCGACCGTTCCCAAGTTCTCAAACAGGAGGGGGTGGGGTAACTCCAGGGACTTCCCCTATATTTCATTTTTTATTTATTATATTGTCCTATACTTGAATATATGCAGGGGTTGATTCAGACGGGGGGAGGGTTGCTGGCTTGCACACCCCTTAAATTTGCAAAGCATGGGTCGTTCTCAGCTTAATAAAGAATATTCCGATAATTTTACCTCAAATTTTTTTTAGCCTCGCTCTGCTCAGCAAAATTTAAGTTTGCGCCCCTCCTAACCTTATATCCTGGATCTGCCCCTCATATGGTTTAGGGGTGGGGAGCTCGACCGTTTCCAAGTTATCAAACAGGAGGGGGTAGAGTGGCCCAAAGAATGCCACCTATATATCATATGATTTACTTACATTAAGGTATATATAATATAGTTGCATTATTTGTGAAAATAAAGAAAGAAACTTTCAGCTACTTTAATTGACCCTTCAAAATTGAGAAAAACAAATAACCCTTCGAAATTGCAGTAGTATGTTTACACTTTAAAAGCATCTCGCATGCATTATCATCATTTATCATTTATAAAGAAAATTTAGACTGTGACCATGAACACGTATATTGTTAGATATACTGTTCCCAGCTGTCACTTTGTATTGGATTTTTAAATTAAAATTTGTCAAAAAGTAATTTTGAGTTTCTGAATAAAATATTTTTCTGCTTTTTCTTTTTTTTACATATATCTTTTGGTTTACAATTCTAGTGTTTATATTCATTTACCATGCATAGATGTATTTTTTCACCTGCTTGGATTTATTTTGTAAATGATCGCCAAATCCGGAATTACCCTTATCCGCTTCCGGAATCGGATCCGATATTGTAAAATTTTGTCTTCAAGGCCGCCATTGTTATGTGTTTACAATGTTGTTTTTGTCAATCAGATACGGTCCATCAGATACGATTTTACTCGAATTTATACAATATTTGTCGGCGATATTCTGTATAAAGCTATCGGTTGAACAAAATGAATATCGCTGTCACGACTAATAATGATAAAAATAAGTTTTTAGCTCGTTTAATTGGAGACTTTGGTGAACATGGTGGAAGGTGACTACGTCGGGCGTAGCTAGAAACCAACTATCCTATTCGAAATTCCGCTTGCAAAAGTGGAAGGTCGCGGACCTCGGCCCACAGCTAATTTGCACACCTGCCTCCAAATTGAAAAGCTACGAAAATTTCTTTTTCTAATTTGAAATTGCCGCCAACAGCATGAACAGTTGAACTTATTATATAATAGACTACTGACGTAGTTGTACTACGTATGGATGACAAACAATATTCCTACGACTTTTGTCATTTGGGAAATCTAAACTACTTGTCTTAAGAGATTTTCGGCGATTAAATATTTCATACAATTGTTCTTTGACATCTTAGCTAAAAGCACAAGTCATAATGAACTACACAAGGATTCTTAATAAGCACTACTTCCTATGTGTAACTTTAAAACTTTTGGATAAATCGACGATCATTTAAGGTTTTTCTGGTCATATTTTTTGTAATCCAGAATAAAAAGTATTAAAAAAGTGTTCAATTAGTTATATATAACATAGTAGCGAGCTAGATAATAACAATGGCAAGTATTTCAGCATTTATTGGGTAGAACACAAATCTAGAGTGCTCGCATAATGCAGCTTAACTGCATAAAAATGGGGCAGTTTACAATTGTCATGTGCAGGTACACCACATGTGGATCTTCTTTCCCCTCTCATTTATAAAATTGTGCATGATATTTATCACAGAAACCAACCAGTATTTTGGTGAATGAAACACTTGTCATATTAAATTAAAGTCAGAGGTGGAGTTAGAGCGTTTTCCGGGGAGCCTGGGCCACCCCTTTTTTAGGAAAAATTTTGTTGTTTTTATAGGGAATCACTGAAGCATGACTGGAGTTGGCCCCTTCTTAGGCAGTCAGTAGGCTCCCGCTTATGAAAATTTCTGGATCCACCACTGAAAGTTTGAGTAAAGTTAATAGATAAGGATTTATGACAAATTATGTTGAAATTTGCACAGATAATGAATGAAAAATCTAGTAAATTAAAAAATAGGCACTATTATTAAAAGCTTTCCTTGCTTATTCACAAGGACATATCATATCCTCCATGCTATTCCGATCTGAGTTTTTATTCATGATACATGTACATACATGTAGTCTGGTGCTGTTCCAAGTAGTCTTCTTTTTTCTGTTTCTTGAGAAGTATTTGTTTTACCTGTTCAGTCACTGTAAAGTGTTACAATTCATATTTAAACGCAACACATAAATAGTGACCAAAAAGGTATGGCTATCACATGAGAGAAGCTAGAAAAAAGTCAAATGTATACATTTTAAACATTTTTGTGGGACCATGAAAATGTGGTATATAGATAGATATGCATAGATAGACCATAGAACAAATAAGAAAACAATTCAAAGGAGATGTACAAGTATGTAAGATGAATTATGAAAAAAAAGGACCATGGCCAGGGGCCCCAAACTTGATAGCATTTGGTGTTGAACAGGTAAAATGTTTGCAGTGACAATAAATATAGCCTTTGTTAGAGGTGACCCAGGTCGCCTTTCTCTAAATCAGCTATATTAAACATATTTCTGGGCCAGGTTGAAAAATAAATGAAAATGACTTTAAAAAAAGCTAATAGAAATACACCAAATTTGGGAGACATCTATTTAAATGTTTGAAATAATAAGAAAGTTGACAAGAACTAAGCTTTTTCAGATAATATACAGACTATTGCAGTCAGCCTATAATAGACTCTTTGCCTCCTGAAATGTTTGCTTATACACTGTGCTTTCCTATAATGATTTAAAATCAGTGTGATAGTTTTCATGAAGAACACTGAGCGTACAGGTATTATGACAAGATAAATGTTGTGTTACATGTACATGTACATTGTATCTACCCAAATAAGTAAAATATAAAAATTCTTGACTTCTAAAACCAGTGATTGATCTCCTGATTTATATCTCATCACTCTATGCAGATGCTGTGTGAAAAAATATTGACTTACCAGTATGCTTCTATCCATTGAGTTGATTTATTATTAATTATTTTGCTTTGGATACACCTTATTGCTACAATATGTATATGTCTGCCATTACAAACTGTACATGCATGTACATCACATATATTCCATGTAAAATTTTGATGTTTTAATACAAAATATATGATGCCACAATGGAAAAGTAATTGTTGTATGACGTTAATGGTTAAAATGGGACAGATTCTCAGGTCAGCTGGGACAATAAAGGGGGGGGGGGGGAGGGGGCTGGGGGAGGGGGCGACTTCTCCAGTCATGCTTCAGTGATTTCCTACATAATCAATCAAATAGTATAATGTTCATCACGAAAAATATACTAAGTGTAAGACCTGATGATCATGATGTGAATAAATTGAAATCAGACATATCAAATGAAGTTTTCAGTGCTTTTGATATATCAATGGGCAATCTGAAGAGTTAAGCTTTTTTTGACTGATTTTTATAGTTTGTTCTTATGTTGTACTGTTATACATGTACCACTGTCCAAGGTTAGGGGGAGGATCGGAATCCCGCTAACATGTTTTACCCCGCCACATTATTTATGTATGTTTCTGTCCCAAGTCAGGAGCCTGTTAATTATACAAATTACTGTTCTATTTTTAGAGAATAGCAATAATACATAAATGTACAGTTTCTTACCAGAATAGCAACATAATTTCAAAATTAAATCATCACATTGTCACATGATTATATAATCTGTACCAAATTGACAGTTTGTGATGAGTTATCATCATAACTAATCACTATAGCAAATGAACACTTTATCACAATATGTACCTATAACCTAGTATCATGATTTCAATCCGAACCCACTTACGGACGCGTTGAACATATAATGCATGCCACTCATTAATAGCCAATCAGACGTTAAAATGACCTTCATTTCCCCCATAATCATTCCGGAAACAGCCACGAAGCAGCCATTAGATAGTATTTATAACCAATGAAATAACAGAAATACCGTTAACAGATTTACCCGAACCTGACGTTTAGCCTCTGACTAATCAGACCGTATCACCATGGTGATACGGTAATAAGACTTTCGGTTTTAAACATGCACAAGAATAACCAATCGTATGATAGATTACAAAAATGAAAAATAAATAAGCCAATCAGAGCGTTCTCCATATCATGGTTTTTAGATCGCAAGAACCACAACTATTATACCTCCTTTGAGACAATTATGTTTTCGCGTTTATCCACCTGTAGGGAAAACGGTACTATTTATTCTGCCATAGGCGACAATATTAACATTTTCTAAATTTTAAGATAAAAACCTGGATAAAACAGTTATATGTTGTGTTAGTACTTTATTATTGTGTTTTAAAAATTAAAGCCAAATAGTATCATGACCAACTTCCAACGGAGCTTGTTTATGTTATCCATGCCCACCGTCATTTTGCACCAAATTTATGAAATTTTGCAAGTCTTTTCGAATAATTCTCTAGAAAATATTTCAATAGGATTCAAAATTTACATTGTAAATATACACACTGCAGTTATTCATAGATAAATACAAAATATATTGTACCCTTACATCCAATCACAGCGCTCCTAATTTGACTTCCTTCACCTGCCTTGGGTACACAAAAGGCCAACCTAATGCTAGGAAAATTAAATACTACCGTTTTCCCTGTAAACTACGATTATACTACTATAATATACAGAGACTCTCTGTATTCTGTCTACTTTTTTCTGAAATATTTACTATCTAAGGGATCATACCAGTTGCATATATATAGAAATAAGTAAAACATGATGAAACAAGAATGTATCCATAGTATATGGATGCCACATCGGCACTATCATTTACTATGTTTAGTGGACCGTGAAATTGGGTAAAATCTCTAATTTGGCATTAAAAAAAGATCATATCATAGGGAACATATTTACTAAGTTTCGAGTTGGTTGGACTTCAACACCATCAAAAACTACCTCTACAAAATTTTTACCTGAAGGGGGACAGACGGACGGACGAACGAACGAATGGACGAACAGACTAGAAAACATAATACCAATAAATGGGGCATCAAAATTTATTGTTGAAATGGAAAATAGTGATATGGCCAAAATGAAAGTAGGGTAGAGATTAGAGGGAGGCGTCAGGATCGGGTGTTTTTAAGCTCGGGATTTCGGGATTGATCTTTACGGGATGCTAGAATATAATTTTTTTAATTTCGGGATGTCGAGATATGAATTTCGTTAAAATACGCACCTCGGGATTTCATTGTTTAAGCCCGGGATCTCGGGATCAGGGCCCCTCAGACCACCCCTCAAATGAGCCTTAGTCATTTATACGAGATTCAAATCCTACCATTGGCATTTTAATAGGGCTCTCAAAAGGAAAAGCACTGATGGGTTGTCCTAGAAGCACCTTTTATTAGAATAACAATGGTCTGTAAGCAGTTTCATTTATTTCATGTTTGAAGCGGTGCAAATTTTTAATTTAATTTGACTTTTACCAAAAAATGCATTGTAGCAAAGGGAAAGAATAATTGTGGTATATGGCCAGAAACACGAAAAATAATTGAATTTAACAGAAAGGAAACACATAACGGACTTTGGAAAAAAGGGAGAGGGCCTTTGATACCTTATATGAAATTCTCCAGTCATAATATCTTTTACAAAAATTCATCCTACAACAGTTTACAAGGGTGCTGTATGTGCCCGCGATTTCGCGGGTGTGTTCTAGTAAGTCTAAAACTAACTAACAACGTCATTAAGGTGGTATGGGTGTCTTCCTCCATCTTGGATTGTAAAAAACAGAGAAACAAAGGTCCAGATTTTCCATCAAGTTAGCAAAATTTGATGCAGGAATGCAGATGTTTAATGTACATTTTCATTTCAAAGTACCAATTTATAAGAATATAACTTCTAAATATTGATATTTTTGCAAATGTTAATTATTTTTGGTTGTTTTTATTTATTTTTTTTTTTAAATTGGCATTTTAAGGGGAGGTAGCTCTAAAAAAGTGCATTTTCTGAAGGATTCTGTATGGAATTTTCCTATTTTGAATTTTAGCCGGAAAAAAACGTACGGTGGCCCTATCTTTTCTTTTGATATTCTCAAAGCAGTGTCTGAAAGCTATCTTTTCCTGAAGTATTTAACAATTCTATCATTTTGTTTAGTTTCTAATTACAAAATGGTGTTTTTTCCTGTATAATCCATACAAAATGTGTCATTTTGTCCCGTCCTGTAGCTTGAGAAAATGCACGGTGACCTATCATTTTTATTATATTTTTCAACATGTATCAATAGATACAACGTTTTGGCAAAGTATGAACAAATTCTATCATTTTTATTTTAGACTCCCATACCACCTTAAAATGCTTTTAAAATTATTTTACTCCTACATAATTAACCGACGAATAATTTTGCCATAACGTATACACTATATCTTAACCTTAAAAGAAGTTAATGAAAGCATTGACTTAAAGTGAAAAGATCAGAAAAAAAAATAAGCACCCGAAAGACAAAACAACATAAAACGAGAAGAAGATACTTAGAGGGTAACAAAAAACCATAAATTCCAAGAAAAAAAAACTGACAAAACAACAAGATCTGACAAACTACAGACCCCATTCTAACTATACAGAAGAAGAAGAAAATAGCAATCAAAACCTACTAAAACCCGGGGGGTAAACTAAGATGCGACGGGAGTTTCAGCAGGTTCTGCTCCATCACTACAGTATACGCTTGTCGGGAGTTTCAGCAGTTACTGCTCCATCACTACAGTATAAGCTTGTCGGGAGTTTCAGCAGTTACTGCTCCACCACTAAAGTATAAGCTTGTCGGGAGTTTCAGCAGATACTGCTCCATCACTACAGTATACGCTTGTCGGGAGTTTCAGCAGTTACTGCTCCATCACTACAGTATAAGCTTTTCCTGGTTCTTATTCAGGTAATTCACCTGAATAAAATATTTCACCATTTTTTTCATAAATTCTATATATCTAAGTTTTCCACAAATTTTACCGCATATTATTTTTTGTAAATCAAGCGATATTTAGAAAAGACTAAAACACACTACAAATTAAATACAACTTGTCGGAGTTATTGTTGATATATCAAAGTTTGAGTACAACACTTTTAGTTGAATATAGTCCATCCATGCCAAGAGCTGTAATTGTTATATACATGGTCATTCCTTTGGAAATTTTAACTATTGAAAAAAAAACCCAGTCAAAATAGGTGTAATTTTACTACCCTTACGATATATAATTGTATTACTTTTAAAATATATTACCACCTGCATATTTCACGTTTTCCAAGTCAGATCCATGAGGGTATGGATTGGGAGGGGAAAAAAAGGGGGGGGTCGTCCTTCATTTTTTCAGACCATTTTTCTCACGGGCTATACTTTATTTATTTTGCCCAATATTTTCTATTATTTATATTTTAGCACCCTATTATTCTGTATTCCTTTCCCCCCCCCTTTATTCTGTACTTTTTGCCCCTTATTCTTTAATCTGTAAACCCCCCCATCCAGACCCAGATCCATTATGTCCTGTTAAACCGGCATCCAATAAGGCCGTTAGTTTTCTCGTTTGAATTGTTTTACATTGTCTTATCGGGGCCTATTATAGCTGACTATGCGGTATGGGCTTTGTTGAAGGCCGTACCGGTGACCTATAGTTGTTATTGTCTGTGTCATTTTGGTCTTTTGTGGATAGTTGTCTCATTGGCAATCATACCACATCTTCTTTTTTTTTTATATCCATACAACAAAAATACCATCCGTATCTCGAGATCCACTTGAAGTCATTTGTTTTGGTATGATCATTTTCTTTACAAAAATTGGTATCCACACAAATTTATAGTATCTGTACTGTATAGATAAAACAAAAAACAAACAAAAACATTGTAGCAGCTTGGCCCATGGGGAACTTTTTTCTCTTTTAACCTTTTTCGGGGTTAATATTTGCAAGGATTTATATCGACCCGAATCCAAACGTAAACGCGTTCGAAACGAACACACCATGTACCACTAAGTTCAAACAGTGGGGAATTTATACTTTTAAAGAAAGTTCAATATTTATTCTTCTGATATTTTGTTCCAATAAATTCTTTGACGTACTTCTCATAATTTACTGTAAGGTTTTTTCAAATATGGGATAGTTTTATAGGCTAAAATTAAAAAAAAAAAAAAAAATGCACGACCATGCCACTGATAAAAACATGCTTGCTACTTTTAAATAAACAAAATTTTAAGTTTCGCGTGCCTCATATTTTTTAAAACATACATTTTTGAAAATATTATTGCTCAAAATTAACTAATTAATTAAGATGGTAGGTTTATATGTTATCTACAAACAAACAAATAAGTGCATGTTTTAACGTGTCTTTAGGGTCATATTGTGTAACGGTTCGTTATCATTACACTTTTTTTTATACTGAATGATTCGTTGCGACAATATCATATTTATCAAATGAATTTTGCATGTATTAAAGTATGCTTAAATATGTTTTTACCAATATACATATTGAATAATTTAACACCATAATATGCATAAAGCAACGTATAATATCCGTTGTATTTTTGAAATACTCTTGGAAGTATTTTGTACATGTAAGAAGTTTCATTATCTATAAGAAAGTGTTAATTGGTATGAAAATACAATTGCTCGACAAATGCAAAAAGCAGTGGGTGAGCATACGGATAGACGCGTCCGACTGCCAATTTGATATAGCATTTTTTAACTAGACTCAAGCTTGCAGCCACTTTTAGCAGCCAATCAAGTTAGCAGCCACTTTTTTCCAGCAGCCAATTTTGATGATATGTCTAAAAAATATATAAAACATTCAACAATGAGAAAATCCATAACCGTATATAGGATAAAACAAAACGTAGGCTAATAAAAAAAAAAAAACAAAAAAAAACCAAGAGATCTTATCTACACTACAGCAAGAAATGAAAACAAGCAAAACAGGGTTGACAGCAATCAAGGACAACAAATGGATTATAGGCTCTTGGCCTGAATCTCAAACGCGGATTCAAGGGGTCATGCAATACAAATACAATATATTTATATTAAGGCTAAAGGACATGTTTATACAATTCAATGATGAGCACAAATTAACATTATACACACAATAGATAGGTCCTGTAGTAGAGATCGAGACTGTCGTCGGAATTACATCGGAAAAGTGATAGGATTTGATGAGGATGTATAAGCTAGGGACAAAATATATGCCTTGCAACAGGCCATCTACGGACCCCTAATAGACTAGTTGCAAGGGTTCTTAAAGTGCAGAGAGCCTGGCACTCTCTCTACACGAGGCGTCGGATCTAACATCCCCATTCTGACTGGACGTGGCTACGTACTAGTACATCCGGCACAGCTAAACGGGCGCCTTACTTCGGCGAGGGTTTGACTGCAGGTCGGAAGAAGACCAAAGTGATAATATATTATTGTATATATTACCTAGTCACACTTTGGGGTCATAATGCGATTGGCTTAAACATGTTTGCAAGTCAATCATCTGCTTAAACTAAGACAGTGGTGTCAAAACACAAGATGAAAATAGACTTTACAAAATTCTTTCATGGATAAAAAAAAACATGTGGTTAGAAAGTTTTACTGTACCTGTCGAAATTCTTATTAAAAACGAGATATCATATAACGGTGATGTTTTTCTTAAATAGCCCGTGAATTTAGACACGTTCCATGTAAACTAATTGTTCATTAGAATAAACTTATTCTCCAAGGAAAAGTTATCAATTCAACAGTTACTGTAGTAAAATCTTTAAATATTGTTTTATCGGTACTAATATTGAATTTGTTTATGAAAAATCAAAACATTACTAAATATACATGACTATACACGCACACTTATGAGAACTCATGGGATCGTACATCCTCGCGATACTTTTTACTTATAATTTTGTATTGCTCAAGTTGAAATTAGCTTTGATATAACTATCAGTAACTACTTATTTCGGTGCTTTATGTGGATTTGTTTTAATGTTATATGTTATTGTGCCTCGTACCGATATTTAGAGTTAAGCCAATTACAACTGATTTGTACAGTTTGTTCTTATGTTGTTTCACCAGTGTCCCCGGTAAGGGAGAGGGTTGATGGCTCATATGTATAACCCAGTCGCATTCCTTATGTGCCTGTCCAATGTCAAGAGCATGAGTACAATGATTATATCTGTCATACTTGTTTTTCGTTAATTGTTTAGTTATAAATTAGGCCGTCAGTTTACTCGTTTTAATTGTTTCACATCTTTTATATCGGGCCCATTTCAGCAGAGTATACGGTATGTTTTTTTCCCCACATTGTTGAATGCCGTACAATGGACTATAACTGCTTACTACCAATTCATTTGAACTCCGGTGTATAGTTGTCTCATTGGCCGGCATACTACATCTACAAATTTTATATAAAAAAAAACAGTTGGAATGTTACCAAATGCAGTCGGCTAACAATGTTCAACGATCTCACTTGGCCACTTTCGTTTAGGTGCACTTGGACCAACATCTGCATTTGTAAGAGCCTCACATTTTGAAAAATACAAAAATGTAAGTTAAGGAATTTTTATCGTCTGTAATATATGTATTAAAACTTTTTTGCATCTGGAATAACGTTGTAATTCCTAGTCTTCAATATAACAATTGCCATCAAATGTGCGCTGGTCAAAACATTTCAATTTTGCCTTTGAATGACTGATAATTTCATGGTCTACTATTTCGTCAAAATTACAGATAAACATTTACAATAAAACACAGAAAAAAGGGTGGCTGATGCAATCTCGAATATTTTAAAAAGAAAGGGATTTGTGATGTTTTTTTGTCAACGAATTGTACAGTGATTGTTTTTAAGAGAGCAACGAACTCGACACATTTGGTGAAACGAACGGTACAGTAAGATAAAGCTTATTAGTATGACATTGTATTTATTCCGAGTTCTAGGGAACACTCGACGGTACGTAAGAAAATGCATGTACCAGGTTAATAATATGACAGCTGTTATCCTTTCGTTTGATTGTTTGAGCTTTTGATTTTGCCGTTTGATTAGGACTTTCCTTTTTAATTTTCCTTGGAGTTCAGTATTCTTGTAATTTTGCTTTTAAAGCTATAGTTTCAGCTTGCTAAACCTCTCACTTGTATGACGGTCGCAAACAAATTATATAATATTATATATGTTTACATAAAACAAACAGACACAATAGGTACACATGTCAAAATAGGTGTACAGCAGTCAACATTATGTTAGAATCTTATTCACTACACAAACAAGCAAATATGTTCACAACGATAAACAAAGAACATAAGCAAAAAAGAACGACTAGAATACAAAAAAATATACAAAAAAATACCATACATTTTTAGCTCATTTATACAATGACGGTATGTATAAGTACTGAGCCACGTCAAATGGATATTTCAAAAAATATACTAAACAGGAAAAGTAATAATTTATAGAGGCAAATCAAAGTGTACTATACTGGTTTATTAATATGACAAACAACATCCGGGGTATCCTAAATCCTGGTACCTACCGATGAACTAACATATGCAATAAAATGTTATGTGAAATTTTTTCTATAGTACTGAACAGGATAAAACTTTACTCATGCCAAGTATTTATTTATTCGAAACAAAGGTAAATTCTGCACATTTTTTGGAAAAGTGCAAATTTAACAAAGACTAATAGGGGAAAATCAATAGTGGTATTACACCTTCAAATTGGTATAATATATAAAATATAAAATATGAAAAAACAACCCAACAACTCGATATTTATTAAAGTAACTTTCTCGCGTTGTTAGCTGTAAAACGTGTTGACCTTTTCGCTGCTAACTGCATATAGATGCAAAATCACCAGATGTAATAATGGCATATTCCTTGAACGCCGTCACAATACATTGAATAATTTTTGGTTTAGTTCAAACTTTAATAATTAGGAAAGTCGTAGATACAAAGCAGAATTATTTTGTACAGCCCTTGGATGGTGTAAACCCCCCTCAAAAAAAAAAATACCAAACGTGTAAGGTGCTATGGTGTATGAAGAATGGTGTGATTGTGTAACGTGTATATAATGTGTGGTTACCAAAGTTTAAAACTATGCAAAATATTGATTAGAACAGATTTTTAATTTTATACAATAATTTACAATAATAATGTGTTAGGTGTATGGTGAAAAGGTGTAACGTGTATGGTGTAGTAGCACAGGGTGTATGGTGTAATGGTGTATGGTGAATTATGTATGGTTTACACCATCAAGGGATTGTATAATAAAATCTCCATTTTGTCTAACTACATTTGTGTCTTCCTGAATCTCATACAGTTTAACATATAAATATAGAGATATATATATATTCATTGCCAACAAAATAAGTCTACTAAAAACGTGATATTTTAGTTAAAACTTTAATAATTAGGGACATAGCAGTTTCAAGGTAACAAAAAACATCGATTCAAACAAATTAAAAAAAAAAAAAAAAAAAAAAAAAAAAAACACCACTCAAAGTTTTAATCATATTCTTACAAATATCTTGATAATCCGATATCGATAGTACACACGTTGTTTTTTAATAGTTAAACGTCAGAAAAATTAGTTTATTCAATTCATGTAATCGACCCTTGAAACTTGGTACAAGCCATAAGGTTCTATATATCATTTAAAATAATACAAACATGTAACACTAATACTTTTTCTAAAAGTTTAAATCTGCCTGACAAGATATCAACAGAGTGCATTCTTTGTTTCGAGATAAGAATTTTTCGGTTGAAGAAAAGGTTGGATATATGAAACCAATTAAATCAAAGTAAACGAATTTATGGTCTTAATTGAGCCATAAGTTTAGGGGGTCATATTGCATATGATCTTAAAATGTATACTGGTTTTGACCAATTAAAAAAGTGATTTTTTTTTTTCAATTTCGCATTTTGTTTCTTTCGGTCCAAAAAAAAACCCAGAGTAACATTCTGAACAACATGATGTATTTGTTTTACGAAATAGTATTGATCAGTTTGTACATTCCCGCGATTTAGATACATAATTGTTTCCGCAGAGTTCATTGTGCAAATTTATATCGTTATGACTCAGCTCACCATTGTATAAGTATCTGTTATGCATGATTTTCTTTGTTTTGTAACAATTTGGCAAAAATAACAATCCACAATAAGACAAAATTAATGTAGTTAAAATCAAGTGTATGCATGGATTCAAACTCAAGACCTAAACCATGTAGACCTACGATTCAAAACCCTAAACCAGGACGATTGGATAAAAACTAACAGTTCATTTCATATTTTTAAACATTCTGTCGGGGGCTAATAAAAAGTGTTTACTATACTGCAATATATAAAATAAGTTATCGCTATTTTGTGCATTTTTCGTTTGATCTTCTTCATATCATGCTACTCGCTTGAGATGGAAAGATTATCGCTAGAAACTAAGCAGACACGTGGCGTTGCTAACGAAATTGACATGAAATTGACAACTTGTCATAGGTAAAATAGCGATAGACAGATTGTCATAGGCAAGGCCGTAACTAGGCATCTTATTTTAGTGAGGCAAAATAATTGAGCCGAGCGAAGCGAGGCGAAATTTTTTTGGAGGGTATAAAATGAATGGTGCAAAATCCTGCATTCTAGGCATTTTTAGAGAGTTTGATAATGTTTTGAATTTGGACACTTTTTATATAATTTTTTGATATTTTTAGACTTTTACTAACACCAAATTTGTTTACAACTTTATTTAAATTTATATGTAAGATTATCAACCAAATATCACTGATTTGAGTCTGCTGCCAGAAAATAGAACAAACATCGATTCAGTAGACTTTGCCAAATTTTTCTATGGCCGGTTCAGTCAAATCGCTGCAGAATCATAATTTGGTCTGCTGATATCCTTATCGCGATGAACATGGAGCATGGCAAGACCGCACACTCTCTCGCCACTCATGCATGTTCTTTTCCAAGTTTTCAGTCGTTTCAGGGCAGTCTTTGTTTCTAAAGGTAGCACATTATCATCAACACAATGATCAATGTCTTCTTCCAATTCCTTCTCCATCAGCAATTCGGTATCAGCATCGGTAGTAACAGTTTTGTTTGCAAAAGGGAATTAAGCTTTCCTGTAAGCACCATCATACAGTCGCAGTTACAAAATATTAAACTTGCTTTTATGCTGACAAAGAGTAGACAAACTAGGGATAGAATGAGATAAGATACATGTATATGATTATATCTATAGAGTAAGTATATATGATATGGGTACAGGGGAATTAGAATGGAGTTTTTGACGTTTACATGTAGCATAGGCGGATGCAGCCCCCCCCTTTCATTGGAAAAATTTGGTTGATTATATAGGGAATCATTGAAGCATGACTGGAGCGGGGCCCCCCCTTAGGTCAGTCAGCGCCCTCCCCCCCTCTTGGGAAAAGTTCTGGATCCGCCACTGTGACAGTAGGTCCGTAATTATTTCTGGAAAAAGTTGGTGATATTTTAGTTCCAGAATCGTTGGGGGTGTCCGATTCCGAAACCCCGAATATAAAGAAACGAAATTCCGTAGTCCCGAATAAGTAAAGACAAAATCCTGTGTTAAAGGTTCTACCGTTCCTCAATAATATCAAATTGGAATATGGGATATTCTTTCAATTTTTAAGGTTAAAGAAACATGGATAAAAACTAATCCATGCATGTTTCATATTATTTATGTTTTATTTATCTGTAAAGAGAAAGATTAAAGTTCGTGAAATGAATACGTAGACAGGACTGCCCCTTGCGATGCCCATTACTTGATTTGTCAAAAGTTGGTGAAACGGAGAAATGAATACGCAGACAGGACTGCCCCCTTCCGAAGACCAGTACTTGATTTGTCAGTCTACTTATCGTTTTTGGATTGTTCTAATGAAGTTATATGCAATACTCAGACTCTGTTCACAAAAAAAACTAGTTTACTAGAATTATTCCTTCTTTACCTTCAGTGACTTTTTCTTTTTCTGCAAGAGCCTGTTTTTATTACTACAGATCCATGATGATTATCGTTACTAAGTTAATGTTATCAAGAAACATCACCCGTTGAGATGCTGAGTTATATCCAGGAAAAATAGTTTAAAAGCTCTGATTCTTTTCACGGATTTGGCTATACTTTTTGGACCTTTTGGATTATAGCTCTTCATCTTTTATATAAGCTTTGGATTTCAAATATTTTGGCCACGAGCATCACTGAAGAGACATGTATTGTCGAAATGCGCATCTGGTGCAAGAAAATTGGTACCGTTAATTTTATTAAAAGAAATGATGACAAGTTATAGAAATTAAGGTTGAGACAGAACAACAAATGACTTTTATATTTATATATATGTATAAAACAAAATGATCAGTGTCGAAATTTTAGTGAGGCAATTGCCTCACTTGCCTCAAGGGTAGTTACGGCCTTGATAGGTCATCTCAACTCGACTGCCTATCTCGCTTTCGCCGTCCCGGCTCAAGCGAGAAAATCAATCTCGTTGAGATGATCAACGATAATCTATCATTATTCGAGATGGCTTGTAAAACTAAGATTTATTGGCAGTATTGACCACAGCTTTTTATTATTAAACACAAATTTAAATATGTACACATATAGATTCAACGATATATATTGTTCAACTAGATAGATTCATAGATAACTAGATTCATAGATGTATAGATCATTTTTTGGTTACCTCTGGCAACCTACAGATAACTAGATAGATATATATAGATAGATAGATGTATGATCCTGGGATACAGCGATCAACTAACTTAGCTGTTGGATCCTGGGATACAGCGATCCACAAAATGTACTTTTAATATCACTAAAATATAGACAACTGTAACTGTAGTTTATCACACGCAGCGAAGTTGCCAAATTGATTAGGTACGGTATATGTCAAACTCAACCGTACCGGATCAACCGCCACTAAAGTGGGGATGAAGCTGCGATAGGACTGTGGCCAATACTGTTTTAAAATTACTTAAGATATACACATACTAGTACCAAATGTATCTGGATATGTATAAGAACCAGAACAAATAAACATTTCAAGCGCACCTTGCAAATTATTCAGAAATATATCATTACCGAGGTCTGTCAAATGAACACCATCTTCCTTTAAAAAAAGTACTATTAGGAAGAATATCTGGATACTTTATATAATGTCCCCAATTCTTTAACACGAATGATGCAATGGCACTATTTATCCTAATTCTGCATGCCATCATGCTATCATGACTTATTGAATGACGCCAATTTGTTCTCGGTAAAATTTGAGACCAGACAATCGAACTATTGGGTAGATAACTTTGTACCTTCTCCAAGGTGGTCTTGATTTCATTCCTTAAAAACCCTAGTTTTGTCTTCCCCAAATCATTTCCAGCAATATGAAGGACAAGATATTTCGGCGCTTTTTCATATTTCATCAGTCTTTTTATTGTTGATTCCAAATCTTTTATACCCATGCCACCATACCCTTGCCACCAAATTTTAACTCCTATTCTATGGAGACCGAAATTAACACCACCTGTTCTACTTCTTGCATGTACAAATGCATTTCTTATCAAAGATGAGCCTACTATCCATACTGACACTTCTTGGCCTACAATTTAATACATGTATGTATTGACATGAAATATTCTAAATTGACCATCAAATTCAACGAAATTTATTCAAAATTGTGGTATTCGTATATAACTTTTGAAAGTATCAGAACTCCAACGACCCATTACTTTAATTTGCTCGTCAGAAAAAACAAGCATAGTTGCTGAAGTAGCACTACCGATTCTAAATGAGTGCGTCCCATACTTTGATTGATCAAAACCAATATACCCCAGGGCTTGTTTTAGAATTCCTGAAAACTGATATCGAGTCATCGGAGAGCCATCAAAGTGGCAATATAATTGACCGCTAATTCGAGGTCGAATCTTTAAATATTCTTGCAGTAATTCTACCGGACAAATTTCAACATTTGATTGTCGGGCCACAAAAATTGAAATCCCTCGACCTAGCTGGTCTGTTTTTGAAGACGCCAAGTATATTTTTATATTATGATTAGTAACCTCCACATTTTCAATTTTAATGGCATGATTAGGCCCTTCCCTGCCACATGCAGTTGTCATTTCACCAACTCGCAGAAATGCAAAAAATCCAATTGAAAAAGCACTAGAAAATAAGACAGCTTCATTTCTGGAGCTACAAAATGCGGGCAAAATCTTTATAATATTTTTAACAGATCTAAAGTAATAGGTAATCTACTGTCAGGTCTCTTTAACTTTTACCTTGCCATTCCATCAATCATTTTCCTTACAACAAATAATTGAGACATATCTTCGTAATTATTAATCTTATTATAAAAACTGATAGCTGAGATATAACATTTCACCGTAGATGGAGCCATGTCCAAGCAAGACATGTATGCAATGAACTGAGTAATGTGGTTCAATGGTATTGGAAAACTATGATCTAAATCAAAACTATCCCTAAATTTAGCCAAAGCATTTAAGGCTCGTTGATAAGCTTGAATTGTATTAGGAGCAAGCGAACAATTAATTAATCTGTTTGTTTCAGACTCAATATCAAATCTCTGAACTCTTCTGGGTTGTTTTCTGGAACCGACTCGGCCCCGGGTGCTAGTTCCCGGAATCTCTTCAACTGAAAACGAGAAATCGAGTCTGCAATTTCATTTTTACAACCATCAATATGTTGTGCTTTAAACTGAATATTGTGCTGCATTGTAAAAAAGAATAAGGGGACGAATAAATGCCATCACACGCTTCGACTTGGCAGTTCTTTTATTGATAATGCTAACTAATGCCATATTGTCAATTCGAAATAAAATCTTTCGATTTTGGAAATTTGATGCCCATATAAACATAGCTAAAACAATTGGAACTAACTCTAAAAAAGTAATGTCCCTCATGATTGGCATATTTGACCATGCTTCCGGCCATTTATATTGTGCCCATTTACCATCAAAATATGCACCACAACCTAAATCAGAGTTACCACAGCTGTCAGTGTACAAATGCAACGTTTCATTTGTTATCCACGTGTTTTCTGATATATAACAATCTCCGTTAAAATGTTTCAGAAAAATCAGCCAAATTTTTGCATCTTCTCTGAGATCATTATTTATTCTAATTGAATAAAAAGGCTTTTTATTTTTTATAGAACCTATGACATCATAAAACCTGCGAAGGAAAGCCCTAGACGAAGTAATCGCCATTGAACAGAAAGCCATCAAACCCACTACTGATTCTAAGTCCTTGTGTGTAATCTTTTTATTCAACAAAATCGGTCCAAGTAAGGACTTTAGCTTTAACAATTTGTCTTGTGGTATTCTGACAACCATTTCAACAGTGTCAATGACCAATCCTAAAAATTTCGAAGATGTTACAGGTCCAACTGATTTTTCCGAAGCAATCGGAACACCTAGTTCCTCACAAATATCTGAAAAAGTGTCTAGCATCATTTGACATACAGGTGTATCCTCAGGGCCTCCAAATAAAAAATCATCCAAATAATGCACAAGTGATTTCACTCCACTCCGTTCAACTACTAACCAGTGTAAAAAGGTTGAAAACTTATTGAATAAATTACATGAAATTGAACATCCCATAGCCATACTTTTATTTACAAAGAACTTTTCGTCAAAATAAATCCCTAATAATTCAAAATCTGATGGGTGCACTGGCAGCAAACGAAAAGCGGACTTTATGTTCCGTACCCCAATCAATGCAGACTTTCCGAGTGAGCTGACCATTTGTATAACTTCATCAAAAGATGCATATTGAACGGAACATTCATCGCGATCAATAAAATCGTTGACCCCGGAACCTTCCGGATATGATAAATGAGATATTAACCTCCAACCTTTCTTTTTTGGTACTAGACCGATAGGAGAAGTCCTAAGAGTAGAAATCGGCTTTTCTAAAAAGGGACCAGCCATCCTACCCGCTTTTACCTCCTGATCTAACTTATCCAACGTTTCAACTTTATGACAATTTGCCGACTGTAAATTTTTGGAAATAAAAGAAATTCTCGGACCTGAATATTTCAAACGAAAACCACATAAAAATCTTTCATATAATTCTTTTGCTACACCTGCATGCGGATATGCCCTCAGCATATTTTTCAAAACACCAATCTTAATAGGGGTTCTACCAAGTCGCCATAGTTCTGATATTTGGTCTAGATCTTGCTTGTGTGAACTGTGTGGCATTTCTTGGGGAAAATCTGACTCTTGACTCGGCGATCCTTGGGCGAAATTGAAACTGGGGCCCTGCTCTATACTGAGCCCCGGGTGCCCGAAACTGAAACTGAGAGCCCGTGTTATATTGTGTATTACCAACATGTGGTCTCACATTTCCCAGTTGTCTTTGACAGTTTATAATTGGATGTGAACCATTACACCTTAAACACAAATGGCTATAAAAGCAAGGTATTTTCCAACAGCTTCCCTCATAGTTATAACTATAGCATTTGTTCCCATGACCACTACTGTCTTGAATATTACTATTAGATAATTTAAGGACACATTTGAGATAGTATTCACTGGTTGCATATATAACAACCAAAGCTCATTGTCTATATTACTCCATAAACTGGATGGTTCATGAGCTTTTCTTAGTCTATATTGCTCATCATAATTTTTCCAACCCATACCTTGGTTTCTTTGAGCCCCAAGGCGTATTGTGTGCATGTATTTTAACAGTTCCTTAAATAGGTTTACGTGCACAGCACAATAAATATAAATAAAAATGATGAAAGCATCTGTCCACTTTTCAATATTTGTAAGTTTTGATTGTTGAGAAATGGGTTGTAAAATGAATTCCCCTTGAGCCCATGTCAACTTTTGTTTGTCAGAACCCGTGTTGACTGAATCATTTAATAGACAAGCTAAATCTATGAATTCCCCTTTCAATATTTTTTCTTTAATTGACTGTGTTACATTTATGCCTAGATTCTCATGAACACTTTCAATTCTATTGGGAATTTGTACATAATCATTATTGGTCACATTACCTGTTTGTGACACAAACTGTGTGTTATCAACAGTTGACTGGAGGTCTATTGCTCGTCTTGGTTGCCATGGTATCATGTCCGGAATGTGGACGGAGTTGTCCTGATTGCTAGAAAATGTTGGCATCAACATTCTTGTCCTTGATACTGTTGCAGTTGTTGGTATGGCAGCGCCGTCATGTCCAGATGTATAGATAGCCTCAGGCCTTGTAACCGTCATAGATGATTGTACTGACGCCCGTGACGAAACTCCCTTCGACACCACCGGGGTCCTTCTTACTCCAGCTCTCGCTGATGCTGTACGCTTCCTGGTACCTCTTCTCAACACACTGAAACTCACAAATAGATTTATTTATTCATTTATTTTTATTAAATTTATTTATTTACTTATTTCAAATTTATTCGTTTTGTTTGTGTGTGTAACCAAAAGTCTTTAATCAATGACAATATATCTTAAAGCTGTAGCCGTTCAAACGATGTATGTATCGTTTTTGTTGAATTGATAGTATGTCGTATTCTACGAAGTAATTACTTCCGCACTGGGTGAATTATTCACCAAATATAAAGTCACAACAAAAATATCATTTCTTTAATTTAAGTCGTATTGTGATTAAATAATTTTTCTTTTATTTCATATTCGGCATCACGTGGCGGCCACGCCGTTTCGAAATTCAACAATTTCTAACTATTTTACAATTATTTTTTTAAAACAATTTTTTGTATTATCCATATATCTCTTTGCATATTATACATATATAAAATACCAACTTTAATATCCACTATAGTAATCTACTTGATATTTTCAAAATACTTCTCTCTGTAATTATACACGTCTGTTCACTTGCAGCTCAAAGTTAGAAAGAACGCTAACGTCAAATTGACGTCACCACTATACATCTTATCGACTACATATGAGTTTATAAAGGAAAGCACTGCAACGGCCGAGATTAAAACTTTCCACTAGAATAACCGAATTTATGTATATTACATAAATTCTATTATTGCTATAATATGAAATTTTCCTTTGATCTTACTGACTGATAATTTCCTTTGTCAGCGGAGTCCAGTGATATGAAAAGTTATCGCTAGAAACTAAGGGGCACGTGGCGTTACTAATGCAATTGACATAAAGTTCACAAATCGTCGATATAAGCGCGAAGGGATGTCGTTGATGGTCAGATAAAGACGACTATTACCGATTTTCGCAGCCGACTACAAATATATATCTGGTTAGATTGATTCAAAAATATAACTATCATAATTATCAATAAGAGCAATGTTCTGAGTGATTTTTTTTAGCACTTAACGTCTATTGAAGCTCAAAGTAATTATGTTGTTAGTCGTAAAACGGCGACTGTTTACGATTTTCGATGCCAACTATATGTAGATGACAAATGGGTAAGATCGATTCATAAACATCAAAATCATATATATATAATACATCTTTCAATGCGGTTTTTCAAATGCGCATTTGGGGTATTTAATTATTATAATCCTGGTACCTTTGATAACTGTTCTAAGTGAGAGAAAAAAAAAAACAAATCGTCGATATAATCGCAACATCAGCTCGTTGTTACAGTCGTAAATTGTCGACTTTTGACGATTTTTGCTGCCAACTATATGTAGATTAAAGATTGGTTAGATCTATTCAAAAACATCAAACTCATTGAATGTAACAATGGCGTGCTCATGCAATGCTAACGAAATACATTGAAAAATTACTGTGTTAGCTTAAACTTTAATTATTAGGAAAAGAGTAGATAAAAGAAAAAAATAGTTTTGTACCTTAAAATGTGTCTTACTAAAACGCATACATTTTGTCAGATAAAGATAATGTATTTGTCAAATACCAAAAAAAATTTAACTTGAATATAAGTATGTGTTGCTTTGGTAAAAACTTAAATAGATTGGGAAATAACAGTTCAAAGGTAAACAACACTGATAATTTTTTAAATGAAAAAAAGCCTTTAAAAAAAAATATAAATACATATCAATTAAATCATACACTTGCCAAATACTTTGAAATATTGATAGCACACACGTTGTATTTACGTCATTAAAATTAGTTTATTCAATACATGTTAGCGACCCTTAAACATTTGTGCAAGTGATATGTGCTAGCGATAAGGTTCTAAATGCATTATTAAAAGTTTAAAAATCTGCTTGGCAAGATATCAGAATTCGTTTTTTTGTTTCAAGATAACAATGTTAAGGTTGACTAAAAGGTTAGGTAAATGAAACCAATACAATTAAAGTTAAACGGATTTATTGTCTTCAAGTCAAAAGTTTATGAGTTAAGGAGACAAAATTGCATATGATCTAAAAATGTATACCGGTTTGACCGGTTTTAGAAGTATTTCTCACTTCTTAATTTAATTCTTTTCGGCCAAAAGATAGAAATCATTTTATGAGGATCACCATGGTATTTATGTTTTCCATAATAGTATGGGTCCAATAGTCCACCAGGATTACGATACATATTCATCCAATTCCACAAAGTTCATTTATCAGTTATATCGTTAAGATTAAACAAGAATTATATAAAAAGAAAATGTGGTATGATTGCCAATGAGACAACTATCCACAAAAGACCAAAATGAAACAGACATTAACAACTATAGGTCACCGTACGGCCTTCAACCATGAGCAAAGTCCATCCCCCATAGTGAGCTATAAAAGGCCCGATAAGACAATGTAAAACAATTCAAACGAGTAAACTAACGGCCTTATTTATGTAAAAAAAAATGAACGAAAAACAAATATGTAACATATAAACAAACGACAACCACTGAATTACAGGCTCCTGACTTGGGACAGGCACATACATACATAATGTGGCGGGGTTAAACATGTTAGCGGGATCCCAACCCTCCCCTAACCTGGGGCAGTGGTATAACAGTACAGCATAAGAAACTTGTTGTGACTAATTTCCTAATATTTTAAGAAAGAAAGTACATATGTAAAAGATAGATGCGGTATACACGGCATTGGAACAACAGCCTTATCAGACAGTGGGATGTGTTTTATAAAAGTATTATAATTGTGCTTTTTATCACATGAAATACGCGAGACACGTTTTGTTTTTGCTTAAGAAGTAAATCCTTACAATGCTTTCATAAACTTTCGGGTTTTTTTTAATTTTAATTGCAAAGTGTTATTCTCTAGACGAATGAAACGTCAGAATCCGACAATGCTTGAAAACCTTGATTGTCTTTTGGCTGCTTAATGATACCCCTTTTAATCTTCATTAAGGGCATACGATACAGTTACAGGGGAGGTAATGACGTTGCTAACGTAAAATGTTATTTTCGCGACGTCAAACTGTGACATTTCGGGAAAAGATGCATTTCCGATTAATTTTTAGCATTCAAACTGATTTAATTCGAAAACGAGTGCATGGACCCCCATTTTTGAAACCGACATTTTGTTTCATTTTGCAGGGAGATTATGTGGACCAAATTTTATAAAACTGTAAATACTGTAATTTTTTTAATTTTGATAAATATACAGCAAAAAATTACTTTTGTTTTCTCAATTCATGACCATTTGATAAATATGAGTTATTTCTGAACAAAAAAGGCATACATTTTTAGAATACTTATAAAATACAGAAATTACTAATTATTTAACAAAAACAATTTGTGTTTATCTTTTAAAACAAAAAAGTTATGTCTTTCTTTCTAAAAGGAAAATACGGCCAAAAATCCGAATTTTGAGCAAATATACAAAATTTCGACCTCATTTAACTCAAAAAGTAACACATGAAGGTATATTTTTTATTACATATTTGATTTAATCAGGTAAAAAATAGCCTATATACAAATTTTCATCAACTTGTAAATACAGAATCAAAACTGTATCGTATGCCCTTAAACCGAATTAAGCAAAACTTTTGCATAAAACGCAAGGTTTAAAATAACAAAATAACACAACTAGAATTGTACACTCATTAGAGAATGTATAATTGTATGCCACGTCAAGGGTCAATCAAGAGGTGTCACCGTAGACCACAGTCTTGTGTCGTTACAATAAAACAGCAGAAATACATGTGCTTTTAACGTATGTATATTCGCTGGGACTGCTCAAATAAAGCTTTCTTCTGTTATTAAATAAAGAAATATGCTAAATATATTTACTAGACCTGTAGTGTAAAGCTTTTCATTTGTATGAACGTTTATTTTTTGGTTTTCAATGTTGTGTCATGTGTGCTGTTTATTAGTCTGTTTGTCTTTTTTATTTTTAGCCTTGGTGTTGTCAGTTTATTTTCGATTTATGAGTTTGACTATCCCTCTAGTATCTTTCGTCCCTCATCGTTTATAAAGTATATCGACACGTTGTATGTACTCTGTTTTGGTCCTACCAAACTTACACAATGCTCAAACAAGCGCTTACATTAGAATGAGTCTCTTTGCCTATATTCACGACAATTGTAATTAACCTTTGATTCTTTTGTTACCTTTTTCTGAAATCAGAAACGGACTTCTTTAAAACTGAGTTTTATTGTGCTTATTGTTGTGTGTTTATTAAATCTACAAAAGCTAGAGGAAAAGGGGAAGGGTTGAGATCCGTATGTTTGCACCTGTCACAAGTGAGGAGCCTCATGCCCTTGTTAGTCTTGCAATTTTTTTTTAAATTTCTAGTTCATTTAAATGTTTGTTTGTTGAGGAATTTATTATGTCGTCAATTTCTACTGAACTAGTACACATTTTTGTTTGGGGCCAGCTGAAGTTCGCCTCAGTGTATAGTGTATGCTGTACTGGTGACCCATTGGTGGCCTTCGGCTGTTTAAAACTATGTGGTCGTGTAGTTGATTATTTGACACATTCCCCATTTCTATTCTCTATTTCATCCTCCATTTATAACAGCTTCTATTGCAAGGGATCGCTCTTGTGGTAAGAACGTGACGAAAGAATTTGAGACTTTAAAAAAAAGACAACTATGGAATGATTAGCATTACGCGTTACATGTAGGTTGTACGTTTTCCCATGATCAAAAGAAATGTGATTACCGTGTAATATCTTATTACAAACTATTATACTGATAAATTGTATGAGTTGCTTATTTCTGACTCTTACAATGTTGTGTTTAAAATGCAAAATTGTGTACAATTTTACTAGTTGTTCTTAATTAATATTATTTGAACCATAATTATGTCCATTTGACTGTCCCTCTGGTATCTTTCAAGCCTCTTTTGAAATGAACTGCCTTCCTTAAAATGAATTATCTATTCATATGTATATATGTTAATTAATGTTTATAATTTGCATCACATTACTTAATTTGTTGTTTTATGAATACTAACGTTGTTTTAGCATATTCGGACTCGTGTATAGCCTTATCGGGGACCCCAACGTTGAGAGTGGAAATTTATAAATACATGTATGCTTTCTTCGTAAAAACAATAAACGTATGACCCCAAACAAAAAAAAACCAAACAAATAAATTAAGCATAAAAGAAAGTCGAGTGGCATGTACAGAATAAAGTAAGAAACAAAAGAATTCATTAGTATTTGTCACTGCACTTTTACTCATGCAGAAATAATCCTTTACAGCTTTAACTAGTTTTATCTAAATATTAGTTAAATATATATCAAATATTTGACCTTGCAGATCTTTATACTGTTAATTTAGTCAAAAGGTAATTGTTCTGTTTTGTTTGACTGCTTGTTGCTTATTGAAATGTTTTAAGAATATTTTGTACTTGATATGGGTTATGACATAAAAAAAAATGAGATCATACACATGTCTGGCACTAGTTTTTCTTTTAATGAAGTTCGCTTCCTTGTTTTAGAATTTTTGACAGATACTCGGATTCCTCTGGTTTTATCCATGTAGTGACATTAAAAAATTGTGCCCATTATCCCCTACTTTTATTTCCAGAACTGGATTGCAAAGAGTTAAAATGTAATCTTTGAAAATCTTATAAAATTCTTGTTATTTTTTTTCTGTTGTTTTAAGCAAAAAAGGTGCCATTGTTAAATATATGAAAAATCAGTAGAGCAGTATTTCCCGCCAAGAAAGAGAGGCTTATATCTCAAAAACAACCACTTTGATCACCCCAGCCCCAATTATTTACTGATTTTATTAGTTTCTTTATTTATATACTACCAATTTATACAGTCTTTTAAACTGCTTGTTATTTTGAAATAAGCAAACTTCCTTAAGAAGTTTGTGCTGGGGAGCAGGTATTTCGCAGTTCCTTCTAGCAATGTGTATATAATTGTTATTAATGCTATTATATAGTGGCTGTTAAATTGTGACAGTGTTAGTGTTTTAAACTAAGGCAAATGACCCCTGCATTTATGTTATAGTCTTGCATTCAACAATTTTTTTTATGAAACCGGATAGGTTTTAAACATGATAACAATTTTATAAAAACAATTATTTTGAAAAAAAAATAAGTCAACATCTGATAAGTCTGTTGTGTCTGTTTGTTTTGTTCAAGAATCGGTGACAATATAATGGAATGTAACTCGACTGTCATACAAGTGAGAGGTTTAGCTAGCTATAAAACCAGGTTCAATCCACCATTTTCTACATTTGAAAATGCCTGTACCAAGTCAGGAATATGACAGTTCTTGTCCATTCGTTTTTGATGCGTTTTGTTATTTGATTTTGCCATGTGATTATGGACTTTCCTAATTGATTTTCCTCTGAGTTCAGTATTTTTGTGATTTTACTTTTTTTGGACATTTGAATTCGTGGTTCACCTGTTCCCACGAAAACATCGAAAATTGATATCCAACGAATAATAACGAATCCACAGTATACACTTATGTCTGTATATATCATTATAAAAACGTCCGTCTACTATATCAAATATATACATGTAGGTCCAATTGATATATGATTATTCATTTGGAATGCCATCACAATTTTCATGACGGGACATGATATATTTTTGTTCTCTCGCTAAACTATTGAAGTAGACCAACTAAAATTTTAGAAAAGATTATAAAAAAAATCAAAGAAATCAAAATGGCATTTTAATCCTAAGTTTTAAAATAACCATTACTACTCCTGTTAAAGCAATAAATGATATAAACAAAATCCAAAACATAACAAAATCTATAAAAGCGGTAACATCAGGCCAAGTCACCTTCTTTGTCTTCTTTTTATTTTCCACATCATCAACACGGTTGTCTTCGCAGCAACAACAGCAACATGCACATCGAATAATTGTTTTAACCCAACTTGGCACCTTGCTCTGCCAATGATGCATGCGGAGCTCAAATGCCGTAACACAAACTGTTATTACACCAAATCCGAGTAAGGCCATCAAATAATATCCGAAATACGATCCGGACGATTTGGGTAATTCAGAACTAACGATTGTCAGAAAAACAGAAAATGACAAGAAAACCGTCATTGCGTAACCCATCTTTTCTCCACTGTCCGCTGGGAGGACATATGTAAACACATTCAGAAGTCCTAGAAATATTACTGGGATAATAATGTTAAAAATATAATACCCAGAGCTCCGTTGTAGTGTAAGTGTAAATGTGACCTTTGACTCTGTTCCTTCTTTATCCTCTTTTGCAGAAGTTGAAATTATGCTCCATTGTGCACTTTCTTCCATATCTTCTATTTCAATTCCGTTGTTACCTTTTGTAACATTGACGTCATCTATGAAGTATGACCAAACAACAAAAACAAGTTCGCACGTTTGTTGATCAAAAGGAAAGTGAGTAATGTCAATCGTACATTTAGATTCGAAAACCTCGAACGGCTGCCAAAATACAGCTCCATTCATAATCTGGGCTAAGATAAAGTCGGACCCAAGTGTAGTCAATTTTGTAAAGCCGTTTTTAAGTGTCAAATCTGGTTTCCATATTCTATCTTGAGGAATGTACAGTTGCATGACTTCAGCAGTGTCCCATGTTAAATATTCGTCTATCCATCTAACGGACAGGTAACCAGTTGTTGTTAATTTACCCTCAACTTCATCTAAACCGTTTATACCAACAAGGATCATGTCTAGATCAACGTTCATCGGTTTCGTATAATCCTTGTTTGGTCGAACTATTGTACTGTAATTTGAAAATAGGCTCGTGACAAGAGCCTGGGCGGCATCTCCGCCACCGATCGCCTGTCCAAGACATGGAATTGCGTCGAAAGATATAAGTAATAGTGCAATTCTTAATATCTTGTTCATGTCTACAGAGTAACGTCGGATTAACAAATGCTTGTGCAAATTGGGTGTAAGTCACTGTTAAAATATTAAAAGTCACATGTTAAAATACAACCTGGTGCCATTAAGGGAAAATCTATTTTTGTTATTTTTTATTAATGAGGTTAATAATGGCAATCTCATATAGTATTTATAAACTGATTAGAGGTGAGTATATATAAAAGTTAATTTTTTCCTACATTCCTTTGCAAAAATTATTCAAACATGTTTAAAGGATATTTCCTTAAATCTTCCCTCGCAAGTTTTGTGTCTCTTTTTTTTTGTAAGTGAACACGCTACCATTAGTAGGATCAAGTATATTCGATCTGTATAGATAATAAAAGAAATAGTGGTGCATACATTATTAGAATATAGCAACGACTAAGATTACGATAAAAAGTCATTTAACCTAATGAATTAGACTATAAATAACGAAACAAATACATAATCACGTTATTCGATTGTTTTACTGACAAATGTTTAACTATATATAGATAACGGTCTGAATTGGAGAAAGTAGTGTTCTTTCACATGTGTGTTCTTTAACCTTCTAGCCATTTGACTCTATTCTTTATAAGTATCGCCAAATATTTTCTATTGTTTATATTTAAGCACACACTAAATCTCAAGTCTGCATTTTATGCCTGTAGTTTAATATTTCTGCTACTTCTATTGCATCGTGCATTCTATAAATTCAAAAAGTCATCGACGAATTAAAAAATGTTAAGATTATTTTAACAAATTTTATTGTCTAAAAAATAATAGTACTGGATACAATTCATAACAACTTCACATAATCTCCAAATAAATTCAAGATACAAAAAAATCAAGATGACAGAAGTTATATAATGGTTTTCAAATCTTCGGCTTTGAGTGTTCCTGATGAAGGTAAATCCACAAAAGCGCATACAACGCATGTAATTATTAAACGTGTTGTTTTCATTTTTCAAGTACAATAATAAATAATATTATATACAATGAATATATCATTTTAAACAGTAACAGTTAGATACGAGTACATTTAAAGATACAGCAATTTTAATCACAGAATCATTTTGTATGGAGTATATAATTATGAATATATCTGAATTGCATTGTTTTCTGTTTAACTCTAATTTCGTCTGTTCCAACTAAAATATGATCTATGGATATAGCAACTAAGCGTTGGATATTTTCAAAAAGCGGATTTATGATGATTATGTACAATGGACACCCACATTCATAACTTGGGGCATTTACTAAATTAACTTTGTATAAATCAGCTTTTAAAGGACTACGCCTGTGTCGTAAATTTGTATGAAAAATATATCCCTCCTTTTTCCAATAAGTTTATATTTAGGTACCAAAAAAAAATATCATTTCGCAGGATTGTATTTTTGAGATTTGGAATTGTTTAAATTGATCCTATGTCGAACAGCAATACATTACATGCACCAATTGAGGAAGGGGAAATAGTTAGAAAATATGTCCCATCTATATGTCCAATCTACATCATGGTACTCTATAGTGCGAGCGGTTTCTAGTATTACATTAATTATTATCTGCATAATATGAGAAACAATCCATAAGATATTTTGGAATATTATTTTTATGTATTTTTTAAAATAAATATAATTTACGTCTATTTCTTCTAGAATTCAAATTTTCCTATCCAGTTTCATAAAGTAGATATTCTTTGCTTGCAAATTGCGCGCGCAGACCAGTGATATTTCTGGCTGCCGCAAGCTGCAAGCGCTAAATATTTTTCAGAATCTCTAACACAGCATCCGTTCCATAGCTCGCAAGAATACTCTTTAAAGTTGAAGTATGTATGCGATGTATTTTAATAAGATTGGTTCGATAAATGTCAAGATAAATACATTTATATGCAACTATGTTTATATAGTTATCAAAGGTAGAGGGCTTATAGTTTAGTACGCCAGCCGCGCGTTTCGTCTACATAAGACGCATTAGTGACGCATAGACCAAAATAAATAGTAAACCAAACAAGTACAAATTTAAGTTGAAAAGTATTGAGGACCCTGAAAATCCCAAAGTTGTGCCAAATAAGGCTGAGGTAATCTATGCCCGGGATGAGAAAATCCTTAGTATTTCGTAGAAATCATATAAACGTCTACTATATCAAATATATTTATGTAGGTCGAAATGTATATACAAAAATTGTAAGTAAATTAGATTGCGATTGCAATCTTTGGGCCAGGACATATTTGTTTCCCTCGCTACACAAACAAAGTAGATACTATGGATTCATTATTATTCGTGGGATACCACTTTTCGTGGATTTCGTTAGTACAGGTGAACCACGAAATTAAATATTCAACGAAAAAAAAAATGATTCCACTAAATTGTTAGGAAATATTTTTCAAATCAAAATGATATTTTAATCCTTAGCTTCAAAACGATCATAACAATAATAGTTAAAACTATAAATGATATAAACAAAATCCAAAACATTACAAAGTCTATAAAAGAGGTAACATCGGACCAGGTCACGTCTTTTTTCCTCTTTGTGTTTCCCAAATCATTGACGCGGTTGTCTTTGCAACAACAACAGCAGCATCTCAACATTTTTTCAACCCAACCAGGCACCTTGTGCTTATTGTGATGCAGGCGGAGCTCAAGTGCCGTACAACAAACAGTTATTACACCAAATCCGAGTAAGGCCATCAGATAATATCCGAAATAGGATCCGGACGATTTGGGTAATTCCGAACTTACGATTGTCAAAAAAACGGCAAATGATAAGAAAACCGTCATTGCGTAACCCATCTTTTCTCCACTGTCCGCTGGGAGGACATAAGTAAAAACATTCAGAAGTCCTAGAAATATTACTGGGATAATAATGTTAAAAATATAATACCCAGAGCTCCGTTGTAGTGTAAGTGTAAATGTGACCTTTGACTCTGTTCCTTCTTTATCCTCTTTTGCGGAAGTGGAAACTATGCTCCATTGTGCACTTTCTTCCATATCTTCTGTTTCAATTCCGTTGTTACCTTTTGTAACATTCACGTCATCTATGAAGTATGACCAAACAACAAAAACCAGGTCGCAAGTTTGTTGATCAAAAGGAAAGTGAGTAATGTCAATCGTACATTTAGATTCGAAAACCTCGAACGGCAGCCACCATACAAGTCCCATTTGCATAATCTGGACTAGGATAAAATCGGACCCAAGTGTGGTCAATTTTGTAAAGCCGTTTTTAAGTGTCAAATCTGGTTTCCATATTCTATCTTGAGGAATATACAGTTGCATGATATCATTGTCCCATACTAAATATTCGTCAGTCCATCTAACAGACAGGTAGCCAGTTGTTGTTAATTTACCCTCAACTTCATCTAAACCATTAATTCCAACAAGGATCATGTCTAGATCAATGTTCATCGGTTTCGAATAATCCTTGTTTGGTCGGACCATAGTACTATAACTTGAAAACAAGTTAGTGACAAGAGTCTTTGCGTCATCGCCTCCACCCATCTGTCCAAGACATGGAATTGCTTCGTAAAATATTATCAACAGTAAAAATTTCATTATTTTTTCCATGTCTACCAAGCAACGTTGGATTAACAAATGCGAATGCAAATCGGGTTTAAGTCAATATATTACTATGAATGGTCACATGTTAAAATGCAACATGGGGACATTAAGGGGCAATATCAAATTCAAATGTTTCTATTGAGGTAAATAATGGCAATTTCCTATATTATCTGTATACTGATGTGAGATGAGCATATATACTGTAATGGTAAAGATTTCCTACATTTCTTTGCATAAAGTTTTTTAATAGGATAATTCCTAAAACCTTCCTTCGAATGTATGTTTTTTTTTTTTTTTTTTTTTTTTGAAGTAAACCCGCTACGACTCTAATATGATCTATTAAAGATCTAATCTACAGATTATATAGATAATAAAAGAAATAGTGGAGCATACATTAATGAAAAATAGCAACGACTAAAATTACAATAAATAATTATTTAAAACAAAGATATCAGTAACCTAATGAAATAGACCATAGATAACGAAACAGATACATAATTCCGTAGGTCGATTGTTTTAATGACAAATGTTTATCCATGTATAGATGACGGTTTGGAATGTAAAGGGGTCCTTTATTTAATGACAAATGTTTATCCATGTATAGATGACGGGTTGGAATGTAAAGGGGGTCCTTTATTTCTATAATTTCTTTATGCGTCTTCTGTATCGTGCATTGTTCATTGTATGATTTCAAAAATCTATCGACGATATAAATAGATGTTAAAACTACTAAATACTAGACCTTGTATTGGTTTATGTCCCTGTCCTAAGTAAGAAACCATTTAAGATAAGAATACGTAATTTTCAAGCAACACATCATTGATATGTTGAATTTACACTGTCGTAACCTAGTGTGACCTAGCTATTAAGACTTATCGCCGAAATTGGACTTCCATGAGAGCAAATAGACAGGTGAAACATATGGAGCTGGATTTGCTTACCCTTCCGGAGCCCCGGAAATCACCTCCAGTTTTTGGTGAGGTTGTTGATGATCAGTCACTTTTCTACGTTGTGTTTTGTATACTTTATGTCTATTGGTTGTTTTTCATTTCTTTTTTTACCTTGATTTTGTCGGTTCGTTTTTAGGACAATTTTTGGGTTCAAGTAATTTCGAAATTACGCCGCGTGAATAAGTCTAGTTAACACTAGACTTCTTAAGTGGATAAAAGGAATAGTTTAAAGACGAACATTACTGTGTAGGTATCTTACAACCCATTCAACCAATCGGCATTAAAAACAGAAGTTCTACTCGGACAAAACATTTTATAGTTGCTTTTTACTAAAACTGCAACAAGTTACAACTAAATTTGCATATTAAGCAAACTCTTGCTTGATAAAAGTTAAATATATAATAATAATAAACTTACTTGGCTATTGGTTTGCATTACAATTTGAAGGATGATGAGTTACATAATGTAAAACCAGAGTGCTATTTTAGTAGCAGCTAGGCGATTTCGATCTGATTGAAAATTTGCAGCGATTGTTTGTGTTGACTTTCTTACTTTATTGCATATGTGACCAGTTTGCAATTAGCATAAGTCAAACAAATGTTTGTTTTACACTTTATATATTTCGTTTTGTTTAAAACGAACATCATAAAAAAATTGTATCATGTTTATTTTGTTACTACTGGGTTTGTACAGGTGTTGCTGGAAAGAAAGTCACAAGGGATATAGTCTGCAATGAAGACAGTGAGTGCTTCGAATATTACATGAGTACACTGATACGGTGAAGTTCCGAATTTGCAGTTGAGGAATTCTGATACGTTTTTATTCCACATTTGGCATATCCTTATCGTTTTACCTTTCCGGAGCACCTGACATCATCCCCGATTTTTTGGTGGTGTTCGTGTTGCTCAGTCTTTAGTTTTCTACGTACATGTAGTGTTTCGTGAACAGTTGTTTGTCTGTTTTAGCCAAGTCGTTGTCAGTTTAATTATGAGTTTGAATGTCCCTTTGGTATCTTCGACTCTCTTGTAGTTGAGTTTTTTTACTTCAAAGTTAATGTTCATACATCTAATTTTATTTCAAATCAAATGTAGAAAAACCAAAATAATAAGCATAAAGCAAGTTTTATTGCATTAACAATGAGCAGAGATTTTAGAGGATTCAGACAACTATCCTCCAAAGATAAAAGGATGAGGTTTGAATCATTTTTTGGGCTATGTAAGATCTTCAACATAGCAGTTTGTGTAGGCTGAGTCTCTTCTTCAGAACATACGCGTATTAAAGTCAAGTTTGAACCCTTGTTCCCAGGCTAATTTCTATAAGAGTAAAAGCAGTCTAACGAGTATTACTGGTGCTGTTTCTAGTCAATATGTTTTGATTGATGTTCCCAAACATCATGTGTATTTGACCGATTCTTTTGTTATCGAGCGTAACTTAAGGGCATACGATACAGTTTTGATCCTGTATTTACAAGTTGATGAAAATTTGCATATAGGCTATTTTAAACCTGATCAAATCAAATATGTTATAAAAATTATACCTTCATGTGCTACTTTTTGAGTAAATTGAGGTTCAAATTTCAGATATTTCCTCAAAATACGGATTTGTGGACATATTTTTCCTTTCGATAGAAAGACATAACTTTTTTGTTTTAAAAGATAAACACGATCTGTTTTTTGTTAAATTATTTGTAATTCGTGTGTTATATAAATATTGCATAAATTTGTACATTTTATTTTTACAAATAACTCAAATTTATCAAATGATCATGAATGTAGGAAAAAAACGTAATTTTTGGCTGTATATTTATCAAATTTTAAAAAATTGCACTATTTACGTTTTCATGAAAATTGGTACACATAATCTTCTTACGTAATCAAACCAAATGTCATTTAAAAAAAGGGGGGTCCATGAACTCGTTTTCAAGTTAAATCAGTATGAATGCTAAAAATTAGCCGAAAACTGCATCTTTTCCCAATAAGTCACCGTTTGACGTCGCGAAAATAACAATTTACGTTAGCAACGTCATTACCTCCCCTGTAACTGTATCGTATGCCCTTAATTTTGGATCTCATTCCATTACCGCATCTGTTTGAACACAATTTATATCTGACAGTTGCAAATGTTTAGGTACTAGTCAGGCTATGAACATTACAGTTTAATTTCAATTTTGAAATAATGAATAATCAAAATTTACATCAACTATAAAGTTGCCGTTCCTTCATGTTTATTCGATCCTAGATGATTAAGAAAAAGGAGATGTGGTATGGTTGCTTATGTGATAACTATCCATCTAAGACCGAAGACCGGTAATGTAAACGAACATCCTTCAACAATGATCTAAACCTATACCGTATGCGTATAGTAACATAATAAAGCTATAAACGAATACAAGTACACCCTTCAACAATGAGCCAAACATATACCGTATGCGTATAGTAATATAATTAAGCTATAAAAGAGTCTGGTATGTCAACTATGAATTAATTAATTTATGAAGCTTAAATGTTTGATTTGTGCTAACACAATGCGACATACAGCAACCAACGTAAATAACTGTATTACAGCCTACTGACTTAGGAAATTCATATTGTTATGCAGAAAATTGTATCGATTTCAGAATTCTATAGAACACAACCTTTCGGAAATATAATGACATGATTATTTTTTTAATAATTTTCATTGTATAGTTTTAGATATAAAAATAAGAATTTGTGGTATGGTTGCCAATGAGACAAATCTCCAAAAGCGACCAATGTAAACAATGAGCAAAACCCATACCGCATAGTCAGCTATAGAAGGAACCTGTTTTGTCTCTATGTTATATAAATTATTTCGAGATTCCGATACTTTTAAAAGTACGTGTACTATCGTCAGATTTGCTACGGTTCTTTGTACGTTTTTGGTTTTAATGCAATGCGTGTTTTTTTGTTTTTTTTTATTTTCACTTTTTTGGTTCACCGAAAACGGTGATTCTACTTGGCACAAGCGATACTACGAGTACAGAAAGAAATGCTGACCCTATTTGTAAATTTGAATTCAAACTCATTTATTATTTGGTTCGTGTATTTGTGTCCTAATTTAATGGGTAGAGTTTTGGATTATTGTATAGGCACCGATCATATATCTTTTGTGGCTGTGGTATTTGTTTTTTCTCAGGGCAAATTCTTTTTCAATAACGGGCAGTAAGACTCGTGCTGTGTCAGTTTAGTCACACGGTATAAATACACAGTTACGTCTGGTCTCGATTCGATTGCTCGTGAAAAAACTGCGCTATACCTTTTGAACAGTATGTTAAATTCACGAGAAAGAAAAATCGTGACTTCATAAATTCCAAAGTTGACCCAAAAACATACCGTACACTAGATATAACAACTGAAAAAAGGCAATATGTGTGCTTACTTAATTGTTTCGTTATATGATCTAACCAGAAGGTAAAATACAATGAAATGAATTAGACCGCAAATAACTAAAAGAAAGAGAGAAAAGAAATAGACAGTAATACGTCAATCGTTATGACTGGTTAATTATTTGTTGTCTTAATATTAGACCACTGTCAGAATATCAGTCCATATTTTTTTTAATTCGGTTGAATTGTCAAATGGGTATAGACATAACCCGTTGTAACCAGTTCATTAAGACAAAAACAAGTATAACAGAGTCTGAGGGGTGGGACTTCCTTCTTACAAGATGATATGATTTGCCGCTAGAATATGTCAGATGTTACAGCTTGAAAGTGTTAAGTGAATAGGTTGGTGGTATTGAACATAACCATGGTATTTTGGAAGAAAACCTTTTCAACTTCAAAAGGGGGAGGGGGAGGGAAATATGTTTTTTTTCTTAATCAGAATTTTTTTTTTCGACGCTTATCAAATTATTTATTCTTTTTCAAAATTTAACACTATAAAGTATGTGGGGATTTTACATTCAGAACATTTTTTTTTTGTCGTCTGCTTGACCAGAATATTTGTTTTCATCAACTTGGCGATTAGAACATTTTTTTTGGAAAAAAAAAACCAAAACCTATCCCCTACCCTCTTGAAGTTAAATTTTCGTTCCCATATGGCCTACTTATATCTGGCATCCAAGCCTGTAAATCAGTGGTTGTCATTTGTTTATGTGTTGCATATTTGTTTTTCGTTCATTTTTTTTATATAAATAAGGCATTTGTTTTTCTCGTTTGAATTGTTTTACATTGTCTTATCGGGGCCTTTTATAGCTGACTATGCGGTATGGGCTTTGCTCATTGTTGTAGGCCGTACGGTGACCTATAGTTGTTAATGTCTGTGTCATTTTGGTCTCTTGTAGACAGTTGTCTCATTGGCAATCACACCACATCTTCTTTTTTTTTTATTATTATTTAACTGTCCGTATAACAACGCTGGATGTATAACTATGCATAAAACAAATGCCTCGTGAAGGGAAGGCGTCCCGTTTTCATAAAACTCTTTTAACAGAATGATTCTTTTTCATTAGTTATAATCTTCTTGTAATCTTCAACATATTGAAGTGAAGAAGTATTTATTTATGTAGTTGTAGATAAAAACAAGATGTGGCATGGTTGATATTGAGACAACTCTCCGTCATACAGAGACCAAATGTCATAGATCATAGACTACGGACTGTATAGCCTTCACCAATTAGAAAAACCCATACCGCATAGTCAGCTATAGAAGACCCCGAAATGACAAATGTAAAACAATTCAAACAAGAAAAATTAACACCTTATTAATGTACTTACAAACAAAGAACGAAAAGCAAATAAGATATATAGCAACAACCGACATCCATTGAATTATAGCAGCTAATTTGAGACATGCACACCATCAATGTTTGCCATTGAACAGATTATATACAGTGTAACCTGCCTAATCCGACGCCTTAGTATTGCAACATCCTGCTTTAACCGACACATTTTTATGGTCCCAAAATATGCCTATCCTTGCAGAAAAAAAACTGAGTGTTCCGACATCCTGTTTATTTCAACATTTTCTCTGATCCCCAAATGTGTCGGATAACACAGGTTGCACTGTACATACAATACGAGATTTCGGTTTGTTTTAAAGATTAGACAGTTACATGTAAGCACCCAAGACCGAAGAACGAAACTTATATCAACAAGTCACTTTGATGGGTCTTCAACATGACCAATAACCAAAAAAAAAGAGTAAGATATTGGAGTATCAAAGGGCCCAACGATAAATAGGACGAAAATTTTCAGAAGAAACAATTATCAACAAATTAGAGAAAAAAAACATTAATATTGATATCAGAGAGAGAAAAAAAAACATTGATTAATACTGGACTAAATTGTTTTAAGAATGGGAATAAAAAAAGAGGACTGAATTTTCGTGTAGCTGTTGTTCGTCTCAAAATTCAAAGTAAAGCTTCAACACGGATACAAAGCTCCCACATCACATGATATGCATATATACATGTATGATCGTATGTGTTTTGTAGTGAAGTCGTTAGAGTTGTGTCCCTTTGTATAATAATCCATATTTGTCTGTCTCTGAAATAAACGTGCTATGTGTTGCTCGACATATAACTTTAGCGGCATGGGGGGGGGGGGGGGGGGGGGGAGTGTATGTCCCCCCATGTACGTAATACACAGCAAATTGAAAACGGACCATCGCATCAAATTGAGCGGAATCATTTGCTATAAATTTATTATGCCGATAGGTTAGCAGTCTGCAGTAACCTTACTTGTATTACCAAAAAACTATGACATATATCAAAGGTCATTTGACAAGTTCAACATAACCTAATAAATTATAATTAAAACAAGGAACAAAAGTTTGAAACAAAATCGTCTATATTTTATAATCGTAGACATTATTCTAACAGGTTGATCTTGAATGGCCATCAAAAAGTTCTATAATAGCTAATTTCATGATATCCGTGATTTAAAAACAGATGGCATCAACACTACAACATTTTTGTTTAATCAACCACATGCAGGATGGGTATATTGTCTTGATGAATTTATTACTTATACAACTATAATGCTGCGATTATCCCAATCTGTATATGAACCTACAACAAAAATAAATATCGTAAAGCACATGTATAGTATAATAGTCAATTTTAAATTGTCGACTTGGACAAATTGTTTCTAATTTTATAATGCTTAACACTTAAGTCAATCCTTACTACTCGGCAATTCTCGCTACATCTATCGAAAAAGGCCGAGTAGTTACGATTGTTCTGAAATATGGCATATGTTCATTATATTGGTTCGGTCTTCCCTGTCAATAAAACCGTACGGAAGGTAGTGTTTTGCAACTGTTTGTTTTATTTCGTTGTTTTTCGTATTTTGTCATGATGTCTTCGGTTTCTTTGCGACTTGTGAGTGATGTTGGTTTTACATTCGGTATCTTTCGCCCTTTTTTTTTTTTTTTTATCAAATCAGTATACATGTACAAACAACTTATTTCTTCATTAAAGTTACAAGAATGCGAGAAAAAAAAAATCCAAGAAATAATTGAATTGATTTAATTAATGTTACTTGTATTCTAAATCAGCAAGAATATTATAGTTTAATTTCCATACAAACCTCGTACCTTTCACTCTATGGCATACTTATACAGCCACCGTTTCCTGCAGTTACTTTGGATGGGAAAATTCCACAAAGTGTTTCAGCCATATGCAATCCTGGCAGTTGGTTTACCTTACAAGTCGTAATTACTTCTGAAATGTCAAAAGATGGATTTGCACACTGCTCCATGTATAATAAATGATCTGCATTTATATTTGCTCAGATGCATACATATATATATTTGTATGCTTTGAACATGTTTAACTTCATATAGTTATTTCTGTTGCACAGTTAAAATTTAAGTTATTGTTGATAATTTGTACTGCATGTTTCGTAAGTATGTCTTACTATGAACTACGGAAGCCAACTCTACTAAACATTTTAACCTCCGTTTTGAGGTTATACGATTCTATCAGTAATTTTTCTCTTGGTGTATATGTATTAAAAAGGAAAGTCAATACATTTAAGTAGGTGTGTCAAAAATACATGTGATCAGTTCAATAATACAATTCTGTGAACAAATATATTATTCAGATAGTTCTTATTAGCATCAGTTTAATGTTTCGAACTGACTCTGGGTCATATAAAAAATTACACGAAGCAGAGCTAAACTAGTTGTGTGAGTATTCAAAGATGCTTTTTTATACCGATCAGTAGTTATTATCACATGTGCGGATTCAGGCGGCAGTGCACCAAGCGCACCCAGCGCATCCAACTTTCTCCTTGAAAAAATTAAACGATGAGAATTAACGTAATTTAAGAGGACTTTTTTTGTGTCAAAATATGGTTCTCTTATTCCTAATTCTCAGCAGCACCTCTCCCTTTCCCCAAATCAAATATTTCAAAATTTAACACTATAAGGTATTGGTGAATTATGAATTCGTATTCATAATAGACCAGAATAATGTTTAGAACACCCCCTCCCCCCCAACTGGAAGTTAGATGTTTTTTTCTAACTGGACTTACCTTTACAATCTTCCATACAAGGTGGTATTTTTTTGCCCTCAATGCAAATCGGAACGTGTATTGCGCATGCTATCAATTGGGACCGTGTTCGTTCTATGGTACAAAATTTAATCTGTTCGAGTATGGTGCCCAAATTTATATCTGCAAGTTCCACCGAATTATGTCCAAGATAGTTTGGAAAGGTTGTTACATTGAATCCATATTTAGCACAGTGTTTGCTTTGGATTGTCTGACAAGCTGTGGAATAGAAAAAATGTTAGAATAGTAAGTAATGTTGCCAATATGACAAAAAATACACAGTGGACGTCTTTTTAGTTGAATATCATTTTTTTTTTTAATCTAGTGGGTATAGTATAACCAAGAATTTAAAAATTCATCGAATTACAAATACTCTAAAGGAATGCGTGCCGAATTTCTAAAAACATGAAATTAAATATCCAAGAATATGCCAGTTTTCCTCAAACCACAATAATTGGTACAACCAAAATCAGAATCCACAGAATTTTAACGACGGTGGTCTCGCGACAGTGTGCACGCCTTGAGTGCAGGAGTGTACGAATTTCCAAATTCGTATCAACCGAAGAGTTTAAAAATAAAGTTTGTTGCTTCTCCATGCACTAAGCACGCGACATAAAGTAGTTGGAGCAAAGACAATTAACTACTAGTATATGTTAACTTGTGGATTATTTTGAAGTAAATAAACAAAAAATAAATACATAAATGAATAAAAGAATGAATACACAAAGTTCGAAATTAGTAAATAAACAATGTCATATTATTCTAATAGTAGTTGCATAAAATATGAAGGTCTTGTCGAGGGTTCCTCATTTCTGCATTATGGTCTTTTTTTGCTTTTTTTCTCTACTCTTATTTTATTTTGCCAATTGCCTAATTCTTTTTTATTGTATGCCTTTTTGTCTCTATTATTTAATGTTTACCAAATTTTCTGCGATGTTTCCATGCTTAACAAAATCGGAGACCATCATTTAACCTCAACATCATGTAAATAAGGTTTGTTGATTTTTTAAGGATTTCCCCCTAGATCTACAGATAGGGTATTAAACCGGGATGGTGATTTACGCGCCTATAGCTTCTCAATTCGGTATTTGTTATAATTATTATGAAACACACAATTCTTCTTTTTTTATCAACGATCCCTACTTGACTCAAAATTCTGAATTCGCACCTTGTCAGCTATATATAATGCTTATTCATTTTACACGGTTGTCAATTCAAGCAGTAGTCGGGCATAACATTTGCATGTTTTTAAGAGTTAAGTGTAATATAAATTTATGTGTCTGTTCTTGTAAAACTGAACTGTGACTGTATTTGTATAAATTTCGTCTGTACTTGTATTTATTGTGTCTGTTCTTGTATAAATTGCGTCTGTACTTGTATAAATTACGTCGGTACTTGTATGAATTGCGTCTGTACTTGTATAAACTGTTCTGATCTGTACTTGCATAAATTTCACTTTTAGTTTGTCATTTGTTTTTGATATTATGAAAGTGATTAACTTTCTTACACCTGCTGTGAGTCAACAAAAATTCAAACCCCTTTGAGATTTACTGACACTTTAGTGAAGGCGTAGGAAAAATCATTTCCATGGCAGTTGCGAATTCAAGATTGGGAGAGAGCGGCTAATATTATACATTACACAATACATTTCGCATATAGTGATATACATGTACTTGAAGGAGCAAAATAGAAAGATAAAACCCTGTTAATTGTATAGAATGTTCAAAAAGTTCTGGTCCGGATACATACAAGTTTTGTCGGTTTTTTTTTCAATAATGATTTACAATTTTTAGCTAAGCGAATGATTAATCGAAATGATGTAGATTAACTACATGAAACTTATAAGGTATTTTTGGTGAATACAAAAATAAAATAAAAATACGGATGAAATAATAAAACGAATAAATAATTCTAAATTCAATTTATCTAAATTCAAAGTACATCACATGTAATGAAAAAAAAGTATGATATTGAAGCAATCGTCAATAAAAAGTATAAATTGATATCTTAATAGTTTTAAAGTTTATTACCGAAAAAACAATACTTACTTGGTGGAGCTAAACCCGGAAAACCCGTTAAACCAGGCGAGCCATGCATACCAGTCGATCCACCGAAACCTGGTATCCTAAAGCAGGTAACCAAAACACAGGAAATTGAAAAAATCAGAATTGAAGATACCACCATTAAAGCCATTTCTATCGCAAGATACTAATTTTGTCAAGAATAATAACCTATTGTTTTATAATAGACAAAACAACTATTAAATGAGGCAACCAAAGGATTTTTGGTAAGTTACGATTCCCTTGTGGATCTTTCGGCAACTGACCAATTTGCATACATTTTAATTTCTAAAAATAGAAATTTATTAGATTTTTTTTTTTATATATAATATATAAACTGAAAATGAATATCTATATTGTTCTTTATATAAAACTTATGTGAAGAATCCTTAAGTGACCTATTACAAAGAATAACTTATACAATATCTCGAGGCAATGGTCAACAATAACTATATGTATAGGCCAAGTAAAATAAATTCATTTGATTTACTGTAAATCTTACTATTCACCGATCTATGATTTTGATTTGAAACTCTATGTTGAATTTATTTTTCTTCTAATTTTGAACGGAAACAAACTATTTTTTTTTGAAAAGCTGAGTTTCAAAAAAATTAAATAATAAAAAAAATCATTCCCTACAAAATTAAAATATATTGTAGCATTTTGCCTGCGGTAACTAATTGACGTCAATTGTCCATTTGTGTACATATGTTTAGTCTGGAAGTTTAAGTTCGGACATACATATGTATATGGCCATTGACGTCATTTTGGTCTCCGATATATATCATTTTGCCTCTTTTTTGGAAAGGGGGAAAGGGAGGGGTCGTTTGTTTTGTGTTATTTTTTTTTTTTTTTGTATTTCAAAATTGAAAAAGACAGCATTTTAATGTTTTTCTTTTAGAATACCGGAGAAAATATTTGAAAAAAATCCTGTTTCTATCAGAAATTTCAATGGAAAATATCCAAACAAACAAAAATCAATTTGGCGTAACCTGACCGGTTCAAAACCTGGACATGTACTTTTATGTTAAGACAATATATCAACTTATTATGTTCAATCGTTGACACATGAGATGAGCGCCTTAGCAATAAAATGTCTTTTTCTAGACAAATGAGGGCCCTCATGGGGTTTTTGATTATGTGATTACTTGGCCGTTTTTTTAATGATTATTTGATTATTAAGCCAAATATTTCATGATTATTTGATTACCTAGGACTGTATTTTTAGTTTATGATTATTTGATTACTAAAGATAAGCAAATATTTAATGATTATGTGATTATATTGGCAAAAAAATGGTGATTATGTGATTACTAGGACCCCCCCATGAGGGGCCTCACAAATATAGTTTGGACGAGGTCGATCAAGGTCATTGATCAAAGTCTATTCAACTTTGGAAAAGAGGGAGGGGTGGTTCTTGGGGCAATTTGTTCCGAGTTGGTAAAAAGACATGTAAAGATGTATCACTTGTAGATTATTTCTTATTATCCTCAAATGTTTTCCAACTGTAAAATCTTTTGATGTATTAGATTTCAATCCCCTATATTCAGATGTACATTGTGGGCTAAGTGTGTATTTGCATTCCAATGTAAAGAAAAATACTACAAAACAAAATGTAGGTCTTTGTAGTAAATCCAATTATATTAAATGGAATGCTGCCAAACAGGACGAGTTTGTCG